>NC_090755.1:13497355-13637355 GCF_036898095.1 Palaemon carinicauda
GCTTGAAGACATTTCGGAAGCCTTCTTGTTCTCCCTTCTTGAAGATCCACGATACGTTGAGAGAGAGAGAGAGAGAGAGAGAGAGAGAGAGCTTGAAGATATTCCGGATGCCTTCTCTGTCTCCCTTCTTGAAGACCCACAATACGTTACAAAATATTCGGAAATTGAATGATGATACTTATTTATTCAGTTATTTCTTATAAAAACTTGTTATTAAAAGACCGTACCATATAATTACTATTATTATATTATACCAAAAGTGTTATTATTAATATAATTTCCTAAGTTAAAGTCTACTGAAAGGAGAGAGAGAGAGAGAGAGAGAGAGAGAGAGAGAGAGAGAATTGTCCAGGAATTCCATCGATGTCGTTAGCGAGTCAAACTGTCTTCAGGGAAGTCCTCAAGTCTCTCTAGAGGCTTCAAAGAATTAATGTGTGAGAGGCTCGGAGCCTCCGGAAGCTATCTTTCGTTTTTTCAAAATAAAGTTGGTCAAAGGAAAATCATCTGGTAATCTAGCACAGATTTCTATAAGAATGTTCGGAGTGTTCAAAAAAGCGATCAACGCAATGAGGAACCCATTCAACCGAATCTTAGGAGGATTATTCAAGGGATCACACACAACTGGTGTTCAGGAGCAGCTGTTGGAGTGTGAGACCAATTTAAAGGATCTCGAAGGACAATTGAGGAAAGTTCAAGAGTCTTTCGCGTTCAGGATGGTGTCTTGGCTACTGCCCAAGAGGAGTGACAACTCTGAGGCTGGGATCGGAGATGTTCCCGTCCTCCAACGACTCCTTTCCTCCATTCCTATGGTCGGAGGATTCTGGAGTTCGGGGCAGGATCTTCAGGAATGTCAACTGAAGGTCCAGACTATGGAACGGCAACTGGATATGCGCAGGACTGATCTGAAACCTACAGGAATTCTGGGGAGATTTCTCCCAAACTTCGTCTCTGGAACTGAGGGTGGATCTATTGTCCCCAAATGAGTGGTGGCAATTGGTTTACTGTTCTTCTGGTTGGTGTTATTGTGGCTGGAAATGTATTGTTATGGAAATTCTTGTCCACAGATAAGGAAGAAAAGGAGCTGAATGAGATAGGTGAAATTATTCAACTGTTGGAAGAGGAAATTGAATTTTTAGACAAAGAAGTGGAGAATGACAGGGAGGAAGACGAAGAAAAAAAAGAGCTGAGGGCAGAGATTCAACGTCTCTGCAACAGAGTCGAAGCTCTTGAAGAGGAAAGGGAAATCAAGACTGAAAAATTCTCAACACAATTGCAAGATCTTCAACAAACTAAGGATCAACTAAAAGTCCAATTATCAAATAAAGATGCTTCAATCGGAGAATATCTAAATCAATTAACTAAGATGGAACAAATGAATCTTGAAATAAGCGAGAAACTAGTAATTGTTGAAGGTGAAAAAGCAGACTCTATTCATCATTTGGAATCTATATTTGAGGGAAAAATTGAGGAATTGGAAAAAACAGTTCAGAATCAATTGGACATTATTAAAGAGATGGAAACAGAAAAAGGAATCAAGACTGAAAAATTCTCAACACAGTTGCAAGATATTCAACAAACTAACGATCAGCTGAAAGTCGAAATATCAAATAAAGATGCTTCAATCGGAGAATATCTAAATCAATTAACTAAGATGGAACAAATGAATCTTGAAATAAGCGAGAAACTAGTAATTGTTGAAGGTGAAAAAGCAGACTCTATTCATCGTTTGGAATCTATATTTGAGGGAAAAATTGAGGAATTGGAAAAAAAACAGTTCAGAATCAATTGGACATTATTAAAGAGATGGAAACAGAAAAAGAAAAACTAGAGATGAAGCTAACTGAGGCTAAAGAAAAGGATTTGGTCCAGAACAAAAATTACAACAGCCTCTTAGAGGAGTTAGTAAATCTTAAGGAAGAATATTACGAGAAATCAAGTGAGATGGAAGAAAAAAATCTTGAATTAAGTAAGCAACTAGAAAAAGGTGAGCGTGAAAAGGTTGCCTCTATTCATCGGTTAGAATCTATATTTGAGGAAGATATTGAGGAACTGAAAGAGACAATTGAGAAGCAATTAGAAATTATTAGAGAGATGGACACAGAAAAAGAAAGACTAGAGATGACGCTGACTGAGGCTAAAGTCAATGATTTGGTTAGGACTGAAAGGTATAACGGCCTCTTAGAGGAATTAGTAAGTCTTAAGGAAGAATATTACGATAAGTCAATTGAGATGGAGGAAAAAAATCTTGACTTGAGAGAGCAACTAGAAAGAATTAAGAGTGAAAAAGAGGCCGCTATTCATCGGACGGAATCTGTATTTAAGAAAGAGATCCAGGAACTGAAAGAAACGATTGAAAAGCAGTCTGGGATTATTAGTGAAATGAAAACAGAGATGCAGAGGCTGGACCTGGATGCCAACGGACATAAGGAGGAGGAGGATGTCGTTGGAGGGGCATCTGGTGTTGGTGAATTGCTGGACCGGCTACGAGGCTCAAAAGCGACTCTCCCTCAAAACAACAACAATAATCAGGAAGAGCAGACCCTCCAGAAGGAAACTTCAAAGGAAGAGGAGACCAAAAAGGTCCCCTTAGCTCATATGGGCAGAGGCACAACTGGTTTCTTTAAAAAGAAAATCGGTGAACCTGAGTGTCATATCACCTTCCAAGGTGCGAAGGTTAGAGTTAACACCAAGAGGGACTATGAGCAAAAGGGGCACGTGACTGCCGACTTGGATATCCAAAGGAAGTTCCACAGAGCCATTTATGGAGTGGAAGGAAGGAAGCTGAAGGAAATCACCCGGGAGAGTGGTGTCAAATCCATTTGTATGCCACGAAGGGATGACTCCAGTAATCTCATAACAATCATTGGCACCATAAAGCAGGTTCAATTAGCAGCCGATCACATCGATAAGCTTCTGAAGAGACACCGTTAAGTGAATACTTGGATCCGCAAATGGATGGGGGAAAAAAAAACTAAAAAAATACAAAAAAAATATAAACTAAAAAAAAAAAAAAAAAAAAAAAAAAAAAAAAGGAACAAGAAGAAGAAGGACTTCAATTTCAGTTTATTTTGAGAGGATAATTAGATTTAGCCGAGTTTTGCAAGGACCAAAACTTAAGGATCTTTAACCTGACTGACCACCCACCTTGAAGAACACTTGGAAGGACTAGCCAGCTTGAGGGATACAATGCTCAACTATCCAGCTTGAAGGATGCTTGTAATAACCTGGAGGACAACCGGCTATGCAGAAAGAAGAAACCTGGCAGATTCAGGTATGCTATGTACCTTGGTGAACGAGTACAAGGCGTCCGTCAAGTGTACAAATGGTCGGATATCTAGATCTATTCCTCTGGATACCAACCTTCGGGTAGTTCTGGGGGAATAATCTAGAAGACTGGCTATGCAGAGGGAACGAGCTAGGCCTCTTCTAGTACGCACTCTTGTCCTTATAGGTGGACCCAAGATACTTCAGCTGGGGAAGGAAGCTTCGCCTCTTCCTGAGGAGGACAGTCTGGATAGGTGTTCATCAAATGGCTGGTGATGAGGGATGAAGAGCTGGGATGAGCAGAGTAAGTTTTGGTCCTGACACTTGGTGAGTTGATGCCCTCACAATTTTGTGAAAGGAATAGTATCTTCTTCTTTTTCTTCTTTTTTTTTATTAGGCTTAAGGTTTTTCTTTTAGGTTTAAGGTTTTTTTTTTTTTAGATTTAAGGTTTATTATTTTAGGTTTAAGGTTTTCTTTTTAGGCTTAAGGACTGGCTATGCAGGTGAAGAACCTCTGATACTGATGAATGAGCGCGTCCTGTTTGGGTGGGGAAAATTACGCTTGGCTTCACCACCTGGACTGCTTGGCTTCAACGCCCGGCAAAACGATGGCGCTTGGCTTCATAGCCTGGCCCGCTTGGCTTCACCGCCCGGCAAAACGATGGCGCTTGGCTTCACCGCCTGGCCCGCTTGGCTTCACCGCCTGGCCCGCTTGGCTTCACCGCCCGGCAAAACGATGGCGCTTGGCTTCACCGCCTGGCCCGCTTGGCTTCACCGCCCGGCAAGACGATGGCGCTTGGCTTCACCGCCCGGCAAAATGATGGTGCTTGACTTCACCGCCTGGCCCGCTTGGCTTCACCGCCCGGCAGAACGATGGCGCTTGGCTTCACCGCCTGGCCCGCTTGGCTTCACCGCCCGGCAGAACGATGGCGCTTGGCTTCACCGCCTGGCCAGCTTGGCTTCACCGCCCGGCAAAACGATGGCGCTTGGCTTCACCGCCTGGCCCGCTTGGCTTCACCGCCCGGCAAAATGATGGCGCTTGGCTTCACCGCCCGGCAAAACGATGGCGCTTGGCTTCACCGCCTGGCCCGCTTGGCTTCACCGCCCGGCCCAACGATGGCGCTTGGCTTCACCGCCTGGCCCGCTTGGCTTCACCGCCTGGCCCGCTTGGCTTCACCGCCCGGCAAAACGATGGCGCTTGGCTTCACCGCCTGGCCCGCTTGGCTTCACCGCCCGGCAAAATGATGGTGCTTGGCTTCACCGCCCGGCAAAACGATGGCGTTTGGCTTCACCGCCTGGCCCGCTTGGCTTCACCGCCCGGCAAAACGATGGCGCTTGGCTTCACCGCCCGGCAAAACGATGGCGCTTGGCTTCACCGCCCGGCAAAACGATGGCGCTTGGCTTCACCGCCTGGCCCGCTTGGCTTCACCACCTGGCAAAACGATGGCGCTTGGCTTCACCGCCTGGCCCGCTTGGCTTCACCGCCCGGCAAAACGATGGCGCTTGGCTTCACCGCCTGGCCCGCTTGGCTTCACCGCCCGGCAAAACGATGGCGCTTGGCCTCACCGCCTGGCCCGCTTGGCTTCACCGCCTGGCCCGCTTGGCTTCACCGCACAGCAAAACGATGGTGCTTGGCTTCACCGCCCGGCCCAACAATGGCGCTTGGCTTCACCGCCTGGCCCGCTTGGCTTCACCGCCTGGCCCGCTTGGCTTCACCGCCTGGCCTGCTTGGCTTCACCGCCCGGCTCAACGATGGCGCTTGTCTTCACCGACACGCCCAACGATGGCGCTTGGCTTCACCGCCCGGCCCAACGATGGCGCTTGGCTTCACCGCCTGGCCCGCTTGGCTTCACCGCCCGGCAAAACGATGGCGCTTGGCTTCACCGCCTGGCCCGCTTGGCTTCACCGCCCGGCAAAACGATGGCGCTTGGCTTCACCGCCCGGCCCAACGATGGGGCTTGGCTTCACCACCTGGCCCGCTTGGCTTGACCGCCCGGCAAAATGATGGCTCTTGGCTTCACCGCCTGGCCCGCTTGGCTTCACTGCCTGGCCCGCTTGGCTTCACCGCCCGGCAAAACGATGGCGCTTGGCTTCACCGCCTGGCCCGCTTGGCATCACCGCCCGGCAAAACGATGGCGCTTGGCTTCACCGCCTGGCCCGCTTGGCTTCACTGCCCGGCAAAACGATGGCGCTTGGCTTCACCGCCCGGCAAAACGATGGCGCTTGGCTTCACCGTCTGGCCCGCTTGGCTTCACCGCCCGGCAAAACGATGGCGCTTGGCTTCACCGCCTGACCAGCTTGGCTTCACCGCCTGGCCCGCTTAGCTTCACCACCCGGCAAAACGATGGCGCTTGGCTTCACCGCCTGGCCCGCTTGGCTTCACCGCCCGGCAAAACGATGGCGCTTGGCTTCACCGCCTGGCCCGCTTGGCTTCACCGCCCGGCAAAACGATGGTGCTTGGCTTCACCGCCTGGCCCGCTTGGCTTCACCGCCCGGCAAAATGATGACGCTTGGCTTCACCGCCCGGCAAAATGATGGCGCTTGGCTTCACCGCCCGGCAAAACGATGGCGCTTGGCTTCACCGCCCGGCAAAACGATGGCGCTTGGCTTCACCGCCTGGCCCGCTTGGCTTCACCGCCCGGCAAAATGATGGCGCTTGGCTTCACCACCCGGCAAAATGATGGCGCTTGGCTTCACCGCCCGGCAAAACGATGGCGCTTGGCTTCACCGCCTGGCCCGCTTGGCTTCACCGCCCGGCAAAACGATGGCGCTTGGCTTCACCGCCTGGCCCGCTTGGCTTCACCGCCCGGCAAAATGATGGCGCTTGGCTTCACCGCCCGACAAAACGATGGCGCTTGGATTCACCGCCTGTCCCGCTTGGTTTCACCGCCCGGCAAAACGATGGCGCTTGGCTTCACCGCCTGGCCCGCTTGGCTTCACCGCCCGGCAAAACGATGGCGCTTGGCTTCACCGCCTGGCCCGCTTGGCTTCACCTCCCGGCCCGCTTGGCTTCACCGCCCGGCAAAACGATGGCGCTTGGCTTCACCGCCTGGCCCGCTTGGCTTCACCGCCCGGCAAAACGATGGCGCTTGGCTTCACCGCCCGGCAAAACGATGGCGCTTGGCTTCACCGCCCGGCAAAACGATGGCGCTTGGCTTCACCGCCCGGCAAAACGATGGCGCTTGGCTTCACCGCCCGGCAAAACGATGGCGCTTGGCTTCACCGCCCGGCAAAACGATGGCTCTTGGCTTCACCGCCCGGCAAAACGATGGCGCCTGGCTTCACCGCCCGGCAAAACGATGGCGCTTGGCTTCACCGCCTGGCCCGCTTGGCTTCACCGCCCGGCAAAACGATGGCGCTTGGCTTCACCGCCTGGCCCGCTTGGCTTCACCGCCCGGCAAAACGATGGCGCTTGGCTTCACCGCCTGGCCCGCTTGACTTCACTGCCTGGCCCGCTTGGCTTCACCGCCCGGCAAAACGATGGCGCTTGGCTTCACCGCCCGGCCCAACGATGGCGCTTGGCTTCACCGCCTGGCAAAACGATGGCGCTTGGCTTCACCGCCCGGCAAAACGATGGCGCTTGGCTTCACCGCCTGGCCCGCTTGGCTTCACCGCCCGGCAAAACGATGGCGCTTGGCTTCACCGCCTGGCCCGCTTGGCTTCACCACCCGGAAAAACGATGGCGCTTGGCTTCACCGCCCGGCAAAACAATGACGCTTGGCTTCACCGCCTGGCCCGCTTGGCTTCACCGCCTGGCCCGCTTGGCTTCACCGCCTGGCCCGCTTGGCTTCACCGCCTGGCCCGCTTGGCTTCACCGCCCGGCAAAACGATGGCGCTTGGCTTCAACGCCTGGCCCGCTTGGCTTCACCGCCTGGAAAAACGATGGCGCTTGGCTTCACCGCCCGGCAAAACGATGGCGCTTGGCTTCACCGCCTGGCCCGCTTGGCTTCACCGCCTGGCCCGCTTGGCTTTACCGCCCAGCACAAAAATGGCGCTTGGCTTCGCCTGGCCTGCTTGGCTTCACCGCCCGGCCTGCTTGGCTTCATCGCCCAGCAAAACAATGCGCTTGGCTTCACCGCCAGGCCTGCTTGGCTTCAGTGCCCGGCTTATAATGGCACTTGACTTCACCGTCTGCCCGCTTGGCTTCACCACCCGGCTTACAATGGCGCTAGGCTTCACCACCTGGCCCGCTTGGCTTTACCGCCCAGCACAACAATGTTGCTTGGCTTCACCGCCCGGCCTAAATATGACGCTTGGCTTCACCGCCCGGCAAAACAATGGCCCTTGGCTTCACCTCTGAATTTCAAGTGTCATCAATCACGACTGACTACTAATAGGCTAGCTGGAGTGAGGGGAGTTGGCTGAAAGCTACTTCAGAAGGAAGGGCAACCTCTGGCGCGGCGGAAAAACCCGTAAGTTCAATGCCCAAAATGCTGAAGTAGTTTTCAAATTGCTTCTCTAAGTAATCCAACTCAAATATAAGTCATGACACCACTAATAGGATAGCTGGAGTTGGCCAAAAGCTATTTCAGAAGGAAGGGCAACCTCTGGCGCGGAGGAAAAACCCGTAAGTTCAATGCCCAAAATGCTGAAGTAGGTTTCAAATGTCTTCTCTAAGTAATCCAACTCAAATATAAGTCATGACACCACTAATAGGCTAGCTGGAGTTGGCCGAAAGCTATTTCAGAAGGAAGGGCAACCTCTGGCGCGGAGGAAAAACCCGTAAGTTCAATGCCCAAAATGCTGAAGTAGCTTTCAAATTGCTTCTCAAAGTAATCCGACTCAAATATAAGTCATGACACCACTAATAGGCTAGCTGGAGTTGGCCGAAAGCTATTTCAGAAGGAAGGGCAACCTCTGGCGCGGCGGAAAAACCCGTAAGTTCAATGCCCAAAATGCTGAAGTAGTTTTCAAATTGCTTCTCTAAGTAATCCAACTCAAATATAAGTCATGACACCACTAATAGGATAGCTGGAGTTGGCCAAAAGCTATTTCAGAAGGAAGGGCAACCTCTGGCGCGGAGGAAAAACCCGTAAGTTCAATGCCCAAAATGCTGAAGTAGGTTTCAAATGTCTTCTCTAAGTAATCCAACTCAAATATAAGTCATGACACCACTAATAGGCTAGCTGGAGTTGGCCGAAAGCTATTTCAGAAGGAAGGGCAACCTCTGGCGCGGCAGAAAAACCCGTAAGTTCAATGCCCAAAATGCTGAAGTAGATTTCAAATTTCCTCTCTAAGTAATCCAACTCAAATATAAGTCATGACACCACTAATAGGCTAGCTGGAGTTGGCCGAAAGCTACTTCAGAAGGAAGGGCAACCTCTGGCGCGGAGGAAAAACCCGTAAGTTCAATGCCCAAAATGCTGAAGTAGGTTTCAAATGTCTTCTCTAAGTAATCCAACTCAAATATAAGTCATGACACCACTAATAGGCTAGCTGGAGTTGGCCGAAAGCTATTTCAGAAGGAAGGGCAACCTCTGGCGCGGCGGAAAAACCCGTAAGTTCAATGCCCAAAATGCTGAAGTAGTTTTCAAATTGCTTCTCTAAGTAATCCAACTCAAATATAAGTCATGACACCACTAATAGGATAGCTGGAGTTGGCCAAAAGCTATTTCAGAAGGAAGGGCAACCTCTGGCGCGGAGGAAAAACCCGTAAGTTCAATGCCCAAAATGCTGAAGTAGGTTTCAAATGTCTTCTCTAAGTAATCCAACTCAAATATAAGTCATGACACCACTAATAGGCTAGCTGGAGTTGGCCGAAAGCTATTTCAGAAGGAAGGGCAACCTCTGGCGCGGCGGAAAAACCCGTAAGTTCAATGCCCAAAATGCTGAAGTAGCTTTCAAATTGCTTCTCAAAGTAATCCGACTCAAATATAAGTCATGACACCACTAATAGGCTAGCTGGAGTTGGCCGAAAGCTATTTCAGAAGGAAGGGCAACCTCTGGCGCGGCGGAAAAACCCGTAAGTTCAATGCCCAAAATGCTGAAGTAGTTTTCAAATTGCTTCTCTAAGTAATCCAACTCAAATATAAGTCATGACACCACTAATAGGCTAGCTGGAGTTGGCCGAAAGCTATTTCAGAAGGAAGGGCAACCTCTGGCGCGGAGGAAAAACCCGTAAGTTCAATGCCCAAAATGCTGAAGTAGCTTTCAAATTGCTTCTCTAAGTAATCCAACTCAAATATAAGTCATGACACCACTAATAGGCTAGCTGGAGTTGGCCGAAAGCTATTTCAGAAGGAAGGGCAACCTCTGGCGCGGCGGAAAAACCCGTAAGTTCAATGCCCAAAATGCTGAAGTAGTTTTCAAATTGCTTCTCTAAGTAATCCAACTCAAATATAAGTCATGACACCACTAATAGGCTAGCTGGAGTTGGCCGAAAGCTATTTCAGAAGGAAGGGCAACCTCTGGCGCGGAGGAAAAACCCGTAAGTTCAATGCCCAAAATGCTGAAGTAGCTTTCAAATTGCTTCTCAAAGTAATCCGACTCAAATATAAGTCATGACACCACTAATAGGCTAGCTGGAGTTGGCCGAAAGCTATTTCAGAAGGAAGGGCAACCTCTGGCGCGGCGGAAAAACCTGTAAGTTCAATGCCCAAAATGCTGAAGTAGCTTTCAAATTGCTTCTCTAAGTAATCCAACTCAAATATAAGTCATGACACCACTAATAGGCTAGCTGGAGTTGGCCGAAAGCTATTTCAGAAGGAAGGGCAACCTCTGGCGCGGCGGAAAAACCCGTAAGTTCAATGCCCAAAATGCTGAAGTAGCTTTCAAATTGCTTCTCTAAGTAATCCAACTCAAATATAAGTCATGACACCACTAATAGGCTAGCTGGAGTTGGCCGAAAGCTATTTCAGAAGGAAGGGCAACCTCTGGCGCGGCGGAAAAACCCGTAAGTTCAATGCCCAAAATGCTGAAGTAGGTTTCAAATTGCTTCTCTAAGTAATCCAACTCAAATATAAGTCATGACACCACTAATAGGATAGCTGGAGTTGGCCAAAAGCTATTTCAGAAGGAAGGGCAACCTCTGGCGCGGAGGAAAAACCCGTAAGTTCAATGCCCAAAATGCTGAAGTAGGTTTCAAATGTCTTCTCTAAGTAATCCAACTCAAATATAAGTCATGACACCACTAATAGGCTAGCTGGAGTTGGCCGAAAGCTATTTCAGAAGGAAGGGCAACCTCTGGCGCGGCGGAAAAACCCGTAAGTTCAATGCCCAAAATGCTGAAGTAGCTTTCAAATTGCTTCTCAAAGTAATCCGACTCAAATATAAGTCATGACACCACTAATAGGCTAGCTGGAGTTGGCCGAAAGCTATTTCAGAAGGAAGGGCAACCTCTGGCGCGGCGGAAAAACCCGTAAGTTCAATGCCCAAAATGCTGAAGTAGTTTTCAAATTGCTTCTCTAAGTAATCCAACTCAAATATAAGTCATGACACCACTAATAGGCTAGCTGGAGTTGGCCGAAAGCTATTTCAGAAGGAAGGGCAACCTCTGGCGCGGAGGAAAAACCCGTAAGTTCAATGCCCAAAATGCTGAAGTAGCTTTCAAATTGCTTCTCTAAGTAATCCAACTCAAATATAAGTCATGACACCACTAATAGGCTAGCTGGAGTTGGCCGAAAGCTATTTCAGAAGGAAGGGCAACCTCTGGCGCGGCGGAAAAACCCGTAAGTTCAATGCCCAAAATGCTGAAGTAGTTTTCAAATTGCTTCTCTAAGTAATCCAACTCAAATATAAGTCATGACACCACTAATAGGCTAGCTGGAGTTGGCCGAAAGCTATTTCAGAAGGAAGGGCAACCTCTGGCGCGGAGGAAAAACCCGTAAGTTCAATGCCCAAAATGCTGAAGTAGCTTTCAAATTGCTTCTCAAAGTAATCCGACTCAAATATAAGTCATGACACCACTAATAGGCTAGCTGGAGTTGGCCGAAAGCTATTTCAGAAGGAAGGGCAACCTCTGGCGCGGCGGAAAAACCCGTAAGTTCAATGCCCAAAATGCTGAAGTAGCTTTCAAATTGCTTCTCTAAGTAATCCAACTCAAATATAAGTCATGACACCACTAATAGGCTAGCTGGAGTTGGCCGAAAGCTATTTCAGAAGGAAGGGCAACCTCTGGCGCGGCGGAAAAACCCGTAAGTTCAATGCCCAAAATGCTGAAGTAGCTTTCAAATTGCTTCTCTAAGTAATCCAACTCAAATATAAGTCATGACACCACTAATAGGCTAGCTGGAGTTGGCCGAAAGCTATTTCAGAAGGAAGGGCAACCTCTGGCGCGGCGGAAAAACCCGTAAGTTCAATGCCCAAAATGCTGAAGTAGGTTTCAAATTGCTTCTCTAAGTAATCCAACTCAAATACAAGTCATGAGTTATCATAAGACATTCATGAAGTACTGATGACATTTGAATTAAGATGAAAATAAAATAGAAAAGAGGAGGGAAGGAAGAAGGGTCGTGGGAACCAAGCCTACAATAATGGATGTAGGCAAAACCCACCTGATGAGCCCCTTGGTAAGGGCGAAACCCTTATGTATGTCACTTTGGTAATATTATGTATGAAATAATTTATATATATAAGTATATATATATATATATATATATATATATATATATATATATATATATATATATATACATATATATATATATATATATATATATATATATATATATATATATATATATATATATATATATATACATATATATATATATATACAGATATATATATATATATATATATATATATGATAAATTTTGCACATTTTTACGTGTTTTTCATATTCAAATAAGCCATATATATTTTTGATACATTAATGTCTGGATTCTCTTAACGACCTCGGGATCAGAGCCCCAGGCGAAATCACACAAAGACAAGAGCTTGGCTCCGGCCGGGAATCGAACCCTGGTCAGCAAGCTTGTATAGACAGTGACTGAGCCACTTGGCCAAGTGGCTCAGTCACTGTCTATACAAGCTTGCTGACCAGGGTTCGATTCCCGGCCGGAGCCAAGCTCTTGTCTTTGTGTGATTTCGCCTGGGGCTCTGATCCCGAGGTCGTTAAGAGAATCCAGACATTAATGTATCAAAAATATATATGGCTTATTTGGATATATATATATATATATATATATATATATATATATATATATATATATATATATATATATATATATATATATATATATATATATATATATATATATATATATATATGTATGTATGTATGGATATTTGCACACAAACTCAGACACACATGAAGGCCCACACCACCATATAGATTATCCGTATAGCTTTTATCCGAAGGGAGTGTGTAATCAGAATCCCGTTGACTTTCGACTGTTGGCCATCAGAGGGCTCTTCTTACAGCTTCAACTATTCTAAGCCGTATTGGATGGAACCTACATTGTTCAAAACTCAAGTAACTACGGCCGGCTCATAATACCTGAAGCTGTAAGCATCACCCTTCAAAGGCCAGCTCTCAACATTCAATGGGATTCTGATTATAAGCTCTCTTCTAGCAGAAAGCCATATAGATAACCTCTGTGGTGATGTGTGGGCCGAGTGTGTGCTAGATTAGGTGGGCACATAATGTGTATAATATATACATATACACACACACACACACACATATATATATATATATATATATATATATATATATATATAATGTTTAAATCATAGAAGTATTACATTTCAAAATGCTTTCTTAGGTAAAGAAATGTTAAACCAGTAACTAGAGTTACCATTTATATAAAATCAGGCAAAATACCAACACGGTAACGACTCCACTGAATAAAATAAACACGTACATACGTACCACGTACGCTCATATACATGTACGTAAAGCGAGTACACCACAGCACGACCAAAAATACGTCCTGCAAAACCGTGCAATGTTGCAAAAGCTAAATTATTTCTCTCTCAAAGATTCAAAAGGAATTTCCCATTACCTCCGCATCTAATGAATAATTTGAGGTGGAACACTGTCCTCAGTAGATGCATCTACATGAATTCACCTTCATCAATCAATAGTTGGATGTTAAATAGATCTTAATTAGCTCTAACGGAAGGATAAAAGTTTAAACTTCTGTCTAAAATGGCGTTTGGAAATAGCAGGTGGGAGAAGTCAACACCTTTCTCTTCTCCATTTCTCTTGGTCGTAAATTATGAAGTCCTGAAGGAGGGGTCATCCCACCCACGCCCCCAGGGGTGTGCGTCTCTCTCTCTCTCTCTCTCTCTCTCTCTCTCTCTCTCTCTCTCTCTCTCTCTCTCTCTCTCTCTCAATGCAGTAAACTTGATACAAATGAAATTGACTTTTGGATTTTGGGAGTGACTTATTTTAATTTCGTGTATATGTGACTAGAATAATATTTCTCTCTCTCTCTCTCTCTCTCTCTCTCTCTCTCTCTCTCTCTCTCTCTCTCCTCTCTCTCTCTCTCTCTCTCTCTCTCTCAGATAAAACAATGACGCAATCGTAAATGTACAAATGAGTGGCAGACAGTTACTCTCTCTCTCTCTCTCTCTCTCTCTCTCTCTCTCTCTCTCTCTCTCTCTCTCTCTCTCTCTCTCTCCCCCAAAGATATAGTGTTCCTTTTTTATTGCCTGTTCCAATAGTTCAAATTTAGACCTAAGACCTGGTCTGTTTTTAATCTAGCGTTATTCTATTGTCTAAACTCTGACTTATTTGGAATTATGAAGAAATAGAGCCGTGGGATCCCATTCTCTTTTATAAGTATACGATTATGTATTCTCATCGTTGCCCCTCAATGTCACTATCGTCAATTCTTTTTAGTGAGGCAGATTTGCACCGACTCGCAGGGGTGATCTTTTAGCTCGGAAAAGTTTCCTGAACACTGATTGGTTGGACAAGATCATTCTAACCAATCAGATAGCAGGAAACTTTTCCGAGCTAAACGGGCACCGCTGCGAGTCGGTGCAAATGCACCTCATTAAAAAAAATTGAGTATAGTAGGCATAAAGTAATGACTCCAATCAAGTCTTTTCATTTTTCATTCCATGGCTGAAATACACGTGGTTATATTCATCCGCTATTCTGTAGGAGCTCCTGGGGACCAGCTGCTTTCCTCTTCAGGGAATTCGACTCTGCTGAATTACCCCCTTCCCAGGTCACAACCCCTAGCTGGAGGCCAAGCTCCCAGACCCCCCTTCCCAGGTCACACACTAAAAGTAATTCACAAATAAATCCTTACATTATGATAAAGTAAATCAGATATAATTTCTTACCTTATGATTGACACCAACGTCACCCCAGCCACTGAGGGGTGGGGAGGGGGGAAGCCAGCCTCAACTTGGTGCCGGTCCCAAGCCTGGGTAAATGGGGAGGGTTGGCGGCAGGTAAGGCATCCGGCCATGAAAATGAGGAGAGGGAGACCAAAGCGAAGATGGATGGACTGTATCAAGGATGACCTTCGATCAAAGGGATTAACGGTGATGAAGTGTGGGACAGAGGTAGATGGAAAACGCTGGTCTGAAACATCGACCCCACATAGAAGAAGAAGAAGAAGAAGAAGAAGAAGAAGAAGAATGGATTATGCTCTCCGTTCAGGGTATGCTATTGTTAGTTAATAAAGAAAATTGAGTGATTACTCAAAAGTGTCACTATTTGTAAATTGCATATTTTATGGACACTTTTGAGTAAATCAATCCATTTTTAATTAAGTATATTTTGAATATACGGTAGGCCTATATCAAATGTACGCTGGCATCGCGAACTTCTGTTTGGTTGACTATGTTGACAAGTCAGTTGCAAGTCGTTTAGTGAATAAACCGAGCTATTTTCTTTTTATAATCCCTTCCCCCTTCCTCAACATATCTTGCTAATTATTGCTTTCCCAGAATTTAAATAACCACCTAATTACTGTGCAAGAAGATGAGAACTGCATGATTGCATTATTTTGGTTTTCCATTTCACAATGTTGATTTAAACTAACATGAGGAATAGTTCTATCCTTTATTTAATATTAAGCAGGTGTAGATCTGAGTCATGCTGCATTTAATTAACTCAATTAAATGTTTACACAATCAATAACGGTATATTTGATTTAAAAATAATAATTAAAAGTTAAGAAATACTCACCTGAACAGAGGAAGGTTTCTAGACGGGACGGGAGTTGGTTCCAGGATTGTAGGCTAAGTTACGGTTCCAATATTTTCTTCCAGTAATTGCGGGTAATTTGCCTCTTACTAATTAATAATCTTATTTAATTACTGTCGGTCTTTTATAGTGAGAATACTATTTATAGATATTTATCATATATATGATATATCATCAATCTTGCAAAAAGGTGCATCAGTAATGATATAGGTGCGTAAATTAAGTTTTAAAAGAATATGTTGTTATAAATTTTATTTGGGCTATGATGCTTTTCATTTGATTTTAATTGATTTTAACCAAACACAGATTTTGCTTCCTATAAAATGCTTGTAATTTTATTGATCACACAAAATTAGAAATATAGAAAATATCTCAATCTTATATATTAGCTCATAATTTCATAGGTTTTAATTGTACTCTCATAACATTTACTGTATAGGCCTAATCTTTGTTTGAACTGTGATTTTGTTTGTATTTAGTTACCCTTGCTGGGAGGTGATTTAGTCTTCTTTGAAAGTTAGAATTTATATTAAGATTAGTTTCATTGAGTATGTGTAACTATTAAGGATTACTTTTAAGTTTCTCCCACAAGGGTATTATTTATTTTGTATTATATTACTCTCTTGTGTTTCTTTTTAGTTCGGTGTATGCATTTACATGAATATATTTGTATATATTTTACTGTGACCCAGAGAATAGTGATCTGCTTTAGGTCAGTGTTTTGAAGGGCAAGGAACAAAATATTCGTAGAATATGCTCATACATGAATTTTGACGAGTAGGTCTAATTAGCTGGGCTGACCAAATTTGTGAAGTAAAGATATTTAAGTGTTGAAGCAATTCTTGAGGTATCCCCTTAAACCTTAAGAGTTCTCCTTTAACATTAATACTTGTATAGTGGAAAGTAACTGTAATTATATTACACACCTGTAAAACTTAAAATATGCAAGTGAGTTCATGTGAATTTCCTGAAGAAATTCTACGGCGGTGATTGTGAAAACTCGGATAGTTAAAAACATGGCTACTGAGATTACAGGTGATAAGCTCTTCCTACTATTGAAGGTTAACTTTGTATATTTAACACTATAATCTTGCAGGACATTTCATGCATTTACCAAGTCCCCAGCTTGAAAAAGTTGTGCTGTTATTATTACTCTTTTCAGATGTACCTCTACTCAACTGTGGCTTCACATGTGGTATTGACACCTAGGGCTAATCCAGGCTGTTGGAGACTAAATATATTACCTCCTTAGAAGAAGCTATGGGACGTGAAGTAGTTTATCCAGAATGGGTTGGCAGAACAGTGACAAATTCGTGGACCTCACCCTGCATCCTCTACTAAAAAAAAAACAGTTAAGTCTTAAGTCTTGAAAGCTTATTGGAAGTTAACTCTATCACCCTTAGTACACAAATCCTTTGATAATTTTCAGTATGTTGCAAATGCCAAATTTTATCTATTATTGAAATGATGCTATAAAGTACCCTTGACAGAAAATTCTTTGAAAACTTCAACCTGTATCAGTAGTTCAATTTCAATATTGTTCTTGCCCATTGAAATGACAAATGCTGTTTGAAACATATCAACCTTTTTTAATGTTCTGTTTCAGATGAGAAATGTTGACATTGGTCAACGACAATACTTGGAAAGAACATCAAACGATCGAGAGACCTGTTTCTTAGCCTTCGAGAGAAGACCTGGCAGAAAACTACCATTAGGAAAGTCTTTGCAACTTGGGTTATGGATGCTGGAAGCGGAATGATTGCACTAAAGGATAATAGTTACATGAAAAAAATTGCCTACTCCTATAGATTTCTTTTTTTTTTTTTTTAAGTAAACTGAAGCCTCCTTAGAGTTCCTAGAGTACAGTGGAGGAGGAGACTTGGGCTCTCCTTCATGCTCTTGAAAAATTTTAATTCTTATACAAATCTCATTGTTTCTTGGAAATAAAATTAATATGGAATATTCATTCTGCAGTTTAGTTTTTTCTAACCGCAATCCATTGTCTTTAGCAGGTAAAAAAAAACTCAACTATAGGCCTAAGTCTATAGGCTTAAGTCTATAGGCCTAAGTCTATAGGCTTAAGTCTATAGGCCTAAGTCTATAGGCCTACCTGAAGCATCTTAATATTGTTTTTGTTCCACAATATGTGCATTAATGATATTTTCTGTAATTTCATCGAAATGTTATTGTTTGTATTTGATTATTCCTGCTACTATAGTTTAATCTTTTGAAAGTTAAAATTTGTGTGAAGAGATTTTCAGTCTGTGCAACTGTAAAGGTTTAATTTGATCATCTCTAAAGTATTAAGTAATTTGCTCCTGCAGGAATTGATTTTTGTTACTTTATTCTTTTAGTTAGAGTTTATTAAAAGATAAACTCAGTTTCATATAAAGTATTTCTACATATAAATAGTCTTGCTTAGATATAAAGTATCTAACATTTCCAACCAGGGGTGTAGCTTGAATGATGATAGTCATTCTTCTAATCATTATTATTATCATTATATTCTATCTTATTTATTTATTTTAGTATTTTATTTATCTTAGTATGTTATTTACTTTAGTATTTTATTTATTCTATTTCGTTAATTATTTGATTAATTATTTAACATTCAACTTTTTAGTTATTTCATTATTTAATTATATAAATGCAACCTAAACTCAAAAAGTTGGATACTGAAAAAATGTAAAAAATGTTTAAGAGCTAAAAAATATACAGAATGTGGACGAAGTAAATTAAAAAGGAATAAATATATGACATATTTAGAACAAGTATAAACTATACTTCTGAGAAGGAATAACACAGTCACAAAATTGGAAGTTTAAACTTATTTCAATATAGAAAATTTTACTTTTTCTCTTACAGTCGGGTATATAGAAGAGAAAATATAAAATGAAAGAACCTGCAATATCCCTAAGGAGACAGGAAAAAGTAAGGTTATTTCTATTCAGTGAAATAATTATCTAAATCGAGAAAAATCTTGAAAAAAAAATTAATTCAAATTTCCCCGCAAACTGATTGAAGGAGCCGTTACAAAGACTGATTACACTTTGAAAACACGTGGAAAATCCGTAGAGTTTAAATGTAAACAATCTTATCTTTGAGTTGTGACCTGTATCCATCTCATTTTATCAGTTTATCACTAGTGTTACGTCTCCTCTGATCCCCAATATCTTTATCCTAACCTCCTGTGTGTTTATTCCCACCATTGTGCCCTGCCAAAACACTTACATAAGGTTAAAGGTTAGTGTGATTACGTAATATGTTTGTTACCTTTTCATCTGTATCTGAATCTGACCTTTAAGATAAGGTATAATTAGGGGAGCTATGGGGACCTTATCTGTTTATTCGATTTGTGGCAGATAATATCTTGGTTGTTCCTCAAAGAGATACCTTCGTCTAGCTTAGACTTCTCCTGGGTTACTTCATAGATTATGGTTTTATTATAGATACGGACGGAGAAAGTTCTTCTATAAGAAAATCAGCCTTTTCCTTACGAAAAAAAAGTCGGAGTCTCTGTAGCTTATAGGGACAGGCCTTGGACCGGCTGAAAATCGAGTACCAAAACGCCTGTTTGCTTTGAAAATTACATTTTCATTGCAAATATGTTTTCCGTCCAAAATTTTTTTCCGTCCGTACCTATAATTTTACCCAATTCGGTAAGTAAGGCAATTACTATACAGACCTGTCAGACAATTAATGTTAAGTCTGATTGGAATTAATGTATCCTGTTGGTCAAGGTTCGGATACCTGCGATGTATAGGAACACCACGTCGTAGGATAGTTAACGTGAGTTGATATTCCTTCAAGTTAAGTAAGGTCATGGATACCTAGGTTAGGTTAAGTAGAATTGTAAGGTTGCTGTGTTGCTAGTGCTGGTGACAATAAATGTTTAGCATGTATGCAGTTGTGTCACCGAATTTTTGTCCACCAAAGCACTCGGCTAACACGCGTAGTTCAACATGTACCGCTTGCCAGAAGAGAGGGTTAATGAAATAATGTCTAATTGTGAGTAAAGCGAGCCACAGCGGAGGACAGACCGTTATGTGAATAATTTGTGTTATGTTGTTTACCATCATACTCGAAGATACACTTGTTAGTTTGAGTGACAACGGACACGCATAGGAAGAATTCTTAAGTTTTTAAGCGAGCAGAAGGCCTGTGATCCAACGATCTACTAAATATGTGAACCCAAAAAATATTTCCTCCCATTTTCTATGCAAGTGGTAATTGGGTTTTTAATAAATGCGAGCCTATCCTAAAATACAGGGTTAAATTTATGGAAGTGGCCAGGTTTGTCGATTAATTTAATGGCAATGTTAAACAGAATACAGAATCCTTCCAGTCCGTGGTAGTCATCACTTAACGCTAATAAGTGTACTGTATCTATGAGTATGATGGTCAACAAACCAACTGGTTTTTGGCCCAACGTATTTCACAACTAAATATTTCATTGCTCGTCTGTTCTGACAAGCGGTATATGTTGTACTACGCAAGTTATTATTATTATTATTATTATTATTATTATTATTATTATTATTATTATTATTATTATAAGCCAAACTACAACCCTAGTTGGAAAAGCAAGGTGCTATAAGCCCAAGGGCTCCAACAGGGAAAAATAGCCCAGTGAGGAAAGGAAATAACTAAGCTACAAGAGAAGTAATAAATAATCAATATGAAATATTTTTAGAAGAGTAACAACATTAAGTTAGATCTTTTATTTATAAACTAATAAAGACTTCAAAACAGACAAGAGGAAGCGAAATAAGATAAAACAGCATGCCTGAGTGTACCCTCAAGCAAGAGAACTCAACCCCAAGAAAGTGGAAGGCCATGGTTCAGAGGCTATGGGACTACCCAAGACTAGAGAACAATGGTTTGATTTTGGAGTGTCCTCCTAGAAGAGCTGCTTACCATAGCTAAAGAGCCTCTTTTACCCTTACCAATAGGAAAGTAGTCACAACAATTACATTGCAGTAGTTAACCTCTTGTACAAAGAAAAATGTTTGGTATTCCCAGTGTTGTTAGGTGTGTGAGGACAGAGGAGAATGTGGAAAGAATAAGCCTGACTATTTGGTGTATGTGTAGGCAATGAGCCATAACCAGAGAGAGGGATTCTATGTAATACTATCTGGCCAGTCAAAGGACCCAATAACTCTCTACTGGTAGTATTTCGTCGTGAGTGGACAGGTACAGTATTTTGGCGGAAAAAAATTTGTTGATCCAGCTACCTACACACTACCCCAACCTATCTTTTCAGGTAAGGTATGTTAAGAAATGTATCCTCCAACCCCCCATATGAGGGGAAGGATACTGTAGATAGGCTGTTGTTCTGGACATGAATCTAGTTTCTCTTGTGATGGATTACCATTTATTCTTGGTTCAGGCCAAAACTAACCCCTGTGGCTTCCCCACGTGCAGACCTTTTGCAGATTGGCGGCGTCTCCTGCATAAGATCAGGTGCTCTTACAGTTCCGGGAAAGATGATCCAGGAAGAATTTTGGTTCCTAGGGGCTTCCTCCCTCCTAAGAACGAGACTTGTATTAAGTGACAATAGTTTGTATTCGTGTATGAACTAATCGCAAATTTTTAAAGTAAAGAAGGTCCTCAACTTACAAATATTTGGAGATACAAACACAAATCCAAATGAAATAATAATTCTCAGATATTGTATCATAGGTTCATAATAAAATATTGTAATAAAATGATATATGATTTAATGCAGTAAGTAACACAACAATTGCGATATGAAATGGGACTATTTGTTGACTTGTAGTTGAAAATCGTAGGCATGTGAGTTAGTTGAAGCCTACCTTTAGAGTAAGATTTACCAAAATTCGATTTACGAACAATTTCCTGGAACCTATTAAGTTTGTAAGTTGAGGAATTTCTGTCAAATACTTAGAGCTACACTTCCTGCCTCAGCCACCTTGCAAATCCCAGTCCTGACAGGTGAGCAAAGCTCCCCATGCTTCCTCTGTCGGGATTTGTAACTACCTCATTAAATTCTAACAGCCCTCCCAGCTTTGCTGTTGTCGCACTCTTATTGAAAAAATCAAATTTGATGGTAAGGGAAGTTACAAAATACTTTGAAAATATGTGATATTTATGTTTGATGATAAATGGCCAACTCAGTAGCTCTGAAGACTCAGTATCTGAGATTCATAAACGAGGAAAAGACATACCAGTTCAAGGTTCTATGCTTCGGTCTCGCAACAGCTCCTCGGTTATTCACCAGAGTGTTCGCCCTAGTGTCATCTTGGGCTCACAGGAACAGTATCCATTGTCTCAGATACCTGGACAATTGGCTGATTTTAGCAGACTTGGAGACGACCCGTCTTCTTCACCGGGACGTGCTTCTCGAGTTTTGTCAGGATCTGGGGATCCTGATAAATCATGAGAAGTCATCACTGCAACCTTCTCAAAGGCTGGTATACCTCGCTATGATCATAGACACCGTCCAAGAGAACGTCATCCCTTCAGACGAAAGCGTACACAGACTGAAGGAAGTGGCCACTCCCTTCCTCAAGAAAGAGGTTCTTCCTGCCTCTTGTTAGTTGAGTCTGTTTGGTCATCTAACATCTCTCATCTGTCTTGTTCCAGACAGCCACCTCAGGATAAGATCTCTGCAGTGGTAGCTGAAGTCGTGGAACCAACACTCCGATCCACTGGACACCCGAGTTCTTATAACTCAAGATCAGGTGACGGATTTGAGTTGGTGGATGGTAGACGGAAACCTTCGAAGAGGACAGAATCTTCTCGTTCCCTCTCTGGATTTGATGCTCTTCATAGATGCATCAAAAGAAGGGTGGGGGCTCACCTGCTGCACCATACGATCTCCGGCCTTTGGTCAAACTCAGAAAGGTACCAGCACATAAATCTTCTATGAATCTTCTGGAGATGGGAGCATCCTACCTAGCTCTTCATCAGTTCGAACAGTTGCTGGCAGGTCACTCTGTGGTGTTGATGAGCGACACCACAGTAGTGGCCTACCTAAACTAACAGGGCAGTACCTTTTCGCAGCTTCTATGCCATCTTGCAGTAAAGATCCTCAGATGGTCAGAAGAACATTCAGTGTTTCTATCAGCTCGATTCATTCCTGGCAAGAGGAATGTGCTTGCGGACAATCTGAGCAGAGCGACTCAGATAGTAGGCTCCGAATGGTCTTTGAATTGTCAGATAGCCAACAAAGTCCTGACTTCCTGGGGTTCCCCAACTGTAGAGACTTGTTCGTAACATCTTTAAACAGCAAGCTTCCGTTGTACAGTTCTCCAGTCCTGGACCCTCAGGTTCTATGGCAAGATGCATTCCAACAACGGTGGGACAACATTGATGTGTACTTCTTTCCCCTGTTTTGTCTGATGAGAAGACTGCTCAACAAGACCAGAGATCTAATGATGAATCATGTAGCTTCGCTATGTCATCATGCAGAGTGGTTTCCGGACCTCTTGCAACTTCTAGTAGATCTACCAAGAGAACTCCCTCTACGACCAGATCTACTCAAACAACCAAGCAAACATCTTGTACAAGACCATGCAGTTGCTTCGACTTCACGTGTGGAGGCTATCCAACGTCTCCTCTCTCAGAAGGGCTTTTCACGACAAGTTACGTAGCGAATGTCCGGATACTTGCGTAGGTCTTCAGCCTCGATCTACCAAGCTAAATGGAGAGTATTCTGTGGTTGGTGTCGTTGAAGGATTATCTCTCCACTCGATGCCACTATTCCAGTAGTAGCGTAGTTCCTTGTATACCTTCGGGAGGAAAAACTCCTTTCAGTGTTGGCGGTGAAAGGTTATTGCTCAGCCTTAAGCCTTGCCTTTAAGCTGAAAGGAGTAGATATTTCCTCTTCATTGGAGCTTTCTTTACTCATACAGAGTTATGAGATCATTTGCCCCCAGTCAGAGATTAGTCCTCCTCCTTGGAAAGTGCTTTGCCTCTTGACATCCTTGAAAGGACCTGCTTACGAACCATTTTGCCATACAAATGACCGAAATTTCACTTTGAAGACGGCGTTCCTGCTTGCTTTAGCCTCAGCAAAGAGAGTCAGTGAACTTCATGGCCTCTCGTATGACATCGCCCATTCAAAGGGATGGGGGGAAGTGACACAGCTTTGTCCCGGAATTTATTGCTACAGCTCAAAATCTTTGGGTACTGGACCATAGATTTGGGCCCTTTCAGATTGCGAGTTTTCATTCTGTAACCAATAACCCAGATCAGTTTTTACTATGCCTAGTGAGTAGTTTGAGATACTACCTTAAACGCACTGCAGCAACACGGCCCCAAACTAACACCTCTGTTTGTAAGTTCAGGTAGAGTAAAGAGGAGGATCACAAAGAACACAGTTTCCTCCTGATTCGCCAAGTAATCGAAAGAGCCTTGGCTCCTGATCCTCCTCAGGCTCGTCGACCTAGAGCCCATGATGTCAGGGGAATCAGTACTTCCCTGTCATTCAAGCGCAACTTTTCCGTGTTGCAAGTTCTCCAAGTGGGCGTGTGGAAGAGACAGACCATCTTCACAGCCCATTACTTAAAAGACGTGACCAACAGGAGACTCGATACGTTCACTATCGGTCCTGCGGTGGGTGCTCAACAAGTGGTTTAAGATACCTCAGGCTCCTTGATGGACAAGTAGCAGTTGGTTGAGGGCATTGGCTATCCAGGTTAAGACTGGGATGAATGAGAAGAATGTCTGGCTTTCCTTTCTTCATCTTCCCTTCCCTTGGGATACAGCACCATGGGTCCCTCTGCAAGCTGGGTTCAACCTCTGCAGGTAATTATCACTTCCTTGTGTAGCCTAGTATAAGTTATAAAATTGTTATACTGTACACGTCCCCATTGCTTTCTGCAAGGGACCAATGGGATACGTCTTGTTTTCCTATATAAACTCAAAGACGTTCATACAAACAACAACCTCTATTTTACTGCATAGTACTGGCTACGAGTATACTCACATTGTATATTACAGCGAGGTGTCAAAGTTTTCCCTAGACCACAGTCATATACTGTACTAGGTGAAACCGGGTCAGTGTCCATGCCAGATCTATGATTTCCACCCACCTAAGAGTGAGTCATTCACATAAATAATGGAAGGTTTGTTAGTATGGGAACAAATGGCAAATTCGGAGATAATTTGTATTGATCCCTAACTAATACAAACCTGTAGTTATTTATATAAATTGGCCCGCCATCACCTGTCCCCCAGAAGTCCTGCCTACATAAAAAGTGACGTCTCACTGCTGTGAGAGTCTATATAGAGGTGGTTGGGGGTAGCTTACCCACTCAAGCGGTTAGGCAGGGTTGCCACCTCGTATTCTAGTTCTAATGGCTACCTCCAGCTGCCGCTGAAAGATAATCCACATAAATAACTCCAGGTTTGTGTTAGTTAGGGAAAAATACAAATTATCTCCAAATTTGTCATTTTTCTGTAAGTTGCAACTTTTTAATTCTGCCTTTATTCTAATTGCAGAAATAAACACATCAAAGACGTGTTGTCATCACTACTCCAGCCAATTTGGATTTAAGAATTGTCAATTCTCAGTTACCTATCACTATTGAAGCAAAATGAACTCTAATTCAAAGGTAGGTGTGTTTTGTAATGTGTAGCCAAGTTTTTGCACTTGTGTTTCACAGAAGTGTGCATTAATTTGGACTTTATTAACAAAAGTAAATCTAGTCTTAACTTCTTCCTTTCAGGAAGGTGTAATATTGTCTGTTGATCCACTGTCGTGTCTTCATGATGAACCTGTTCATATAAAGGTATCAGGTTTAAAGCCAAACCAGGATGTCACTCTTCGGACGTCTATGAAGGATGTCCGAAATGTCCAGTTTGTGTCCTATGCACATTACAGGTAAAATGATTGCTATTAATGTTGAAGTAATGAAGTAGAGAATGACATTTACAGATGTATTCAGAGCATAAAAGAATCACTTGAAAGAAAAGGCTTTCAATTAGAACAAACGCATTGTTGATCATTTTGGAATTGATATTTTCTTAAGTTGCTGAAGATAGATTTCATTTGTTCCCTATATTTTTTCCCCTAAACTTTGTTTATACACATTCAGTATTTTTTTAGGTTTTCATTTTCTTAGTACGTATTTACATTGTTCATGTGACGGTCAATATGACTTTACATTTATTTTTCTATTTGTTCCGACAAGAATACAAACTCTTTCACTCTTTACAAAGGGTATTATTTTGGGGAGTGCATAAAACCAGCCAAAAGACTTTTTCGCAAGGTATAATTACCCACTGCTAGTTAGCGGGGTGTTATCAGTGGTATACCAACCACTCCTCACACACACACACACACACACACACACACCGGTGATATGCCTTCACGTTTTATTTTGACTCGGGAGTGAATGGATGTTCCTTCTGTCTCTCCCAATAACCCTTATAAATAGGCCTTTGACTTTATGTTGTTTCTGCTTGTTCGTACTCCATTGGAGGGTGAATGAATAGAACAATGATCCGCCGACCCTTGGACTGTCGTACAACCTGTAGGTCTGGACATCGTTACTTCCCTTAGCGAGGCAACGACGCCCTCCACCATGGGAGTCAATCTTGTACTCCTTCCTTCCTTGGGGCCTTTGGGTCTCCCCGCTAAGGAATGATTGGTTGAGACTTTGCTGACTTAGGCCATAGGTCTAAGGAACCTCCTGTGTCTGCCAGTAGTGGTCTCAGCTCCTTCATGTTCTCTTGTTTGCACTGCTTTGGTAGTTAGACAAAAGCAGTTGCTAACAAGTACCCCTCGGGGTTTCCTGTCGGGCTATCCTTTCAAGGAGAACTCAGAATCTGACTTCGGTCACGTTTCACAGCTCATAGTCTGCAATACCTCCCCTCCCGGGACAGTGAAGCTTACTGTACCTCGGGGAAGAAAGACCTGGTCGGTCTCAAATGTGACAGGATGGCGCTCGGCTTTGAGCCTCCTCTTTAATTTTGTACTTAGTCAACTTTTCCTCGACAGAACTATCACTCCTCTTTCAGTGTTGAGCTTTCTGGTTACCAAATCAAAAGTTAAACCACCTCCTCTGAGCGTAGTTTTTGTACTATGCTCTTGGAAAGTATTACTTCACGCCGCTAGTCAGTCCTCAGAACATGATTCTTAAGATGGTTCTATCCTTCTCACTTTAGCCTCAGCTATGAGTGCCAGCGAAGAACATGCTCTCTTCTACGACATATCTCAGCCAGGGGATGGAGGTCTAGTAACACTAGACTTCATCCTTGAGTCTGTTGCCAAGCCTCAGACTCCAGCTGTAGTTGTCCAAAGGTTCAGGTTCTTCCAGACTGAATGTCTGTACCTTATCCTTTGACTCGGATCATTTGCTACTAAGTACTGTAAGAGTTCTGAGGCGTCACCTTATACGATCTGTAGTAGCTCACCTGGACGTGAATAAGTTTCCGTGAACATGGATAGTGTCAGGAGGATACTTACCAAGAATACAAATTCTTCTTAGATCCGACAGGATATACTGTAGATCAGTCCCTGAACCAAGACTCATCTCCAAAGGTTCTCAGACCCAGAGCTCATGATTTCAAAGAATAGCATGTCTCTAGCATTTAAAAAGAACTGCTCTATGAAGCAGGATTTTTAGAATGGTGTGTGAAAGCATCAGACGACTTTCACAGCCATGAACTGCAAGTCGTAACCCACAGGAACCTGCGTACTTAGGTCCTGTGGTGGCAGCATAACATACAGTTTAAAATACCTCGACTCTCTTGCAGGACAAGTAGCAGTAGGTCGAGGGCAGACGTTTCCCGGGATTAGTTTTTGATGAACGCTAGAGTAACTGGTCTCTGTTCTTTTTTTCTTCCCCTCTTGGGGCACAGCACCCATGGTACTCTGCAAGCTGACTTCCTCCTTCTGCAGGTAAACACCATATCCCTTGTGTAACCTAAAATATGATAGGTATTTGTTATGTCCCCATCATCCTAGCGAGGGGGAGTCGGGCAAGTGTGGAATTCAACTACAAACAATTCCTTACCTGGTCAAGTCACAGTGCTTTGTTCACACAATCACACCTATTGCCCAAGCAAGCAAGCAAGCAAGCAAGACGTAAGGGTGTCAATATTAAGCTATTGCAAAGCACAGAATCACACCCCGGGTCAGATATCAGCCAGTTTGTTTAGGACTTCCAGCTACCTAAGGGTGAGTCTCCACTGCAAAGAGTGAAAAGGTTTGTATTCGTGTCGAAACAAATGACAAATTTAGAAATAGATTGTGACTTTCCTAACCATACGAACCTTGAGCCCTTTACATACACATACCTGTCCCTCCATAACCTAACCTCCGAGAATGTCCTGCCTGCAATTGAAAAGTGAAGGTGTTTCGGTGGTGTGTGTGAGAAGGGGTGGTTGGTCAAGCCCCCTGCTAACCCCTTCCCCTACACAAACTACCAATGTTTAATTATACCTAGCTAAAAAGTCTTTTGGCTAGTTCACAGCATTCGCCGAAATAATATCCAGTGCAAAGAGCTCAAGGTTTGTATAGTTAGGAAAAATACAAATTATTAAAAAATTTGTCATTTTTGTAGGATCTTAGTTGTCTCATTATTCAAGGAATACAATGTTTTTGTCTCATCATTGATACTTTGATTTTGTTTCCAGACTTTGGATAGCTGAACATTTTTATCAAATATTTTTATCAAATGTTAGTAACTTTCATACGCATAAATTTATTTTGTACAGTAGTTTATTTACTCATACATTATATTACGTACGGAATAAGTATCACTAATTTGAGGTTATGCAGATCCAGTCAGTGTCTTGGTTTGTTATGTTCTGGTATGATGATTCCTGATCAGAGTTCTGAAGCTTAATTAGCCACTTCCCTAAACACCTTTGAGCACATCAGAAGAATTTAGTATTATAATATTATTATTAAAAGCTAAGCTACAACCTTAATAGAAAAGCAGGATGCTATAACCCCAATGGCTCCAACAAGTAAAAATAGCCCTGTGAGGAAAGGAAATAAGGAAATAAATAAACTACAAGGTAAGCAACGAACAATCAAAACAAAATATTTTTTCCTATATAAACTGTAAAAAAAAAAAAAATAAATGGAAGAGAAACAAGATAGAATAGTGTGCCTGAGTGTACTGTACCTTCAAGCAAGAGAATTCTACCCCAAGACTCTGGAAGACCATGGTACAGAGGCCATGTCACTATCCAAGACTAGAGAACAATGGTTTGATTTTGGAGTGCCCTTCTCCTAGATTTTCCTACCATAGCTAAAGAGTCTCTGCTATCTTTACCAAGAAGAAAGTAGCCACTGAACAATTACATAGCATTAGTTAACCCATTTAGTGAAGATTTGTTTGGTATTCTTAGTGTTGTCGGGAGTTTGAGGACATAGAAGAATGTGTAAAGAATAGGCCAGTTATAATAAATAACTTCATTTTACAAGCTTGCTAAGGAAGATGAAAGTACAGAAAGGGTACCTGTGTCATCCGATGCTTATGTTTCAGAGCTAATGGCAACGGTGAGGTTGACGTCAATGAGATGAAATCATTAGGTGGACAGTACAAGGGGCTATTCCCCATGGGACTCTTTGGATCTCTCGTCCCCGCACCGAATGAATACAAATATACTAGGTTTTTCAAAAAAGACGTTGAAAATCCTAACATTGTGAGTAATTTTCTATCTTGTTTATTTGTGTGTTTTTATATGATTGAGATTTTCCTGTGTTTTTTTTTTTTTTTTTTTTTTTGCAGAGTGCAGGAATGAGGTTCATTCGCATTGCTTTTTTTTTTAGATTATAATTTCTCATTCCAGGATGAATTAATTCTTGTTTGAAAGTTCCAGCTGTAGGTTCTAGGACAAGAAGTCTCTGGTTAATCTTTTAAAATTTTTCTTATAACTTTTTAGTCCATTGAAACCAAAGTATGACATTGGCAACTCAGGAGCTACTTGTCTTTTTAAAAAATACTGTATTCCATCTAGATTTCTGTCTCTATAAATGGCAAAGTCAAGTAATATGTTTTTAATTTTGCTGAACCTAAAGACTAAATGTAGTAAACTTAGCTTCAGGAAAACTAGAATGAGAAAGATCAAGTTTCTCATAGCTCTGATTACTGTCAAACACGTCAGCAAAGAACAGTAAAGTCGTAGCACCAGTGTTTGCGGTTAAGGGACCTCTACTCCAACTTATGAGAATGGACCTTAAGCTGAACAGTAGAGTTCAATATCTTTTACTGTAGCTTTTGCAAGTTCTTTTCTTTATTGCTTTGTCCCCTTAGATGGAAGCTTACTTTGTATAGTTGTTTCCCAGTTTATATTGTTAAAATCGTATAAGACTTATGAGACATGCTTTTAGTGAGCAAAAAATCCCTTAGGCCCAAGGGATCTTTTACAAAATAAAGGCAGTCAAGATGATTTCAAACGTAAAATAGGGATTTTGAAAAGTACTCTTAATAGTGCATCAAGAAAGGCTCATTGTAAACAATACCTACAGGTCAGGAGTCTGTATAGGCACATGTTAGTCATGAGACTTGAGACTTGAATGAAATGACAGACCATTTCACTGCTGGTAAAGTCATTGCAGGATTTAATATACTGTACTCTCATTTCCCTCTAGATTTTAGTTTATTTGTGAGGAAATTCATTTACAGTATGTTGAAAACTGGTGAAATCTAACCGAGGCCCTTTGCATCAATAGGCTTAGGAGATGATGTTGATTTTGAGAACTTACATGCTGTATCATTAAATATCTTAAATTTCCACTTAGGTTACAGTTGGCGTGTATGACGGACATGTTAGTATTGAAGCGCTGTGCGTATCAGAAGAAATGAAACCTCTTTCATCTGTTATTCACGAGAGGCACTACATGGGTCCTGGCGTACAGCGCATTCCTGTGCGTTATGGAAAAGTTAGAGGCTCCCTGTTTTTACCTCCAGGTAAGGCACCTACTTTTACTTACTTTGATGGCTACTTTTCAGGTCCCATACAGCAGGGGAACCCCACTCTTTGCAGGACCTCCACTCTTGTTCGTTCAGAGTATTCAACAGTTCATATCACGTATTGCTCACGTATTGGCAAGACATTTACAGTACAGTAGATTTTTCAGCAGCCTCAGAATTTTGCAGAAATAATTTTGTTTCAATTGGTAGAATTGGCCTGATAATCTGATCTAAGTGGGGCTCTCAGGAGTTTCTAAAATTAGTTGTATCAGCTCTTACTTTATCTGATCTTTTGCCGTACTTCTTCGTTTTTTGCTATGAAAGTACTCCTGACCTTGAAAGTAATATTTGTTTTTGATCGTTTCATACTTTAGAATTGCTAAATCTGATGTGAAGATCTGTTGTAATTTGTATTTTATTTAGAAATTTTTTTGTTGAGAACCTGCTCCTCTTGTTATACATATATGAAGTTGGGCAAACCTTATTATCCATTTCCTTCCCCAAGCAATGCCTTCTTGAAAGAAGGAAATGACTTCTTTGTGAATTACCACACTATTCTTAGACCAATATACTTTATTGTTGCTGTATTATGACTATTAAGAAGTGCCTTCGAATATGTAGATAAGAGAGTGACTCATTCGTTACGTTTGTTTGTTAGAGAAGAACAGTGGACGAAGGTGTGAAGTAGTGTGACTGGAAAAAAGCTGTACCAAATAGAGTGAGGAGTGATTCATGTAATTTATGTAGTTGGGGAAAAAAGAGGTTGCAGCTGTGAATGTTAACTTTGAGGATGGATGTATTAACCAAAGTTAATAAATGTATTTAATGAGGTTTCGTAACCCAGGCATTTTTCTACTGTTGAGTGTGCGTATGTACTGTATTAGTGTTTTATAAAGTTGTGTAGTATTTCTGGTGTTTAGCATCTGCATTGTCTAGACAATAGTATCCTCACAGCCTGTCCTTCGACCCTGTTCTCACCATCTTTGGAGCTGTAAGCGCTGATACGGGGATGGGCCAATGTACCTGCATTTTATGTTATTGTAAGGTTCCCTTTGCAGGTGATGGTCCATTCCCAGGAATTGTAGATATGTTTGGTACTGCTGGAGGCCTACTTGAATACAGGTCGGCCCAGTTTGCTAGTCGTGGCTTTGCTTCACTTGCTCTGGCTTTCTTCAACTATGATGATCTTCCCAAAGGCTTAGAAGAGTTTGACATTGCATATTTTGAAGAGGCTGTAGAGTATCTTCTGAAGCATGAGAAGGTTAGTATTGCTTTTCTTTTTAAAGTAGAGGGAAACCTTATCCGTGGTAACTAGGTTCCAAGCTACAACAATTCTATTGTTGCAGAATTCTGTGGATAATATGCAAAATAAACTAAAGATGATTTTTCTTGTAAATATTCACTTTTTACCTGTAATTGTGCTTTAAATGTAAAGTAGCTTCAGTAGTTGATGTACTTGCTGAGTTTCTATCCATGACGGTGGTAAAGGATAGTAATAGTATGATGGTAAAACAACCTCTGACTGGTTTTTAAAGGAACATACTGTGGTACTCTCCACTAAGAGACTTATTAAATCACCTTGGATCTTCTACAAGGATACGTAATATAGTACTTAAGAAGTTGGAATGCACTACAGCACCCTCTATTGATTTTCATTGATCATATACACGTACATATGTACTATCTTAGTAATTATGGTAAACGTGAGATGATACAGTACTCTTAACACCCTCACTTGATCTCATGCTAAGTAATCAATTACTTTACATTTTTTACAAACATGAATTCCATAATAAAATCACAAAAGTTTCCTACACTAAGTTATAAACAATTTAACAGTCATCTGGTGAGATACAGGTTTAGTGAAAACATCAGCTATATTTTTATTTATAGGCACATGAAACAATTCAATGAGACTATCAGCTACAACATTCCTGATAAAATGATAATGTAACGTCTATGTGCTTCGTTCTTTGCTGATTAATAGGATTCCTTGCTAAAGCTATTGCACCTTGATTATCAGCACCTATACTGACTTTAGGTGTATCTTATCTAGTAAGTATAAATGCTAACAGCTTCCTAAGGAACAAAGCCTCTTGGATACAAGCTGAAAGTGCAATGTATTCAGCCTCGCAGCTAGATAGAGAAACAACATTTTGCTTCTAGCTTTTACATGAAATGAATGCACTGTTTTTGCTCAATCTAAAGAGCTTTCGGTACAAATAAGACGATGCCCAATCTACATCACTAAAACCTTGTAGACGAATAGGACCATTTGACTTTCTAAATTCTAAAGCATAACATATACAGTAGTTCCCTTCAAGTACCTTAGTACACCTTTTGCTACATTCATATCTCTGACAGTAGGTTTTGACATCTTTTGTGACAACTTTGTGACTATAGAACTTATATCTGGTCTAGTTGCCATCATGGCATAAATCGAACTACCGACAACTTCTCGGTACAATCTTGGATCATCTAAGATAGGAGATACATCTACATCTTCATCTTTATCTAAACCAACTTCACAAGGAGACACTCTAGGTTTACAGTCTTTCATGCCAACTTTCTCTAACACTTTTTTCAAAATATTGTTTCTGTGACATAACAATACAATCATCGTTTGTTTTGAACTCGATACTTAAGAACCATCTCAATTCACTTAGATCCTTCATTCTAAATTTACTCAACAGAGACTGTTTACCACCTTTCAACAAAGTTTCATTACTAGTTGCAATAATCATGTCGTCAACCCAGAACATTATAATTACTGTCCCAACTTTAGCTATCTTCCTGTTGTGGTAGCCAAAGTGGTAATGTCCCTGACTGGTGAACGCCTGACTGGGGTTCGAGTCCCACTCAAACTCGATAGTTTCTTTGGTCGCTGTAACCTCACCATCCTTGTGAGCTAAGGATGGTTGGTTTGGGAGAGCCTATAGGTCTATCTGCTGAGTCATCAGCAGCCATTGCCTGGCCCTCCTTGGTCCTAGCTTGGATGGAGAGGGGGCTGGGGCGCTGATCATATGTATATACTGTATGGTCAGTCTCTAGGGCATTGTCCTGCTTGATAGGTCAATGTCACTGTCCCTTGCCTGTGCCATTCTTGAGCGGCCTTTAAACCTTTAAACTAGGATCTGCATCTGATTGTTCAAATTCGTTTTGAGATCAATGACTGTGTAACAAACTACTGTATTCCAGTTTCTACTACTCTGTTTTATCCCATATAATGACTTCTTCAGTTTCTCATCACCATTACTGTTTTCACTATAAGCCTCAGGTTGGTTTACATATAATTCACAATCAATTGGCACATTTAAGTAGGCAGTTTTTACATCCATTTGATATACAATTAAATTTGCCTCTAAACATTCTTGCATTAACATTCTGATAGATGTCATATGGGCTGTTGGGGAAAGGGTTTCTGTATAATCTACATTCTCTCTCTGAGCATAACCTTTCGCTACATATCTTGCCTCGTGTTTTACATGTCCACCTACATCAAATTTTGTAGCATAAATCCATCTTCCACCAATATTATTTTTACCTACAAGCAACTGTGTCACTTCAAAGGTATTATTTTTAAGAAGTATTTCAATCTCTGAATCCATAGCTTTTCCCCACTCCTTAGATTCTGTGCATCTTATAGCATCATCATATGTTTGAGGTACATAACTCATACGATAACAGTAAACATTAGTGATATTTGTGTGATCTGATAAATATTCTTCATAGTCCTTAAGATACTCAGGCCTACTACGTTTTCTGCTTGGGTATCTTCGTTCGTTTACATCTTCCCGCTGTTCTTGAACATTTGATTCAACAGTATTCTCTCTTACATTAGTTTCAAGTTTGACATCTTTTCTGACATAATCATCATCATCATCATCATCATTAACGTTTTGTTTGTCAATAATTTTTTCTGTAAATCTTACACATCAGACTCGTTTAATTTTGTTTAGAGAAGGAAAATAATAAGCAGGACTTTCTTTATCATATCCTACAAATACTACTTCCTCAGTCTTAGCATCTGCTTTCTTCCCATCATTCACAAGAGCAAAACATTGAGAATCAAACGCATGATATTGCTTAGATTTAGTCTGCTACCCGTGAAGGATTCAACAGGGGTTTTCTCTAATCTAGGATTATAACACCTGTTTCTGATATACGCTGTTGACGTAATGGCATAGGTCCACAAGTATTTCGGTAAATCCGAATCTAAAAGTAAACAGGTGGCCATTTCAAATAATGTTTAAACTGTCTTTCTGCTGATCTGTTCTGATGAGGAGACAAGCATGCAGAAGTTTCATGCTCTATTTTGTTTTCTACCATCAACTCTTTGAACTCTCTATTCTTGAACTCGCTACCATTATCACTTCTCAACCTTTTAACACAACCATAGGGGCCTACATTTACTAAAAATTTCCTTGTGGGTTGAGTAGTATCGCTTTTATTCTTCAGAAAATATACTGTAACTAATCCTGAATAGTCGTTGGTGAAATTCAAAGCGTGCCTAAAACCTTCTCTAGCTGTAGGATTTACTGGACCTGCTAAGTCACAATGTACTAGTTCAAGAGGAGACTTTGCCCTAGCATCGGACATTCTTGACCTCTCTTTAACCATTTTACCTTTAATACAAACTGTGCAATCTTTGACTTTCGTATCAGTGATTTCCATCCCTTCTACGATCTTCTCTAATTTCTTGACATCTTGGAGATTACGACTTAAAATTTTATGCCACTCATGCAAAGAATGCAATGCCTTTCTAGAGGAGATGGCACTGTTAAGGAAATACAATTGATCTCTTCTCTGAATGTCAAACCTTGCACCATCTTTACAATTGAGTTCGACCGAGTTTTCTTTAAATTCTACACTTGCCCCTTTAGTTGCCTGAATGAGGGAACATACAAATCATTATCAAGAATAGCTTTTCTAACAACACCCATATTGTCAACAATATATAAATTTCAGCACATCCTCGACCTTCAGCTAAACTTACACGGCTACCACCAGCCAATTCTGTTCGATGCTCATCACTAACAAAACTGGGGTCATAGAAAATAAATTTCTCCTTATCATTCACTATGTGAGTTTATCACTCTTAACAATGGATCTATTGTCACCCATCAGTAATCCTATAGTACACATTTTAAAACAAGATGAATGTGAACCTTCAACCTGTTCCATATTCTTAACAGATTCTTTTTACTTCCTCTTACAATATCTAGTGTCATGGGTACTGTTTTTTGCATACATTACAACATCGCTTCTGCCTGTAAGAGGGATCTGAGGAAGTTGGTTTCTGACACAAAGGATTTCCACATTTATGGCTTTCTTCTTGGCAATCATAGCACACTATTGCATGTGCAGGGTCAGGGTCTTTACCTTGAAAGGGCTTTTGTACATTATTTTCTTTACACTCTGATTCATTATGACAAAACCTTTCGGTTTCTTCATAGCTGCACAAATTTACTTTGAATTTACTAAATGTTAAGTGCTTTTCTTTCTGAGTAACTACTGTAGAAAATGGTTTGAATTCTAAAGGCAATCCTTTAATAACCATCACAACTTATCACTTCACCAGCGGTTTCTAAAGCAGCAGCAGCATTTTTGGCTTAAATCACATAATCACTCATAGTTTCTGTGGAGGATTTCTGTAAAGATGTAATTTCCGTATCTAAACTTATCACTCGCGGTTTTCCACTTGAAGTATATCCACGCAAAATCTTCAAAGCACCTCGACCAACGTCCTTAGCACCTCGGATAACTAAGGATGAACTTCTGTCGTCCAAATACTGAATGATTTTTGGCAAAAGCTCCAGCATCACGTTCTTCATCCAGGTCAGCGTCTGCTACTCCACCTCCGATAGCAGGTAGGACAGTGTCATGTAACTTCTGGAGATGTAGATACCTTAGTAATTTGACTTCCAATATTTCATACTTGCATTCATCAACCTGCTCCTGGGCTCATAACCTTACGGTGGTAAATAATAGTAATATTAGGATGGGAAAACAACCCAAGACGGGACATACTGCGGTACTCTCCACAAAGAGACTTATTACATCACGTTGGACCTTCTACATGGATACATAATATAGTACTTAAGAAGTTGGAATGTACTACAGCACCCTCTACTTTATTGATTTTCAACAATCCTGTACACGTACCTATGTACCATATTCATAATTATGGTAAACATGAGATCATACTTTTAACAGTACTGTGGTGTAATAATATTATACAGTACATAATATTATTATGGCAATGTTAATACAGTATCCCCGCCTCTCTCTCATATACTGCATTTAACTGACATTTTATCTGATTCTGAGTGTTTTTCTGATTTTTGGATTTTAATTTTGTTAAGGAGCACAGGTTTGATAGATAGAATTTAAATATCTATTTATCATGGATTGTCATTTACAATTTATTTTTTTATAATTACATTTTGGTATATATTTGTTCTGACACTCTACAAACCCTTTCGCTCTTTATGGGAATATGCTTCTGGCAAAGCTGGAAATTAGCCATAACACTTTTAGCTAGCTTGGCTGGGGGTAGTTGCTTGCAACTGGTTGCAAGTCTCGACATCAATTGACAGGAGATGTTTACTTGCTAGGCAATCCCTAGGCCCCTCAGAGGTAACCGAAGAGAATTGACCTATTGCTTGAGAGTCGAGGTTCCTTGTTCCTCTTGATTAGACTGGCCAACCCTTAAGGGGTGGAGCAACAGACAACATCCTCTGAGCGAGGTGACTTGTCCTTCAGCTACTCCCCTTCTGTTGACTAAACATCAGTGACTTTGATTGATGGTTATCACTGAAGCTTATCCTCCAAGGATATACTATACAGTAGTACCTTGAGTTACGAGCAAGCTGCCGAGCAAATTTTTGCATTGATATACGAGCAAAAACTTGATATACAAGCGCGCATACAGATGCTGACGCTAGATGGCTGAGTGCATGGGAACTGCTCTCGAGGCTCGCAACGCTCATTCGTTTCGCCTGATCTCCGATGTTTGAACACATCTCCGAGCATTGCCCGTCCAGGTTGCATTATTTACGTGTTTTTAACGTCAATATGTGGCCAACTAACTCAATAGTCATGGGTCCAAAGCAAGTGAGTGGAAACCAGGGCAGTGATTAGAAAAAGCGCATGATGATGATTGAGGTGAAACTTGAAATTATCGAGAAGCATGAGGGTTGTGTATGAGTGTGTGAGCTGGCCCGCCATTACTAGAGGAGTACATCGACAATATGTACCATCCCCAAAACAGAAGGATGCTATTAATAGTACGAAGCCTTCGAGAGGGGTAACCATCCTGTCGAAGCTACAATGTGTTGTAAATGATGAGATGGAGAAGCTTCTGTTGTTGTGGATTAAGGAGGAGCAGGTGGCGTGACTGAGGCAATCATCTGTGAGAAGGACAGCACAATCTACGAAGACTTGAAACAGAGGGAAGCAGTTGAGAGTGGGGAGACATCGACGCCAGTGGAGACCTTCAAAGCCAGTTTTGGCTGGTTCGATAACTTCAAAAAGTGAACTGGGATCCACTCGGTTGTGTGGCGTGGGGAAGCTGCAAATTCCGACGCGAAAGCCGCGGAGGAGTACGTCGAACGTTTTGCCTCACTTGTTGCTGAAGAAGGCTACATCCCCCAAAGTCTTCAACTGTGATGCAACTGGCCTGTTTTGGAAGATGCTCAGGAAGACATTTGTCACAGCAGATGTGAAGAAACTGCCGGGCCATAGACCCATGTAGGATCAACTGACTCTACCCTTATGTGCCAATGCCAGCAGTGACTATAAGATCAAGCCACTGCTGGTGTACCACTTAGTAAACCCACGTGCTTTCAAGAGCCAAGGATTCTCAAAGAAAAACTTCAAATCATGTTGCGCGGAAATCCTAAGTCTTGGGTCATGAGACATTTCTTCACAGAATGGGTTACTCTGTGCTTTGGTCCGGCAGTCAAGAAGTATTTGTTGGAGGAAAACCTGCCGTTAGAATGTCTTTTGATCGTAGACAATGCCCCTGGTCTCCCTCCAGGTTTTGAAGAGCACATTCTTGATGAATTCAAGTTCGTCAAGGTCCTCTATCTCTCGCTCAACACCATGCCACTCCTCCAGTCCATGGAGCAACAGGTCGTTTCCAGTTTCCTGAAACTGTACATGAAGCATTTGTTTAAGAAATGCTTCGATGTCACGGACAACACCAATCTCACCCTTCGTGAATTTTGGAAGGACCACTTCAATATTGTTTATCACTTGAAAATTATTGATGAAGCATGGCAGGGCATAACGCGAAGAACCTTAAATTCAGCGTGGAAAAAATTGTGGCCAGATTCCGCCGTAGCTGAAAGGGACTTCGAAGTGTTCGATACGCTGCAGCCTGACCCCGAACCCATTGTGTTGGAAGAAATCGTGTCTCTTTGAAAGGTCATGGGGCTGGAGGTAGATGAGGCGGACATGAACGACCTTGTCCAGGAGCATCAAGAAGAGTTACGACAGAAAAATTGATCGAGCTCCAGAAGATGCAACATATGGAGGTGTTGTAAGAGCTCAGTAGCGAGGAGGTGGAACCGGAGGAACTCCTTTCTTCGAAGGAGATTAAGGAAGTGTTGGCTAAGTGGCAGCACGTGTCTGATTTTGTAAAAAAGAGACACCCGGAAAAATTGTCTTGTGGTTGTGCTTCAGCTTATTACGATGACACTTGTGTAAGTCGTTTCTGCAACATCTTGAAAGGGAGACAGAAACAAATCTCCTTGGATAGGTTTTTTTTTTTTGAAAGGCCTACAACAAGTGAAAGTGAAAGCGCGGCAAAAACACCTAAGACAAGTGAGGAACCGTAGAAAAAAATGAAAAGTTGGAATGCTGTAGTCTCTTGATTCTCAAAATAGGTTTTCCTTGAGGTGGCGTTGCCGTTGAGGAACTCGTCAAGGCGGGATGCCATGTCTCTCGTGCCAGAGAGGCATGGAATCATGGAGGACTGCTTCGAAGGACTGACAGATCCATTGCTCTCTCTCTCTCTGCCTGTTTTGATAATCTCTCATTATCCAGCTCACTCTGTAAGCAATCTCCCTAGTTAAAGACTCAGGTTTGTATGGCTAAGAAGAAATTGTAAATGACCTCATAAATTTGATGTATTTTTAAAACAATGATTTTGACAAGAATGTTTTGTTAGTTGGTTAGGTGTAGAAATTTATTCATGTGATGCTGTTGGTATAATATGCAGTGGGGTCTTTAACTTTAAAAATGTCATTTTAGAATTGATAGGGGTGTTTTCCAATTGAAATGGGGGAAGACTAAAAGGTTGCAGTTATTTTTTATTGATGATGAAAATTAATTTTAATCCAGGTATAAATTTCATATTCATAACCCAATGAATAGACACATTATAATGGAACCACACCCCTTCTGTCATCTTTTATCGTGGTTCCTTCTTGAATAAATCTCCGACTTACCTGAGAAAAAGTTAGAAGCAAAGTCTGCTTGAATTTCCACCTCAAAGAGATTCAACATAAGTGAAGTAAGATAGAAGTACATCAAGTGAGAAACCAATTTGATTCAATTTCTGTATATTTTTTCAGGTCCTTCATTCTGGTGTAGGTTGCATTGGTATTAGCAAAGGGGCAGATTTAGCTGCGTCAATGGCTACATTTATACCTTCTGTTGTTGCGTGTGTCGCTATAAATGGGTATTTTGCACCTGTAGAAAAAGGCATAAGAGTGAAAGACAAATTCTATCCGGCATTCCCACAAAAGTACGATCATATGAGAATGACTGACGATGGAATATTTATGCCTCTGACTTGTAGGCCAGAACTTAGAGCAGTGGAGAGGCTCATGTTTCCCCTTGAAAAGTGCAATGCTGCTTTTCTCTTCATAGTTGGGGCAGACGATCGTGATGTTGCATCCGAAAGTCACGCTCAGCTTGCCTACCAATATTTCTCTTCTCAAGATTATAAGAATGATTATCATGTCGAGTCATATCCTGGTGCCGGACACTTGATTGAACCTCCGTACTCTCCACACTGCTATGCTTCTTTCCAACATTCTGCAATGGGACCTATTTGCTGGGGTGGCACTGCAAAATACCACACCGAGTGTCAGGTCGATGCTTGGGAAAAAGTTCAGAGATTTTTCTGGCATCACCTGGTGGAAAAGAGCAAAGGCGACGATGATAGTCAATTGTATAACATTCCTGTAAAGAGTCATCTTTGAATTGTGTAAAAATTAAAACTGTTAGTGTTGGCAATTAAAGATTCTATTTTCTATGGACAAACAAGTACCATGATCTTTCTATAAGTTTATATTCTAATGCTTTTATTATACTATACATGGTTCCAATTCACCATTGATTTACTTCATCTAAACAGAATAAATGAAATCTAGGTTATTTTATTAATCAATTTAGGATAATGCATTTTTGTCATTATGGCTTATTTAAAATGGCTTGTGTTGTACGTAATAAATTGTCTCCACAGTAAACATATTAAGTTGCTTTAGACTAATGCGCTACCTAGTCATAAGATTATGTGAGGTTTTAGAATGTTGAACTGTCTTTATTTCACATTACTGTCTCCCTTTGGAGTTGACTCAATACCATCGTTACCCCAAATAGGTCACATTTTCCTGTTTTCTTCCCTTCAAGAGGCCACGCCTATTGCCCTCCAGGCCAGCATATGGTGATTAATGGCAACCAGGCCAATCTCCCACATTAGGTCATACTTACCAATCTTTTCCTTACCCCTGAAGGAAACTCCTACTATGACTTTCATAAAAGAAAATTTGTACACCATAGGTTTTCTATGTTTTGTGTTACAGTATCCTTATAAAGTAACATACCTCCTTATCCAGTTTCTTGAGATAGCAGCCAAGAGCAGAAGTAGAAAATTCAATGAGGTGTTTACATAGATCTTACTTATCAATCCTTTAGTTGTGGGTATTTTTATTTTCCCCCAGTAATGTTTTGAGTGTTTCCTTTTTGGATTTTAGCTTATTTAACTCTTAATGGCATTGGTACGTATATCGGTGAATTTAGTTCACGTTTTTGCGGAGGTTTTAGTTTGGTTTGAAAGGTCGTTACATCTCTTCTTTGCTGTTCGGTTCAGTGTATAGCTGACTGCTTTGAAGTCGTTATACATGAATATCTCCCCTTTCACACGCCTTGACTATTTTGCTTTGCATTTAGCTCAGGGAAATCCATAGAAGACAGAATGAATTTTCCCTTAATGTATCCTTTAGTATTTTCTGGCACACGTTTGGCTATACGACTTGGAAGTTCAAACCTCGGGGGGTAGGGGGGACACTTAAGCTTTCATGATCAACCTCATGTAAACAATAATAATGGTTTGAATGTATCTTACTTTTGGTAGCATAGTAGAGAATTTTCTAGAAAGAGAGAGTTTGTATTGGAGATGTATTTCCTAATTCTTGTTTCAAATGCATTAGGCCTTTTGAAATGTAGGGTTCTTGTCTTTAGCACCGTAGTCATTTCTGTATAGGAATTAAAATTCCTCATATCGTCAGTTTCATTTTTATGGCCAGATACCACATTTCTACTCTTGTAGTCAGCCACTACTTCATAATTCCATGTCCATTCCAAAGCCTAGAGATATTTGCTAATCTCAGTCATGCGAGTTATGACTCGGACATTTGGTTTTAGTCAGCTGAAAGAGGAGTATTCTTCTGCTGATTATAATTCCCACATGAATTACTTGTCAGGCTAATGTAGATGATAAGTTTTGTCGTGAAATCAATGCAATCTTCTAATGACGAAATCATAATTTTTAAAACAAACCCATCATTTCTATCAGATGTCCTACCTCACAGTTCCAAATTAGCCATAAGATAATCTTTCGTGATTTGTAATGAAATGTCCAGGGTTTGCTAAGACCTCAATTGTAGACTTATGTAAATGATTATTGTTTTGAAAAAACAAATGTATTTTTGTTTTGAAATACTGCAAACCTGCACGAGGATTGGTTTCCGTAATCGTCGTATGAATATGCCACATCTTTGTAATTGAGCAAATAAGTCTCGATAATTATTCTACCATACAACTAAAATGTACCAATTCACTCCGCAGCACAGCACTTGGAATGTACAGTATGCTCAGATTTATTATCCTTGGAAGTCTTAACTCATGTTCATTGGTAAAACTTTATAATATACAGAATCTATTGAAATCTAATAGAAAGAAATACTACAGAATTTGAGTCTTAACATTTGTGTTCTCAGCAAATAACACATTAGAATTGAAGTATGATAACGACAAGATAATGTAATTGGACAGTTGTTAATATTAAAGTACAGTTTAAATAGTTTGTACCTTTCTTGATATACTGGGAATATTGATACACATGATAGTTATTGTGAAGTGTATATTGATGTGTAAATATTTGTTTATACTGTGCCTTATTTCAGTTGTCCTGCAAAGCGTAATAGATATACAGTTCATAAATTTGATGGGACATTACTGCTTACTGTATATCTATTTTTATAATGTGCTGCTTTTCTGTACAATTTCGCTACTGATGATTTTTTAGAAGGAATGATAATTTATATGATGAATCAAGTTTCTTCTTCTGTTATTTGATTTTGATTGTTATTTTGCAGGTTCTTGATTATGGTGTCGGTGTTACTGGCACAAGCAAAGGGGGAGATTTAGCAGTCTCAATGGCTGCATTTATACCATCTGTTATTGCTTGTGTCACGATCAATGGGTTTTTCGCTCCCTTAAACCACGGGATAAGAGTTAAAGGTTCCCTTTATCCCCCATTTGAGTGGGATCTAAGTAGGATATCAATTAATAATGATGGAGTTATTATAACAAAGAGTTCCATACCAACTCGTAAAGAAATGGAAAAATTTATGCTTCCTATCGAGAAAAGTCGTTCAGCCTTTCTCATCATGGTTGGCTCAGATGATCAAAATATAAACTCCGGATTCCAAGCTCGTTGTGCTTATGAATATTTAGCAGCTCATGATTATGAGCATGACTACCGCGTTGAATCATTTATCGGAACGGGGCATTTGCTCGAGCCTCCGTTCTCCCCGCACTGCTATGCATCCTTCTTCCACTCTTATATGAATGCCATTATTTGGGGAGGCTCTGCCAAATACCACACCCTTGGTCAGGAAAGAGCTTGGAAAATGATGCGGGACTTCTTGTGGTATCATTTAGTGGAAAAAGCTGGAAACAACAATGAAAAGCATGTAAGCTCCAGTGCTTTGACGAGTCACCTCTAGGCCCATTTGAGAAATAATATTCACAGTATGTTTCATCTAATGTCTGCGCTGTCTCCGTTTGTTGCCAAAGGCCAAATAGTGATTGATGATAGGACTTGGAAGAAAACCATTTGAGTACTGGTCCCTGTCGATGCAGCCTAGAAGAAAACATTTGAATACTGGTCCCTGTCGATGCAGCCTAGAAGAAAACCATTTGAATACTGGTCCCTGTCGATGCAGCCTAGAAGAAAACATTTGAATACTGGTCCCTGTCGATGCAGCCTAGAAGAAAACCATTTGAATACTGGTCCCTGTCGATGCAGCCTAGAAGAAAACATTTGAATACTGGTCCCTGTCGATGCAGCCTAGAAGAAAACCATTTGAATACTGGTCCCTGTCGATGCAGCCTAGAAGAAAACATTTGAATACTGGTCCCTGTCGATGCAGCCTAGAAGAAAACATTTGAATACTGGTCCCTGTCGATGCAGCCTAGAAGAAAACATTTTAATACTGGTCCCTGTCGATGCAGCCTAGAAGAAAACATTTGAATACTGTTCCCTGTCAATGCAGCCTAGAAGAAAACATTTGAATACTGGTCCCTGTCGATGCAGCCTAGAAGAAACCATTTGAATACTGGTCCCTGTCAATACAGCCTAGAAGAAAACATTTGAATACTGTTCCCTGTTGATGCAGCCTAGAAGAAAACCATTTGAATATTGGTCCCTGTCGATGCAGCCTAGAAGAAAACATTTGAATACTGTTCCCTGTTGATGCAGCCTAGAAGAAAACATTTGAATACTGTTCCCTGTCAATGCAGCCTAGAAGAAAACATTTGGATACTGGTCCCTGTCGATGCAGCCTAGAAGAAAACATTTGAATACTGTTCCCTGTCAATGCAGCCTAGAAGAAAACATTTGAATACTGGTCCCTGTTGATGCAGCCTAGAAGAAAACATTTGGATACTGGTCCCTGTCGATGCAGCCTAGAAGAAAACATTTGAATACTGTTCCCTGTCAATGCAGCCTAGAAGAAAACATTTGAATACTGGTCCCTGTCGATGCAGCCTAGAAGAAAACATTTTAATACTGTTCCCTGTCGATGCAGCCTAGAAGAAAACATTTGAATACTGGTCCCTGTCAATGCAGCCTAGAAGAAAACATTTGAATACTGGTCCCTGTTGATGCAGCCTAGAAGAAAACATTTGAATACTGGTCCCTGTCGATGCAGCCTAGAAGAAAACATTTGAATACTGGTCCCTGTCGATGCAGCCTAGAAGAAAACCATTTGAATACTGGTCCCTGTTCTATGCAGCGGGTTGATCAACCGACTTGAGCGTGGAAAGTGTACCTTGCTGTTTGAGTGCTGGTCCAGGAAACACTTGTTAGACATTCAAGTTTATAGCAATTCTCTATTTATCATTTCTGGCTGTAACTTGTGCAGACAGCTGATGGTTATTTTAGTTGATTGTCTAATCCTCGATCATGCTGATTTTGTGGGACTAATTGAACTTGACACAAGTTCAATTGATAAGTTGTCATCCATGCTGCAGTTACCAGTTACAAGTATTCATTCTGTGTATGCATCATATGTTGTTATGCATTTCCTGGCCATGCTCAAGGTTAAACATTGCAAATATGCACAGCAGATTATGGCGCACAAAATATAGATTCAAGCATGACCCAGGTAGGAGCCTGCATTGACTTTGGTTCCTCCAATTTTAATGGTTGGAAAATATGAGCTATTAGGGGGGTAGCTATGGTAGTGACCCAGGGGTCTTGAAGATTTGATTCTTGTAATTAATATTCACTTAATCTCTGTGAACTTATAACCTATTTCATTGTGGTATCTACATTGTCCTTAGATTGAAATTGGATTGTCAAACCTGGTTGGTTATTAGTTATAGTTACTTCATGTTTTGGTGTGGTTTGAATTTTGTTATTACCATTAAGTTTCATAGATTGGTATAATTAAATAGTCAGTGCCTTTTAAAAGAAAAAAACATTAATGACGGATGTGATTCCACATAGCCGTCAATGTTAATGTTGAAAAGATTGTGATAGAAGAGTTACTACTGTGGGTGTTTGAGATAGTTGTTCCTACGTGGCATAATGTACTAACCATTGTTTTTTAATTACGGATATCGTTTCAGCACTGGGTGGAATTGGTTGTTAAAAGTCGGATAATGAGCAGTTATCCAACTGGGCAGGGAGTGGGGTGAAGAGTCCGACCCTCCCTTCCAGTTGTATAGTCGTCAGTTTAAGTTTTGACCACTGTTGGGTCGGACATACAAGACAGCGCTCTGCATCCCTAGTTTTTTTTCCTCTTTTCAGGAAGTTGATGTAAATAGGCTTTGATGGAATGGAAGCAAGAAGTTCCTGTTTGCCACGGGGAAAGGAGACTGCTGCAACTGTTGATCCTCACTCCCTCTGTGGCTCTTGTAGGTGGCTTGATTGTTCATTGTTATCACCTAGTGCAGAGTGCTGATTGTAGCCGCCGGTGCAGTAGCATGTGCACGCCCTGAAGGGAAGGAACTATTCGTAGTTTTCGTTGTGGTCGGACTGGGAAATGCCCAAGAAGACCCCAGGGAAGTCTTTCGCTGCTCCTGGCTTCTTGGAGTGCTGCTGTTGGTAGAAATCAATTCCCGTGGAGTATGCTGCAGGTGTCAGGAGGACTCGAATCAACATCGGCCAAGTCTTTAGGTTTCCCTGGATCGTGTGGAACCCCTGGTGTTCATCACTCTGAGGAGGCTGTGCAAACTGCTGATGACAAGTTTGACCTAAGGAAGGCTTTGTCTTCCCTTGGTATTTTAGATAGGCTCCCTATGACTCTTTTGAGGGAGTTGGTAGCCAAAGCTACTTCTTCCCCAGTAACCCCTGTGAATTTTGCCTCGTGTTGCCAATGGTGAAGGGCGTTGTGGTTCCCCTGTGCCCAGTGGTTCCTTTCAAAGTGAAGGGTAAATCTGGCAAGGTAGCTGTAAATCCTGTTGCCTTAAAGGATAAAGATATAAAGGGAATGGTAAGGATAAAGGGAAGAAGTGCTCTGTGACCCCAATCCCTGATGGTAGCCTGAGAACTTGACTCAGTGCCTTTGTTCCCCGACCCTTGTGTCACGGGGTCAGGAGCCTGTTTTTCCTCCCTCAGTGTCAGTGGGTGTACCTCTGGCCCTGCTTGTTGCGGGGGTTGCAGGGCCTTGTAAGTGTGCTTTCCCCTCCCCATATGACAGTGGGCCCGTGTTGTGGCTTCTGGTGGAGCAACATGTTTGGTTTCTCCTTATGTTGGAGAGTCATCGTTGACTGTCGCTCAGACCTCGACGCTCTTCTTGCAGTGCTAAGAGCCACAGCGAGGAAGAGGAAGACGAAGAAGCATGCGCGTTATTTTTCCTCATCCTCCTCTTTGTCCTCTGACTCTTCTCAGACCAAGAAGAGGAGGAAGGCAAAGAAGTTCAGGAAGTCCAGCTGTAGTCACAGGGAAAATGCTTCCTGTGACACTACCTCTCTCTCGGCAGGGTGGATAGCACCCGTGTGGTTCCTGGGCCTGTCCCGGATCCCGGCTACCCTGGCAGCCCCTTCTACCCCGGTAGACCCAATTTCATGAGCTACCCTGCTGAAGCGCAGGTGTTTGGCCCCATACACTGTCTTTTCCAAGGTTAGTGGATGCATTTCGGTGACCTCCATCTCTCTTACTTCTTGATCTTGGGACACCTGATCCTCGCTCAATTGAAGCTTGGTCTCGTAATTTGATGGAGAGGATGGTACCAATCGAAACTTTTCTCAAGCGCATGTGGATTTGGTTGGTTTACAAGGGAAGGCAGAGGTCCTTGCTTCTGGTGCCCCATGACACATGGCTGTGGTTGCTTGTCTATTTCGATCTGCTGGAAGAGAAGTACCTAGTACTCCTCCTGTTTTTGTCGGGTCACATACCTGGAGTCCTCCAGTTGCCGTTGGCCTGCCTGGCCTTCAACAGCCCCTCATTACATTCCTGCATCTGTCCTTGGGACATAATGGTAGTATTTGTGGGGGGAAGCTGAGTCTCCGGAGCATGCTGACTCACCTTCGACTTTGGCAAAGGTCGAAGTTGCTGGAGCCCACTGAGACAAACTACCTTAGGTCTTAGAGTTCATTTATGAAAGTCCTTGCATTCATCAGAGTACAATGGCTTGCAGGAGAATCCCTTGGCACATCCAATGGGGAAGACTTTGATTTTGGATCGACACTTTATAGAACTGCCCTTGACAGATCTCATGGACTTGGCTCTGGACCGAATGAATGATCAGATCTGCGGATCTGAGAATTCGCTCAGTGCCAGCAGGTCAAGCAAGATGCTGCCTCCACCACTCTTCAGGCAGTGGGGTTTCTACACGCTGAAGAACACGATGTCTGCACCTCTGCAGGCTGATCTGTCCGTTTGTTCTCTGACGGGAGATTCTCAGTAGAGAGACTCAAGTCGGGAGGCACGTTCTTTTGGGCAACTGAGTTTACATACATATAGGATTCGGCCTTTGCTGCTCTCCTAGTGGTCACGGGCAATGACGTACTTCACAACGTCTACAAAATTAGCACCTTTGGAGGATTTGGAGAAGTACAAGAGTCTTGTGCTGTTGGTTGGAAAGGCTTACCAGTCAGCATACCTGCAGGCTAACTGGGTCTTCAAGAGGCAATACTCTGTGGTTTCTTGCTTCTTAAGACAGTGTCCTCGGAGATGGCATCAGCGTTGAGGAACTCATTGGTGCAGGTAAACTCATTGATCCAAACCTTGGGCTTCAGCCAAGCCTGCAGGGTCGAGATCAAGGAAGGGCCGTATGCTCCCTCTGAGACCGACCAGCAGGTCCTGCGACCTCTTCCCAAGAAGAGCCTGTGTGTGCACAGCCTTCCCAAGCTCCCTAGCCCCCTCTGCATAGGAAGGGCAGTGGTGGGAAGATGGGAGAGAGAGAGAGAGAGAGGGAGACGTTGATGCCAGCATTCTCCCTCCCGCTGCCAAGAGTAGGGCTTGCTTGCCTCGCCATTGTACAACTTGGCAGAGACATGAGGCCGAGTCTTGGGTGGTGAGTGCCCTTAGGGATGGTTACATGCTACCTTTTCTGGACCAGCAGCCTCCCCTATCTCTAGTTCCAATAGTTTTTTTGTTGGAGCATCTAACATCCATGAAAACCCTGGCTTACGAGCAGAAGGGGAAGGGAGGCTGGAGAAAAATGTGTTCGAAGACGTTCGAGACAGATCTCCAGGCTTCTACAGTCAACTCTTCCTGGTGGATGAGTCAACTGGGGCTTGGAGACTGGTCATTGATCTCTCTCCACTGAATAAATTTGTTCGCCAAACAAAGTTCAGGTTGGAGACAGTACAGTTTGTGCAATCTTTAGTCAGAGAGGGAGACTTCATTCTTTTGATGGACCTGAAGGACAAGTTCTTGTTCATCAGACTTCCCGAAAGTACCTCTGCTTCTCTCTCTGCAGTACAGTATACCAGTTCAAATTTCTGTGCTTCAGACTGTGTATGGCTCTTCAGGTGTTCACCATGGTAGCTGCTTTAACCAGCTAGGGACACATCTTCTGATGTATCTTGACGACTGGTTGAACCTGGCCTCTTCAAAGAGGGAGTTGCTTCAGAATTGAAATTGGAGTCTCACATTTTGTCATGATCTTGGGATTATGGTAAACTGGGAGAAATTGAATCTCATATCCTAAGCAGAGGTCAAAGTAACTGGGCATACTGATAGACCCGGCAGCAGTAAGTCTTCCCTAAGAACGATCACATCAGCAAGTTTAGGGAAGTTGTGCCACCCTTTTTGTTCAAGACAGACATTCCAGCTTAGCACTGGCAATGTCTTCGCTGTCATCTTTCCTCATGTGTGCCTCCGCCAGAGATCCCTTAAATGGTGCTTGAAAAATCACTGGTCAGCTGACAGAGATGCCCCATTTCTTCCTGTTCCTATGGAACTAGAATCTCGAAACAATCTTGCCTGGTGGCTAGATAAGGAAAATCTCACCAAGAGAGTCCCACTCTATTCGCTATCTCCTAAAATGCTTTTCTGTTCTGACTCATTGAAGGATAGGTGAGGAGCACACTTGAACGACCTGGTCATCTCAGGTGTGTGGACCGAAGAGGAAAAGCATCTGCACATCAACGTCCTTAAGATGCAAGCAGCTATTTTAGGACTGAAAGCATTCCAAGCATATTTGAGGGGACACTCAATAGTGTTTATTAGTGGCAACACTACCGTAGTAGCTTACGTCAACAAGCGAGAAGGCATGGTCTCGTATCCCCTTTTGCAAGCTGACAAAGCAGATGCAAATCTGGGGGGGCCATTTCATGCCGTGGAATTGTCAGCAAGGTACATTCTGGGCAGGAGGAATTTACTAGCAGACATACTCAGTTGCTAGAACCAGGTTGTAGGAGCAAAGTGGTCTCCACATCCCATGGTAGTGGAAAGGCTTCTTTACTCGTTGGGCTCTCCCTGGATTGACCTGCTCATTATGAGACTAAATAGGAAGCTCCCCGTGTTCTTTCACCCCCTCCCTTGTTATGGATCCCTTGGTGTTGTTCAAAGATGCTTTCCAACACCCAGGTGATCTCTGGATGTGTATGCCATTCCAATGTTCAGCCTCATACTACTGTCTAGTGCTAGTTACGCCAGGAATCAGTATGACCCTGGTGGCTCCCAGATGGCTTTATGCCATGTGATATCCCAATCTGCTTGCTCTTCTGGTCAAGGTCTCAAGAGAACTACCCCCTGTGGCCCAGACTTCTCTGTCTATCGCACTTACAGAGGTATCATGATGCTGTGGAGTCTGCAGCACTTCACGTGTGGAGACTATCCAGCATCTCATCTGGAAAAAAAGCTTTTTGCGAGTCACTGCACAGATGTCCAGGTAACTTCAGAGGTCCTCTACAGCTATCTACCAAGCTGAATTGGCCATCTTATGCGATTGGTATCTTAGAAGGGGCTTTTCTCCGGTCGAAGCAAGTCTACCACAGATTACAGGTTTCCTCACCTTCCTTTGCCGATAGAATCTTTTCATGGTCACGCCCATCAAAGGCTACCACTTTGCCTTGAGTATGGTCTTGCGACTGAAGGGCCTAAATCTTTCTTCATATTGTGAGTTATATGTGCTCGTGAGAAGCTTTGAACAGTCTCTCCCATCCTGGGACCTCAGGGCCCCTGGAGTGGGATATAACCTTGGTCTACAAGGCTTTTACGCATACCTCGTTCGAGCCTTTGAGAAGGTCATCAGACAGAGATCTGACTCTCAAGACTGTCTTTCTGCTAGCACTAGCATTAATGAAGAGAGTTCGCTAGTTGCAAGTTCTCTCTTATGCTGTCACCCATACTCAGGGGTGAAAGGAGGTCTCCTTTAGTTTTGTGCCGGACTTTGTGGTCAAGTCCCAGAACCAGGGAGCACAGGATCCCAGGTTGGAGAGGTAGGATGCTCTTGTGTCCCCTGAGAGCTCTGCAGTGCTATCTAAAAAGAACTTGACACCTCAAGCTTGAGTGTTGGAAATCTTTATTATTATTTATTCCTATTTGTAGCAGTGGAAGGTCCAAGAAAGAGGTCTCTGACTGGCTTCATGGTACTATCCTTAAGGGGTACTCCTCATCTGACAAGGCATTTGAGGTGCCAGCCAGGACTAGGGCTCACAAGTTCAGGGGTATTGGCCCCATCCTTGCTTCTAAGATGAACCTCTCAATAGGCCAAGTATTGAGGGCTGGGATCTGGAGGAAACAGACCGCCTTTACTTGGGGGAGTAAACTCACAAGTCCCTTGACACCTTTGTGCTTGGACCTGTGGTGGCTGCTCAAGTTGTTGCGTAACCAGCCCAGCTCTCACACGAGACAAGGATGCATCTCTTCTATGGTAATGCGTAGATGTATTCTTCCGTCTTCCCTGCTAGGGGACAAAAGGGTTTCAAGCTAGTTGGACCGGATGTTGGGAATATACACTTCAGAGCACCATTCTTTAATTTTAAGGAAGTATCTCCATCCTCCTGTAACGAGGGGGAGGATAGTGTGTCTTTAGCAAATCATCAAGCATCATAAATACTTGATATCTGTAACTGCCATCCCCTTTTAGGGGAAAGGCCTGCCCAGTGTTGATCAAGTGCATGTTTCTCGTACAACCCAGGACCTATCAGTCTTTCATCTATATGACGGACAGATTTGGGGTAACAAGGGGTCCCCGTTTCCAATCCATGCAGCTCGGGTATTTATCAATCCCAAGGAAGAAATTGAACGTAACAGTTTTAGTTTGAGCCCACCAAGCAGTGAGTGGGATAACGGCTCGTTATCCAACTTTTAACAAGCGATTCCAGGTTGCGCTGAAATGATATCTGTAATAAAACCACTGGGGTTGTATCGCCAGAAAAAATACAAATTACTTTAAAAATTTGTGATATTTCAAACATTTCAATATATGTTGGGTATATTTTTGTAGTTTAAATAAAGGATATATTGTTACATGTTGGATATATTTTCATAGTTTATACATACATTCATATACCAAGGCATTTTCCCCAAGTTTGGGGGGTAGCTGACATCAAACAAATGAAACCAAAAAGGGGACCTTTCCTCTCTACATTCCTGGTACTGCTAGGGTGCCACAGCCCACCCTCCCTCGTTAGTTTATATAAATGATATATTGTTATAAATCTTGAACAGAATAGTTTTAGTTATATTATGGAAATGCAATAGATTAATATATCCAACTCCTAGTGTTATTTATTTCACCTTCACCTTAAGATTTATGTTTCTTGTGCTGCACTTGCATCTCTTGATAAATTCCTTAAATCTAACGAGGTTATAAAATGAACGTGTGTCGCTACCTAGAAATCCCAAACAGACAAATATAATACTCAACTTGGGAGCAGGGATCTCCAAAACGCCTGAAATCTTCAAAAACGCAAAATAACACAGAGCTATGAAAAACATGTCTGAACCTTCACAGGTACCTAGAAGGAATGATAGGAGAAGGATGGGTAGTGGTGGTGGTGGGGGGGGGCAGTAGTTGAAGAGAACGACACCTCGTAGTAACGGGGGATATTGAGGAAGGAGAAGACTAATTGGTAAGGGACCTCTGAAAGTGGTTTTAACACGCCCCAGTTACTATACCGACACCCTATGCAACATTTTTCTTTGGTATATTTAGCAGTATTTATACCTTAGAAATGGTGCTTTAAGGAGAATTTCACGGAGCGACACAGGTCCATCGCCCAGAAATAGATTTTTCCTTCATCAAAATCCCTTTTCATGTGTAAAATAAAGTAAGAACATATTTTGCACCAAAGAATTACTTGCTTTGGAAATCAGAGATTTATCGGCTTTCAAACCTTTACTTACCCACACCTGAAGGGAGGAGGAATGAAACCTTAGCAGGAAAAAGTATTTGAAAATTTACAGGAATAACATAGAGGAAAAGAAGGGATTGGAAAGATTTATGACAAAGAAAATTAAAAAATTCCTTAACTGAGCAGTTGAAGAAATACCATTCTGAAAACAAAAGAAATTAATTATTGTTTCGGCCACTGTAGCAAATTTATCTATTTGAGAGGTCTAGTGGTTGAAGAAGAGAAATAGAAAAGACTTGCAATGGAGTGCAAGAGGATCCAAAAATATATAAATACAATAAGTATTATAACCACAAAAGGAAAATGAAAAGACTTGATTGGAGTTAGTACTTTCAATGTCACTAATAGGATAAAAGTACCAACTCCAATCAAGTTTTTTCATTTTCCTTTCATGGCTATAATACTTATTTTATGCTCGTCACATGTCAGCTTTTGTATTTCTACACATTTATAAATACAAATTTGTTAATTAGATGTACTGTATACTGCAATGACTCCTAATTTAGTGTAGTATAAGCAGAAGTATGATTAGTATTAAAGCAATGTGACGATACACATCGGTCGCCTATTTTTCACCATGTTAAATGCTGAAAAGCAGTGATTACCCTTGTGTCACTAAATTTCTTCCAAAGAGAGAACACGCAGAGTGACTCGTACAGCAGTCTTTAGATTCATGTAGTACCAGTAGATCTGAAAGTAAAATTTCTAGTGCATCAGTTAAACGCTGCATGGATTTATTGCCGTTGGTTCCCGGCCTTTGGTGCAGTGTGGGTGTTACTAAAAGATTTTTGTAGTATTCCTTTGGACTCTTGCTCCACCCACCTTTTAACCTTTACTTCATACTGCAACTGTGAGGTTTTCTCCTTGTTGTACAGCAGCACTAAATGGTTTCGCTGGCCACAATGCTGAGCCATTTCACCCAAATTTAGGAGATTTAATCCACAACTCCCAAAGGAGAAAGTTAATTCGACTGTAAGAAAGCAGAGGGAGCCTGTAGGGGTCTCTTAACCTACAAGCAAAGGTTCCAAGCAAATCTCCTTTTGGTTTTTCAATTAGGTGACTTTTATTGCAAAACCTTTACTGTATTTATATTGTAGCCCAAACAGAAGCCTACATAGCTGAGATGAGCTGGTAGAATGGAATTTGTATGATTCAAAAGTGTTCCGGGTACAGAGACAAGATATAACTCACGGGGCATCATGTAGAAACAGGGAGGGTAAGAATACTATATTATGGCTGCGTGTCATATTACAAGGCTGAGCATTTACTGTACTCATTCTTTAAGTCTTCCCAGCGAGTGACATCACACTTTTTGCACTGTAGGCATTACTTGATGGTCTTTCCAGTGTTCCTCTAGCCCCAAATTGCACTTGCTTTATGTCCTTCTACTTTTAACTCTGTTCCCACTTCCTTACAGTACTTCCATCTTTCTGCCAAACCTCATCTAACTAGTGTAAGTGCAACCTTTGTTGCAAGATGGACTTGGGTGCTGACTGTTCTCTAAGGTTCAATTGCTGAATGGCTTTGGAGATCTGGATGTGGAATCCTCTTTCAGGTCTAGGTGCTAAATGGCCTTGTAGGTCTGGGTGCTGAATGGCTTTTCTGGTCTGGGTGCTGAATGGTTTCACAGATCCAGGTGCTGAATGCCTGTGCAGGTCCAGGTGCTGAATGCCTGTGCATGTCCAGGCTGAATATCCTTACAGGTCTGAGCGCTGAATGGCATTACAGGTCCAAATGCTGAATGCCCATGCAGTCCATGTATTGAATGGGCTTGCAGGTCCAAGTGCTGAATGGCCTTGCAGGTCCAAGTGCTGAATGGGCTTTCAGGTCTCGGTGCTGAATGACCTTACAGCTCCGGTTGCTAGGTTCTGCAGCCCAAATTCATAAATCTTATCTTAGAGTTTCTTTACTTAAGAGGGTTCTATTTGGTACAGTAGTGCCCCTCTTTACGTTTGCCCAACTTTACGTCACTCATCTTTAAGTAGTGAATACAAATGTAACATCCTTCTTACATTATTTTCTAAGCCGTACAATAATGTTAAGTGCCATACCATACTGTACAGTACCTGCACTGTACTTCACATGGAAGCTTATTAATGTAGTAATCTGATTTATGAAAAGTGATTTGAGGTTATAAATCACTTTATAAGGGGAAAATGCATCCCACCTCGAAAATTTCCTAACGTCAGGTCTCTAGGAACTAATTAACGATGTATTGTAGTGTGGGGTATTACTGTACTGCACTGTAGTATAATGACCATGGGAAAGGATTGAGGAAAGAAGGGCAGATATTTTCGGAACCCAAATTACTTGCTGACCCAAGTAAAAACCTGATCCACAAAAGAATAAGAATGCAAATTTTTATGAATAATGTCTTATGGGTACAATTATGCTAAATGTATATTGGTAGCATCGGTTGAAATAGGGTTGATAATGGTACAAGGTGTTTGAGTATCTCTGTGAGCTATGAACCAACCAGCAGACACACAAGCTGTGTGATAGTTAACAACTGGGGACTTCTGGATCCCCATTAATCTGCTGAGCTACACTTAAACCAATCTTCTTTCTTCTAGGATTATTTTTAAATGAAATGTGCTTGAGGTGGAACAAACGTAATATATTGGTAGCTACTGTCAGGAAAAATAAATTGATTCCAAAATTTATTATTTGTCAGATTATATAGCTGGAAAAAAGATCTTGATTCTAATAACATTAACTTTTTTTTATTAACTTTCGTCACCAGTAAATACCTGAATACGTTGGATACAGTATACGGGAAAAAAGGGACTACTAAATGTTGACGCTGTCGTTAATTTCATCCTACTAATAGTGTTTTCAGTCTAATTCTGAAGGTCATATGGTAGGAAAGAACATAAAAAGATTTGAAGGCGTACAGTAAAGACGTGAACAACCAAATAAATACCCGTGATCAGATCCATTATCTACGAAGAAGGATAGAATTGTTCAACTTGTACTCGCAAAGCTCTATTTAAAAGATCAATTGATAGATACATTCAAGATACTCAAAGGTTAGATACCATGTACTTTTTTTTACCTAAGTAGTAAACAAATTATATCTCACATAACTGTAACTTGAACGGTGTTCAATTATAAGTATTACTATTTCATTATTGGGTCCTTGAAGCTCTTTTGAAGGTTATGAGGTAAAGTACAGTACTTTCAAATGGAAAGCTTATTATTTTGTTACAATGAAATCAGTGTTCTCTTGCTTGAGGGATCACTCAGGCACATTACTCTATCTTATTTCTCTTATGGTTTTTTTTTAGATTATATAGTTTATATATGAAAGATCTATTTTAATGATATCAATATTATGAGGATATTTTATTTTAATTGTTCATTACTTCTCTTGTAGTTTATTTATTTCCTTGTTTCCTTTCCTTGCTGGACTATATTCCCTGTTGGAGCCCTTGGTCTTATAGCATCTTGCTTTTCCAACTGAGATTTTAGCTTAGTTGGTGATAATAATAATAATAATTATGATAATAATAATTGTAATAATAATAATAATAATGTTTTTTCTGATATAATTAGAAATTGTTTACCTCAATATTTTGTTTGCATGTTAAGAAAAGTAAATCTTATGGGGGAAGTTTATTGTGTTTACAGGTAATGAATCAAAATGTTGGTGCCGTAGGAGTCAGCAAAGGAGGAGATCTTGCTTTATCCATGGCAACCTTCATCCCTGAAGTGAAGGCAGCTGTTTCTGTAAACGGCTGCAACGCCAACGTTCAGTCGGATTTAAGGGTGTCGAGTAGAATCATTCCCGGGTTGCAGTTTGATATTTCCAGGGCCAAGGTAAGAATGTGAAAGGAGTTTCCCCTTTTTCAAGAAAAGTTTTTGATGTTTTAGAGTTGCTCATAAGCCTTATATTTGTCTGAAAATTTCTCATTATATTGCTATTGAACAGTGAAGTTTCCATTTTCAAAAATGTATCTTTTGGAGTAAATATAAATCTTAATTGTTGTATCTTCACATCTGAGTGTGATTCGTATTCGGACGAAAGGAAAACTTAATAGATCTCCATATTTAGAATCATTGAATAAATAATTTTCTTACCATGCAATGATAGAGAAAATAGATTTATATATAAAAAATACAGGTAAAGCTGTAATCTGCACTTACATTTTTTGCCTGGTAAAGTTTACACAGACAATCCACCATTGATATATGTCTCAACTGGATATACAGTATAGACTAGTCAACTTTTCCAAGGATTAACAAGTTTGAAAGCCAAGTCTTACATGATTGATTTTGATGTAACCTATCCAAATGAATTTTGTATTTCAATCTAATGGAAAATAGAATACAGATAGTTTCCATTCAGTCCTTATAACTGTTGTGGATTGACTCGCATTGTAAAGGAGTAACTCGCTGGTAAAATCTCCAGCTTGGAGTGAGTTCCTTCTTAACTGATAGCTTTTTGCATTTTTAGGAAGTTCATTCTAGCTTTCATGTGTTAATTCATGCATAAGTCAGTCATGCACTGTAAAACGATAATGAAAGAAAGAAAATTAATGCTGTAAATTTCCATTTTCAGATCGAGGATGGTGCAATTGACTGCTTTGATGTACTGGAGGACAGCCTTTCCTTACCAGAAGCTATTATCCCCATTGAAGAAGCAGATGCCAATTTTCTATTTTTGGCCGGATGTGACGATAAAAACTGGAAGAGTGTAGAGTATGCAGATCGTGCCGTGGATCGCCTCATGAGAGCTGGGAAAAGTAACTTTGAGGTAAGATATGACATTTCTAACAACACAATATTAGAATGCTTATGGCTTGGTTCCTATACAGTACTTCCACATTTCGGGAGTCTTTTCTTATTAATTTTTCATAGCCTTGTTGAGTTTATATACTACAAATTAACTATCCATTTGTTGTAAGTTTGCATGCATTCAAAATAGCATTGATTGACCAGGGTGTTTTAATAACGTAGTAGTACTTTGTAAGCGTTTTATAAGTGTTTACTAATCTTCTTATAACTATTATTTCTATGAATCTCCCCTGATGTATCAATATCATCTTCATCCCCATTATAATCAACTAGCCTAGTTGTCTCCTGCTTCTCCCCTGAACTAACAGCAAGTTTCATTTTGCGCTTAGAACTGTTAACTTGATCGGCAACTAGCGAAACATACTTTTCCATGAGGGGTACCAAGAGTTAAACACTCCTCACAACAATGATTTAAATCACAGTATTTTCGTCGATACGATATACCAAGGGAGAGACGATAATGATGTCCTAGAAATAATTCCCCAGCACATTTGAGGTAATATTTGCTATCTAAACCAGGAAAGACATATTCAGTACAATTAGCAGCTCTCCTAGGAGGAGGACACCATAAAATCAAACCACTGTTCTCTAGTCTTGGGTAGTATCATGGCCTTCCGTTGTCTTGGGGTAGGTAGTGTTCTCTTGCTCGAGGGTACAATCGGGCACACTATTCTATCTTGTTTCTCTTCCTCTTGTATTTTAATGTTTTTGTAATCTATTTATGAAAGATTTATTTTAATGTTGCTACTGTTCTTAAAATATTTTATTTCATTTTTAATAATTTTCTTGTAGCTTATTTATTTCCTTATTTTCATTCCTTTCTGGGCTATTTTTCCTGTTGGAGCCCTTGAGCTTATAGCATCCTGTTTTTCCAACTAGGGTTGTAGCTTAGCAAGTAATAATAATAATAATAATAATGATAATAATAATACAGTAATAATAATGATAATAATAATAGTAAATAAACAATTTAAGAGCATGGAATTGTGACCTGGCAAGAAAGATGGCTATAGACTGGAGTAACTGACATGCAACCTATGCTTTTCACGACTAGAGGGTTCCATTCCCTTGTTAAGGGCACGTAATTATTGAAGCGAAAGAAAATGGGAAATTTTGAAATCAGACAGCTTAGTGTCAATTAAACCATGCTTCTGGAGAAGAAACAACATGTACATCAGGTGAGTATAGAAATAAGAAATTCTATTAGTGAAATTTTAGTATTCAGAGTATCAAGTAAATTTTCAACTCGTTATTTGTATTTGCCAGATGATCAAGTATATATAAATATAATTGAGTGTCTGACGTCTGTGGAATTTGCAAGTGTAATTCTTCGTAGCTTGTGAAGTTATTTTTCTCGGTGATGGCCTGTGAAACTCTGCTTTTATTTATTTGTAGGTGTACAAATATACTGATGCAGGACACCTCATTGAGCCTCCATATTCTCCTTCCTGTATTGCTTCCTTTCATAAAATGATGGGTACAGCAATGTTATGGGGAGGGCAGGTGCAGCCGCACTGCGAGGCGCAGGTGCACGCATGGGAAAAAGTCATCGGCTTTCTGTTTAAAAATCTTGTTAGTCCAAGAGGCAAATTGTGAATTTTGACTCCTGATTGATTTCATTTGTAAGTGTACATTTGAATGCTTTCAATTGTATCACATGTTTTCACTATATATCAACCAGTATCAGATATAGTGTTTTAACATTTTATCATTTAGTTTATGAGCATATTGGATGGCTTTTCAGCATGATTTTATGCTTAACACCCTTGATATTAACATGATTTAATGCTTTATAATAATTTGCATGCATAAAGGTTGGGCTTATAGCATCTTTCAACAGAAATAAATGGGTAAAGAGAACATTTTTTATTGTTCTATGTGCAACGAATTTTTTAACAGAAGAATATAGCAATTCATACAGTAAGCAACATTTCTCATTCAAAGTAAAGTATTTTGATATCTAAATTTTCAGATGATAGTTACTGTTAATAGTTTAATCTTCATTATTATGAAATATGTATATGAAAATAATGTTAAAGGAATTGATGTTGTTTTTATTAATTAATTCAATTAATTTCTATGAATCGTCCCAGATGTTCATATTGCTTCTTCTTCAGAAGCCTGGTTCAATCAATACTTAACGTAAGATTTTTAAAACTTTAAAACATTTGTTTTCTTTTGCTTCATCGAATACATGCCCTCATCAAAGGAATAGAACTTTCTAATGACTGTTTACATACAGTCAGCCCTCCTTATTAGGTAACAGAGAGACCCGCAAAAAGCGAGAATCTGCAAATACTTGTTGCCATTGAGCGGGTTAACTCGTAACCTAACAACATGCTACTCATTGCCTAAGCTCGGCCGATTAATACGCCAAGTACCTGAGTGTACTACCTGATATTGTTTTTACTTGGTTTAGATCACAGTATAAATACTGCATTGTTAATTTTTTAATATATTTTAGTACATGTACACTCATGTACTACATATAGTACACAGTAAGACTATGGTACACACATGAGTCATCGACATTATTTTAAAGCAGTACATATAACATGAGTCATTGCCACACTTATATGTAAAATATACTGTAATAACAAAGCACTGTTGTTTCCATCTAATGTAAAAATTAAAGATACTATAGTGTACATCACATGTACTGTAATATATGTACAGTGCTATCACTACAGCCCAGATTAATTAGCTAAGGTAACATTTGTAAGTATTCGCTGTTTTCGGCAGGTTGATTTGGACCGTTGAAACTCACCGCACACATAGCATATATCTACATTACTACTGCAAAGTATTGTATTTTGTATACAGTACTGCATAGTTGTTAATACTGTATAACAATAACATTACATCATCATCTCCCCCTACGCCTAGTGACGCAAAGGGTCTCGGTTGTATATCGCCAGTCATCTCTTATCTTGAGCTTTTAAATCAATGCTTCGCCACTCATCATCTACGTCACGTTATATACTCCTCAGCCATGTAGGTCTGGGACTTCCAACTCTTCTAGTACCTTGTGGAGCCCAGTTGAAAGTTTGGTGAACTGATCTCTCTTGGAGAGTGCATAGAGCATGCCCAAACCATCTTCATCTACCCCTCACCATGATCTCATCCACATATGGCCCTTGAATAAGCTCTTTTATAGTTTTGTTTCTAATCCTGTCCTGCCATTTAACTCCAAATATTCTTCTGAGGGCTTTTTTGTCAAATCTACAAAATCTCTTGGATATTGCTTCATTGTTATACCACAACTCATGTCTATACAGTAACACCGATCTCACTAAACTGATATATAGCCTGATTTTGATATGTAAATTTTAGGCAATTTTATTTTCAAATTTCACTTAAAATAGCCATTGTCTGATTTGCTTTTTTCCATCTTTCATTAGACTCAAATTCTAAAGATCCTGTATTAAAGATCATAGTTCCTAAATATTTATATTATTCCACCCCATTAATATTTTCTCCTTCGAATGATATGTCATCTTCCATTCCATTTTCTGTTCTCATCATCTCTGTCTTTCTTCTATTTATCTTGAGCCCGACCTCATGTTATATTTCATGCATTCTGGTAAGCACACTTTACAACTCATTGTAGTGTTCTGCTAATAAGGACAGCATCATTAGCATACTCTAGGTCAGCTAATTTCCTTTTACCAATCCAGTTCAATCCTTCTCCACCATCTCCAATTGTTCTATGCATTACAAAATCCATGGGGAGGATAAATAACACAGGTGACAACACATTCCCTTGAAGTACTCCACTGTTCACGGGAAATTCATTTGATAGGACTCCACTAACGTTAACTTTGCATTTTCTATACTTATGAACAGACTTGATAAAATTTACTTATTTAAGAGGAACTCCATAGTAATGCAGGACTCTCCACAAAATTGACCGGTGCACACTATCAAAGGCTTTTTCATAGTCCACAAATGCCATCAAAAGTGGATTTCCATATTCTATACATTGGTGTACCTTATGGCTTAAAGTGAAAATTTGGTCAGTACAATTTCTACCTTTTCTAAATCCTGCTTGTTCATCTCTCAGCTTTTCAGTAGTCTTTCTCTCTAATCTCTCTAGAATGAGCATGCAGTACTATACATTTTCATGACAATTGACGTAAGTGTGATGCCTCTGTAATTTTTGCAATCAATCAGGTCTCCTTTTTTTTTTGCCATTGTCACCAAATTTCCTAGTTCCCATTCATCAGGTTTTGCCTCCTCATGTCACATTCTACAAAATAATCTTGTAAGTAGTCTGGGAGTCGCTTCATTTCCGGCCAATATCATCTCATTACAGTATTACACAATGAATACACTATCACAATAAAAATTTAAAGAAAAAGTACCAGTGCAGCACTCGCTAACCGTTTACGTATGAAATTCCATACAGTAAGTCTGAAGCATGATGCAACTCTTAAAGCCGTCGACTGTTTGGTGTGTCGAGTAGCATAATGTATGTACAGTGTATCATATTTTATACTGTACTAAAATTACTATAGGCTCACTGGATATGTACAGGTTTTTTGCCTCACTTTTTTACATCATGTGATTCTGCACAAAAAGGATTGAAATAGGAGTTGCACACGCAAAGAGAGACAATGCAAGGCTGAGGCTGAGTAAACAAGAGATGGGGTATTTTGCCATGTGGAGAGGGAAATGTCGCAAAGGAGCACAATTGGTTTAAAATCGTTAGGCCACAAGAGTACTTATCATGGAACCACAAATAAGGGATTTTGACGAAGGAAAAATCTATTTCTGGGAAGAGACCTGTGACGCCCGGTGAAAGAAGTCCTTCTTTACACTTTTCTGATATAAATCTTCCAAATATACCAGAGAAAGATAAAAGCATGGAATGCAGAGGTTGTGGCGGGATGTAAACAAAAACAAACCCCCACACCTTTGATCACTCTTTCTTTCAAAATATCCCACAACACAAACTTTCCCCTTACTTTACTTCAAACTGGACTATTGCACGAAGGGAAAAACAAACAAAACATAACCTTAAAACTATATTCACCGCAACCCAAAACAAAAATCACACATTAAATTCAACAGACAAAAATAACACAAACCTTGCTGTATAAATATATATCGGTGCGTGAGGGTACCGAGAACTCACCAATCACAAAAACTTTACAACCCAACACCAACAGTCCCCACACAGTAACGAAAATCACTTAAATTCTAAAATAAATCACTTAATACTAAACCAATCATCATATATAACCCAGAAAAAATAACCAAACTTAATACTAAAACATATGAGAAACTTCTTAAATTAATATTTGTGTGTGGCCACCGTCGTCCACAGACACTACACACTGGCAAGTCTTTGTAACCAATTGCCACAACTTCCTGGCAAACAATAACCAAAAGAAGTCAATTCGACTGTCCAATCACATAAGCGGTGGTGGTCACCATCATCGTCATCATCATGGCATTATCATCATCATTAAGGAACAATCTATTTCACAGCCGGGTTGTCAACGATTAAATTCTTTCTATATTTCAGCAGTCTAAATATAAATATCCGCAGCCTTCTCCTAAGTTCATAGTACGGTCCAGGTCGTCATCATCAAGTTATTCATAAATACAAGGCTAGGCAGGCAAGCAACACCTTCAAGGACTAAATTTAACTTCCAAGAATGTTAAGGAGTCCAAAGGAGGAATTACGGCCTGCAATAAAAAAGAAAAAACGCTTACGAAAACTCCTAACTAACTAAACTATCGCACTATAATCAAAGATAAATAATAAACTTTCTATCATTCATGATCGCGCCTAACAAAAATAAATAAAACAGTACTTACTCCGATATAAAGAAAAATCACTTCAAAGCCGGCTGTCAATGAACAAAAAACCATAACCGACTCCTGCTACAGTCAAATATCCAATGCTTTCGCCCAAGACATTCATTACTGCCCTAACCTAGCTAAAAATGTAAACAAACAATCTCAAATATACCGACAGTCTTTCCCACTACAACCAATCATTCGCTAACTACCACTTGTTCTTCGGCGCGCACCGCGGACACACAAACACGCACACACATACACACACACATTCTCTCGCGCGCGCGATCTAGCAAAACTGAAGCAAATGAAATTCTCTCTCTCTCTCTCTCTCTATTTGACAAAACTAAAACAAATAAACACTTTCTCTCTCTCTTGCGATTTGACAGAACTTAAGTAAATAAACACACACTCTCTCTCTCTCTCTATTTCTCTCTCTCTCTCTATTTCTCTCTCTCTCTCTCTCTCATTAATGACAAAGCTGAAGCAAATAAAATATCTCGATTTAACAAAACTAAAACAAACTCTCTCTCTCTCTCTCTCTCTCTCTCTCTCTCTCTCTCTCTCTCTCTCTCTCTCTCTCTCTCTCTCTCTCTCTCTCTCTCGATTTGGCAAAACAAAAAATAAATTAAAATAAAATTAATCCTCCACAAGGTTACTACCCTCGCGCGAGCACCTTGTGGGTGTCGTGTACTGTATACAACAGGGGCGTGTGAAAACCACTATTAAACAGGCTGTCTTCCATTTAGATAATTCCTTCATCAAAAGGAAGGGCCATAACAGGCCCTAGAGAACACAGCAATTTTTTATTCAATAGGTTATACAGTTTTCTGTATCGCGACTGGCGGAATCCCTGAAGGTATAACCCGCAAATATCGAGGGCTGACTGTACTGCGTTTTAAAATTTATTCCTAAGGTTTAGTTTACAATTAATACCTTGGTTGTGCACAGGGATTATTTCTTGGAGATCTTATTCCACATTCCCTTTATGCATCTTCTTCTTCTTCTTTGTCTACATCTTTTCCCACTTCTATGTTGGGTCGATGTTTCTGGTCAGCTTTCTCCATCTACCTCTGTCCCACACCTCATCACCGGTTAATCCCTTTGATCGAAGGTCATCCTTGATACAGTCCATCCACCTTCGCTTTGGTCTCCCTCTCCTTCTCATTCCCTGTTCCTCCATTTCCATCACTCTCGCCTCCATCAATGTGAAACTATGGTTGCTGATCAAGCTAACAGTTCTAACGGGCCTGGGAAGACTAGGCTAGTATATATATATATATATATATATATATATATATATATATATATATATACATATATATATATATATATATATATATATATATATATATATATATATATGTATGTATATAAATAAATATATACATATATATATATATATATATATATATATATATATATATATATATATATATATATATATATATATATATATATATATATTCATGGTAAAGGGATGACGATGCTATTGATATGCCTCCACTTTTAGACAACACACAAGTTTAGCCTTTTATTGTTTTTATTATTATTACTACTAGCTAAGCTACAACCCTAGTTGGAAAAGCAGGATGCTATAAAGCCAGGGGCTCCAACAGGAAAAAATAGCCCATTGAGAAAGAAAATAAGGAAATAAATAAACTACAAGAGAAGTAATGAACAATTCAAATAACATATTTTAAGAACACTAACATTGAAATCGAGCTTTCATTTATAATCTATAAAAAGAGACTTATGTCAGCCTGTTCAACATGAAAACATTTTCTGCAAGTTTGAGCTTTAGAAGTTCCTCTGATTCAACTACCTGATTAAGAAGATGATTCCACAACTTGTTCACAACTGGAATATAACTTCTAAAATACGGTGTAGTATTGAGCCATGTAATAGAGAAGGCATGACTATTAGAATGAACTAGGATGGTACTGTCTGGGAATATCTGAATGCAAAGGATGTTCAGAATTATGCAACATGCATAACTAACTACTGTAATTGAACGACAGTGCCTAAGATTAATATCTAGATCCGTGAGAAGTTTCACAAGCCCCTGGTAATGCTGCTCCTTCTCAATTCATTGCCAAACCTAACCCAACCCTCATAGTCATTTAAATTAATAGTGTTTCATTCAGCAAGGGTTCTGAACATTCTCTATGCTCCACGTATTTAAAAGGTTTGTACAAAGCCTCGAAATCTTTACATGCTTTAGGTCCTTCTGCTGCTATGCCATTGCAATGCCATAATTCTAGTAGCTCTATAAGACTGCTACACCATTGCAATACCGTAACTCTCGTACTGTAGCTCTATAAGGCAAATCAAATGGGTTGTCTTAATCCTATATCCCTTTCATTTGCTAAAGTAAGCGGTTATCATCAGTCTCATATCAATTTATGAGGTTGGCGTAGCATATCGCATGATTCCCTTAAATTCTGACAGGTGAACAAAGTTTCAGCTAATTTGGATCATTTTCATTTTTCAGGCGACAGTGTTCGCCATCCGCTTGCAAGTTCATCCAGTAGCTCGTTTCCCTTATCGTTAATCAGCCGCCAGTAAACCCAAATCTAATACAAGTCTGAACATTAAGGTTGCGGTGACCGATTGAAAACATCCCTCTTTAGGGTTTTGCCGGGTTGAGGTATGAGTCCCACTCAAGCTCAATAGTTTCTTGTAGTGTCGACAACCTCACCATCCTTGTGAGCTAAGGATGGTGAGGTTGAGGTTAGAAACACTGCAAAAAACTATCGAACATGAGCATGGATCGTCCTAATAGGCCACGACAACCTTTACATGATATTAAAAGCATAACTAATTCCCTGACTTTTTGTAGAAACCTTTTATTGGAAAAGTTTTAGCAACCGGTCAATGGAGTACCTAGTTGGTGTTCGCAAAATGTTATCTTAAAAAGGCAACCGACAGTACAACACATTAATGTATATTTAATTACTTAAGTAAATGACCTGAAATCACTTATTGCAAACTATATTTTAAACAGTTATCAAAGCTAGATAAATAACCTGGACCAGTTTGGTAACACTTAACCTTGTTGCATTACTTGCTACATACTGAAATTCATCTTTCTCTTTCTTTCAATTGCATCTCACCTCTGGTAGAGTGAGGGAGTCAGCCATATGAACATCAGGGGAGATTAATAGAAATGAAGAGAATTTTAATTATGAAATTTCTTTTTTTCTATACTGTACTCACCTGATGTTCATATATATGCCCACCCTCCTCTCCAGCTACTCATCATATGAAGATGAGGGATAATGTCGACTTCGAACAGAAGACTATTCTATTTAAGGCTGCAACCTGAGCTCCCACAATTTTTTACTAGAAGGCTCTATTCCTTTGTTAAAGACGTGTACTGGTGAAGCCAAAGAAAACAGGAACACTTTAACGTTTTAAAAATTTTACCAGTAAGTGTCAATTAAAAATGGCTTTTGAAGAAGAAGTTATATATTATCGGGCGAGTATAGAAATAGAAATTTTTACGAAAATCCTGTTTTCTTTTTAGGTACATCAATACCCAGATACAGGTCATCTCATCGAACCTCCCTATTCCCCCTTCTCTCACTCTTCGTACCACAAACTTGTCAGGATGCCTTTATTATGGGGTGGCAAGACTCACCCTCATAATAAAGCCCAATCTCACGCATGGCCGACCATGCTGAAGTTCCTCCGAAGATTTGTCCGTTAGATTCCCCTCAATGAAGAAGGAAATGTATAGATGTGCATACTATGTGTATATATATATATATATATATATATATATATATATATATATATATATATATATATATATTTCTTAAATTACCGTAGAAGACTGTCAAGAAATATCAATATAGAATTATTGAGATATCAATTATATATTCTAGTTTAGGAAACAAGTGTTGACGTTTATGAAAATAACATGCCGGTATATTTTTATATGTAGTGATTATGAATACAGGTGCTTTGGTTACAATGCACTGTTATTATTAGGCAGCTGAACCAGATACAGTAATGTAAAATGAAGAAGAATATGTGACTGATGTATATCAACATGGAGAAGTCCAGATATGAATAGAGTTTACATCCTACAATACAAAGTAAAAGCTTGGCAAATCTATCGCCTGGTTTAGAGGTATCATTTAGACTATGCCAACGTTTCTGTTCTTTAACCATGAGGTAAAGCGTACAGCGGTAGCTCTGCCAAAAAGATCAGCAGATCTCGTTGTCCGTTACTTATACGATGTTCTCAATTTCAATCTATGTGAAGTATTGGTTCTTTTTTATATATAGGGATTTGTATATTGTAGTTATTTAAAATCCTACATTCTCACATCTCTCAGACTCCCAGGGCTGAATTTGACTGGTAACAGCTATGGTCCCATGCTGCTCCAAGGATCATTATTTTTCAACTTTGTGGGAAGTTTACTAATCTTTAGAAGTATTCTGTTATTTTGTGACTTATTATCAAACTGAAATATACCTTATTTTATTCATCCAGTACTTTCACTTTTAAATATTTTCCTGATCATGCCGGTTATGGGCTTTTATTAAAGACTTTTTTCATTGTGATCACTGCGTATAGAATAACTAAAGTATTTTTATACAATTTTTATACTTTTAATTCAAATTTAACTGGTTAATGATAACCCTATTAATCATATTATGCCCTTATCGTGGTCCACAACAATTCTCAGACTAACAGTCTTCTTTTCACACAAGAAGAAGAAGATGTCTTACAACCTGGACCTAAAGGTATCCATCCACCAACCTCTTCATATTTCATGAGACTGGTGAGCTGGCAACATATCTGTAGATTGCTCCCATTATATTTTCTTCATCAAGAAAATAACATGGATATGTACGATGAGTTTTTACAGGGTATTGAGCTTCAAGACCACCAAGGTACATAAAGTTTAATATTATTATCCCAAAGGTTCAAGGTTAATCTATATTTCTACATAACGTTTCCATTCAGTGCATCAATAGGTGTGGGAGGAGATGGTGTTGATGGAGATATTACATTTGATAGTTTTCTGTCTGAAAGGACTTTCTACTTGTTAGTTATGAAATCATTCATCAAATAGAGTATTATCTGCATTGGTTGTTGGTAGTTTAAGACAAAATTTTCCTACATATAAAAATTTGCCTTACGATTATGTGAGTGATAATGACATGGTATAGGGTGCTTTGGTGGTGTCAGGTGGTATAGAAAATAGTTTTCTGGGCTCCGACCCGTGCCGCCCAGTGAAATGCTCCTTTAACATCATTTCTAAGGTAAAAACTGCTATGAATTTACCAGAGAAAAATTTGTATAGGAATGCTAGGTTGAACCCAGCTCGCTCACCTTAATAAGGTGTCGGTATAATACTGGGGCGCTGAATAAATCACAACCAGAGCCCTCGCACCATTTAGATATCTCCTGTCAATATCCCCGAACAGCGAGGTGCCGTTCAACATCCTACTACTACTAGCAATCCCACGCCAGTGACGTCACTCCTTTATATAGCACGCAACTTTCTAGCCGTTTTTTGCCTTAGTGTGTGAATTTCGCTGGTTTTTTCTGGATTTACCTCAAGATGTTGGACTCCACTGTCACTCCATCTAAGTTAAGTACCAGATCTATGAGTTTTGAGATTTTGGAGGGGGCCTTGCCCTTTTTTGCTTATATTATACAGTTTTATTTTTCACGACCCCGCGTGGGACTTTCATGGCGCCTGGCTCCCTCCTATCTCTCTCTCGTTTCATTCTTAACACTTTTCAATGAGTCCTCCATACTGATTGTTTCTCGTTATGAACTTTATGGGTATCCACGGTTCACACACCGTATTAATTTTTATATCGTCCTGTTATTATGATAACAGTTATTACATATACGTGTGCGTATTATCGGTAGGTTGGCATGCCTGGTCGCCTTCGGGCGTTCCTATTCCACTAATATTATTACTTGGATTATTTACGTTCGCACGCCACGGACTTGCTTATCATTTTAACGTCATTCGTTTGCTTGCATAGCTCGAGGGGCTTTCACGAGTCAGATATTACATATTAGTTTTCATTTTGTTAGCACTTCACTGACTCTTTGTTATGTTGGTAGGCCTGCCTACTCTCAGCGCCGTCAGTCTTGTTTTTCTCCTGTCTCATGTTCGCTCCCTCGTTTGTTTTACGATTGATGTATAGTTAATTTTATTACTATTATCATCCAGCATGCCTTCCTATCTTATTTTACCATGTGTTATGTTTTTTATAGTGTTATTAGTCTTTCCGCGTGATCATATCATCGTGGGTCTGGCAGGTTGGTATACCTGCTATCACCCCACTCCTAGCCTCCCTCCCGCCCGATACCCCACCCCAGGGTTCCCTCCCTCTCTCTCTCCCGATCGAGTTTGAGTCACTTTATGGCGCTATGTTCCCCTCCCGGGGGCATCCGCTTTCTTTGCACGGGCGGTTCCCGTTGATCTGTGAGGCTTACTATTATTATACATTAACGTACATTACTTACTCTTTTCACTACTCTACCCGGTCGTAGTCGTTTTCTTTCCGTCGCTCGTTTGGCCAACGATCGGCGGGAAGTTTTCTGCTCGGTCCGTGGTACCTTGTCATGTTATATTATTTATTAAGTTTTGTACGTGCTACTCCCTCTCGGTCCCGCACGTCACGGACCCATTAAAGATCCCTTCCCCCTCTCTAGTGTCACGCACCTCACGGACCTCATATATATATATATACTGTATATATATATATATATATATATATATATATGTATATATATATAAAGACTTTCATTACGGGATCCCCGGAAGTAGCTTTTATACATTACCATCCGGTCGAGTTGTTTAGTTGAGCCCCCGGAGCCAACGTTACTCATTACAGTATTACTTGGTTTAACTTTATATATTAGTCACATATATATATTATATACGATTCTAGTTCTCGACCTTGCCTTCCTTCTTTTGATATGATCACGATTACGGTCTGACTTAATTTAATTTAATTTAATTTAAATTTTTACAATCAAATAGATCTGTTATTTTGATTTATTAAGCACCACGGGCCCCCCGGGGTCCCCTATTTGCCTTCATTCAATATATTTAAGGCATATATATGAATAGTTTTTATCATGAATTTGATATATATAGAGAATTGAAGCACTCCGGGCCCCCGTGCCCTTCATTTGCTTTCATTCAAGATAATTTATGGCTATATATATAAAAAATTTTTATCATATTAACATATATAAAACATTTTTATCATGATATTGATATATAAATCTTCTATCATGATATTGATATCATTTAAGCACCCGGGGCCCCCGAGCCCCTATTTGCTTTCCTTCAGGATTCCTAATGTATATATATAAAACATTTTTATCATGATATTGATATATAAATCTTTCATCATGATATTGATATCATTTAAGCACCCGGGGCCCTCGAGCCCCTATTTGCTTTCATTCAGGACTCCTGATGTATATATATAAAACATTTTTATCGTGATATTGATATGTAAATCTTTTATCATGATATTGCTATAATTTAAGCATCCGGGGCCCCCGAGCCCCTATTTGCTTTCATTCAGGATTCCTGATGAATATATATAAAACATTTTTATCATGATAGTGATATATATATATATATATATTTTAAGCACCGGGGCCTCTGGGCCCCTAATTTGCTTTCCTTTGAGATACTCATGTATCTTTTATTTTACAGACTGTACGCTGTGCAATGATGGCATGTGCCGCTGTCATCTATCAACCCTGCGGCCATGACGTGTGTCGTTCACACGCCCACTGTTCTGTCCGAGTGGATGACTTAGCTGTTTGGCATCCAGACAATTGTGTAGTCTGCTACACAATGACCTCCACTCTAACATCTGACTCGGTGAGTGCATTTTCATTGATACAGACTTGTAGGGAGTTACGATTACTTTCAAAGATTATTAATTTTAAGGCCACTAGTCCTCTGGACTTCCCGCATGCCTTTCACTTCGTGTCTACGAAGTCTTTGGACTTCTTCACTTTACTTTGGCACAAATATCCCTCGCTAATAGTCTGTTCTCTTTCAGTGCTCCCAACTTGAAAAAGATACAGCTCGGGCTACCCTCAAGATCTGGATTGACGGGTTCGCCCGCAACGTGAAGGCCAAACAGCCTTATATCCTCTCTGAGGAATGGTGTTCCCGTCTCTACCCCCATGCTAAAACTTCAGCTGCAGTCCCCAAAGAGTTGGCGGATCCTATCATCGAGAGGTTCGAATCCCTTCTTCTGGCCCCGGACCAAGAAGAGACGGGCGGCACCCTAACTGAGGACGTCGCTACCCTCAACCTCGATGTGGAACCCATGGCTCTTGACGATCCCGACGCAGGTAGGGACGTAGGTAAGTCAGGTGGTTCCCGGGCTAAGATTCCTATCCCTAGCCCGGCTTTCTCTTCTACTTCAGAACACTCTTCTTTTCGAGGTTTTCCGGGGACAACCGGGACTGGTCTCAGTCCCCGGCCTGTTATCCCCAAGGTGAAGGCTCATCGTAAGACTTTATATACGACCCACAAGTCTTCCAAAGACCACAGGTCTTCGAAATCATCAGCTTCGAAGGCTAAATCTTCCTCCACCAGAGTCTCTCAAAACCCAATTGCTGTGCCTTCAACCTCTCACGGAGTAGCCTCCGTTCCGACACCTGTTCCCCCCCGGCGGAATCATCTAACCCGGTGGATTTTTCCGAGAAGATGTTTGCTCGTTTTGAGTCGATACTATCGTTTCATATGCAGCAATCACAAGAGAGAATAGCTTCCATGGAGAGCCTAGTTCAGGGACTCATGCGCTCGGGGCTGCCACCGCCACAACAGCAATACCCCATCCCCGACGCCTCCAAGCTTCCTCCTTTCAATAAGAATAACCCTTGGAGGTTGGCATTGCATGCCCCCTTCTCGGAGGGTATGTTGTCAATCGGAGATTTCGGTTCCCAGCCTCTTGCGGATTATGAATTCTACCCGCCGGGTCTTGAATTCCCCTTCCCGGGCTACGCTCGCCTCACGGAAGAGGCTCTGATTCGATTGGATAAGGTCCCAAAGGAAACTGTTAATTTTCCTAAAGAACAGGCACAGTCTGTCTTGGTCCGCATGTTCAATGAGTGGGACTGCTTGAACACAATGATTACGGCCTACAAAAGTTCATATACTATGTTTGTGGCCGACGACCAGACCCCTACCCCATGTGCGACCAAGATCATAGAGACGGTCTTTCAGGCTATCAAGGAAGAGAAGCCTTTACCTCACCTCAGGGAGACCGACTTACCCTCCCTTCTCTTTCCGGGAGACAGTGAATGTTGGCGGAATGCCCCAGCTACCTTCTCGGTAGGTAAGTTGAGCCCGGACTGTGCCTCGACGCAGTTCAGCGAACGGCTTCCCAAACTCCCGGAGTCTCTCATTAAATTTGAATATGAGTCGAGGTGTAGATTCAGCAGATCCCTTAATTCAGTTGCCCTTTCGGAATTGACCGTCGCCACTTACAACGAGGAGGACCTCCTTAAGGTCCTTACTAAGTCACTTTTGCAAAACTTTATGGCTGACGCCTATGATTTTGCAAATGCCAGGATCCATTGACGACGACACGTTCTATCTGAAGCCTCAATTAGGGACGAACCTAATAGGCTCATCAAAGCTCCAGTCTGGGGTCCGGATCTTTTCCCAGGGGACTTAGTTAACTCGGTCCTTAGCGAGGCAGCTAGAGCCAACCAAAACCTCAAGGTTAGGTGGGGCCTGGTTTCAAAGAGGAGATATGAGCCTACTAGTACCCCAATTCGAGGTAGGAAGAGATTGAGGCCCTTCCAATCTTCCCATTTCAGGCAACCTCTGCAAGTGGTTCAACCGGTCTCAGTCCACGGAAGAACTACGTTCCTTCACAAAAGATCTGCTACTAAAGAATGCAATCCAAAGTATACGTCGCTTAAGATTTCAAGGACGCTTGTTCAGCGTGCCAAAGAAAGGCTCAGACAAACGGAGAGTAATCCGGGACCTGTCTCGTTTAAATTCCTTCATTCGTTGCGACAAATTCCATATGCTTACCGTCTCGCAGGTGCGGACCTTACTTCCCCGTGGGGCTGTCACCACCTCCATCGATCTTACAGATGCCTACTATCATGTTCCAATAGCAAGGCATTTTCGTCCTTTTCTGGGCTTCAAGCTAGGCCAACAAGCCTATGCATTCAAAGTGATGCTATTGGGGCTCAACATAACACCCAGAATCTTCACTAAACTAGCCCCCCAGATGCTGAAGCCTTGATGAGGATGGGGGCTTAGGGATTAGCAGCTGGGCTCCAATGAACAGTGGGAACTACTTCCCATTGGACCTCGGTGCCCAGCTGTCGATCCAACTAAATCAGTCAGCACTTTCTCTTTTACTTTTGATTATGTCTTTTTTCTCCCATCTCTTCCTTTTGGGTTCAATATTGTTGATGACTTTGGCATGTTCGATTATACTTTGGATGCTGTTTTGGATTTGGCACAGTGTAGGATGGACGGCATTCCATCTCAACCTGTGCCAATTTAGACGCCATCACCCTCTGGCAGACCCCATTGGGTGCAGACCAAGTCTGTTAAGAGTCGGGCTCCAGTGATCCGGTTTTAAGTCACCCATATTTGCGGGTAATGGGTGACGCCAGGCATTGGAGTCGACGGTGGGATGGGCTAACTACCCCCACTGACCAGTGTATGCCCACCTTAAGAGAGGCAGCCCCTCTCTAATAGAGGACTGGTCCCTGCTGAAGCCTCTTCTCGTGTTGGGCCACATGGGATAAGAGGACTGACATCCTCCGATAAGAGGTGGATAACCCGGCTTGCTTTTTCAAAAAAACCCAACACCTCTGTTGACGACCTGGAAAATACAAACATGGACCTCGGTACAGACAGCTCCAACTCGGGTTCTAGCATTGTAACGTTGGAACCTTATTCACGTCATGTGAATAATAAAACGCTAGAGAAGAAGAGAGAGAGAGTGAAAAATGATGACAGTACAGAAAGATATAGAAAAGTAGAAGTATTACCTGGTCACTATGAAGTAGTGAATTATGAAAAAATTTTTATCTTGGAATTTGAAAACGGAAGAAATGAGCGTATAAATGTTTTTAAAGCTAATAGGGAAATAGTTGCTTTATGTGGAGGACAGCCAAAAATTCTACCCCAGGGAAATGGAAGTCTCTTGATAGAGACACTGTCCCCAGTACAAGGTGAAAGGTTGAAAACACTTACAACATTGAATGGTCATAGCGTAAAATGCGTTTCGCACCCTACTTTCAACCAGAGTAGAGGTGTGATATATGCTCCAGAATTGTTGGATATAGAGGAGAAAGAAATAGAGGATGAACTGAAAAGTCAAGGAGTAATTAAAGTAGTCAGAATGAGAAAGAGAGTTGGAGAACAACGTATCCCTCTTGCTACTCTGATTATAACATTTGATCAATGCCGATTACCAAATGTTATAAAAGCTGGATGGCTATCTTTGAAGGTAAAACCATATATCCCGTCACCATTGCGATGTTATCATTGCCAAATGTATGGCCATTTAAGCCAGAAATGTAAAGAAAAACTAAACAATAAGCCAGCTGTTTGTGCCAACTGTGGAAAAAGTAGTCATGGAGTATGCATAGAAAACCCTAATTGCATACATTGTGGGGAAGCACACCCAGCTACATCTAAAAGCTGTGTAAAGTTTATTTTTGAAAAAGAAATTCAGGCCATTAGGACCATGGAAAGGGTTACTTTTAAAGAGGCTCGTAAAAGAGCTCTTGAAAATCAAATAAGACCCGGGCAACCTTTTTCAATGGTTCTGAAGAAAAACTTGCCAAACCACACAGATGAAAATTATAGCTCTACTTCTAAGATAAAGAAACAAATGAAAGTAGTTAAAGAGGTTGAAAGGCCCATCGAAAATCTATATCCAGAAATTGTAGAAAAATCAAAACGGATACTTAAAGATCTGAAAATTATTCAAAAGCCAACTACTCCGATTTTAAACAATAGTACAAACCTCTCACAGGCCGTGTCCTTGCCTGATCTGATGGAGGTTGCACTTGAAACCAATTTACCTGGTGAACCTGTAGTGGGGAAGGTGCAAAAACCTGATAGATCACAACCTTTTAATCGAAAAAGAGAGAGACCTCCATCTCTCTCGCCTCCTACCATAAGAAACATTAAAGTCACGACTTCAAATAAATATGATATCTTGTCTGCTGATGTTTCTGAACAACTAGAAGGTAAATTGAACCAATCAGAAATTCAAGTTGAGGTCCACCATCTTCCTCAACAATTAGATCAAAAGGACACAAAGAAAAAGAGAAACACAAAACCCACTATATCAAGATCCTCTCTAGAGTTACCTCCGGGAAATATTGTTAGATCAAATATTGCCAATGGGAAGACTTCATCTAAGGTGTCTTCCAAAAAATAAACCATAGTTTTTTCCTCCATTCTGCAATGGAATTGCCAGGGTTTAAGGGCGAAATATGAACAACTTAAGCTCCTCATATGTGAGCACTCCCCTATAACAGTATGTCTACAAGAAAGCAAGCTCGATGCTAATACTCCTTGTCCTCGAGAGTATGTTAGCTATAGGACACCATATGATCAACGAGCAGGGAGCCATGGGGGAAGTCTTATATACGTTCGTCAAGATGTTCCCCAAATATCTTTGTCTATCTGTACCCCTCTGCAGGCAGTGGTTGTACAGATTGATATAGGTAGAAAATACACAATCTGTTCTCTTTACTTGCCTCCAAATGACAACATCTCATATGATAATATAGTAGAAGTTATTAAACAACTCCAACAACCCTTTCTCTTACTAGGAGACCTTAATAGTAGACATCCTTTATGGGGTGATGTTTTAGCAAATGCAAGGGGTAATATTATTTCGTCAATTTTGGAGAATGAAGATGTCGGACTCCTCAATACAGGAGAGCCCACACATTTTCATGTACAGACAGGTACCTTGTCCTGCATTGACCTATCAGTTGCAAGCTCTAACTGTCTTCTCGATTTTAATTGGAGAACATTAGATGATTGGCATACTAGTGATCATGCACCAATCATTATAAACACCAACAATGGTCCACCTTTACAGAGAACGCCTCGATGGAATCTTGATAAGGCGGACTGGGATAGATTTCGGGAGCTAAGTGAAATTGAAGGAAATGCAGAACAGTTTGAAAGTGTTGATGATGCCATGGACTTACTCAATGGAACTCTTCATACAGCAGGAGTAAATTCCTTTCCCAAAACAACAGGGATATTCAGACAACGACCAGTCCCCTGGTGGTCATCTGAACTAACTGCCCTGCACAGAGCCACAAGAAAGTCTTTAACTCGATTGCGCATGCGCCGTACTGAGGAGAATTTAGTCATATACAAGAAATGTAGAGCACAGTTCTGCCGTGCCATGAAAGAAGCTAGGCGCCAGTCTTGGATGTCATTTGTTTCCTCCATTAACAGTAGAACACCAACTTCATCTGTGTGGAGGAAAGTCAAAAAGATAGCAGGCAAATTCACCCCAAACCCACCACCAGTGTTAAAGATAAATGGCCAGTATATGACTGGAGCAACCGAAGTTAGCAATGCCCTGGCTGACCATTTTTCAAATGTATCTTGCAAGTGTGAAACAGCTCCTGGTCACCAGTATAGGAGCATTGAAGAAAAGAAAGTTTTAAATTTTGCAACAAGAAAGCAAGAGTCATATAATTCTCCTTTTACTGAAAGAGAGTTTGATTCTGCTCTTGCTACGTGTAACAATACAGCCCCTGGACCCGATGGAATTCCATATGCAATGATTAAACACGTACATTTTAATTCAAAGTTATTTATTTTAAGCATTTTTAATAGAATATGGCATGATCATAGTTATCCAAGTGTTTGGGAACTAGCCATTATTCTAGCCTTTTTAAAACCCGGTAAGGACAAGCTTTTAGCAGCAAATTATAGGCCAATTGCCTTGACATCTTGTTTGTGCAAAATCATGGAGAAGATGGTCAATGTAAGACTGATGTGGTACCTTGAGAAGAAGGGTATTTTATCACCCATTCAATGTGGATTCAGGAAAATGCACTCAACGACTGATGTGTTGATACAACTTGAGTCCTCCATTTGTGAAGCCTTTGCTTCCAAACAGCACCATGTGACAGTCTTTTTTGATCTTGAAAAGGCATTGATACCACATGGAGATACGGTATACGTAAAAGAATCCATGAGTGCGGATTGAGAGGAGAGCTACCACTGTTCATCCAGTCATTTCTTTCACATAGAGTATTCCAAGTGAGAGTTGGGGAAGCTCTATCACAGAGTAAATGCCAGGAGGAAGGAGTTCCTCAGGGGAGTGTGCTGAGTGTAACCCTTTTTGCTCTAGCAATTAATTGGATATCCTCAGTCATTCCCCGGGATGTTCTCGCAACATTATTTGTGGATGATCTCTCCATATCATTTGCTGGGGCCAGAATGGCAATGGTTGAGAGAAAAATCCAACTCTCTATTGATAAAATTATCCATTGGGCCGATATGAATGGATTTAACTTCTCGACAAGTAAAACTACAATTGTCCATTTCTGTCGTATACGGGGAGTACATCCAGACCCGGATATATACATAAAGGTCAACGGATCCCATGTGCAAGTGAAGCTAAATTTTTAGGGTTGATATTTGATTGTAGGCTTACATGGGTTTCTCACTTAAAAGCATTAAAAGCTAAATGTGTTGAAGCTATGAATCATTTAAAAGTATTGTCCCATACATCATGGGGGGCAGACTGCAATACAATTTTAAAATTATACAAGGCCTTGATATTTTCCAAAATTAGTTATGAATGCGAAATATACTCGTCAGCAACCCCAAGCCGGTTAAAAATATTAGATTCAATACATCATGCTAGCATTAGATTGTCCACAGGAGCCTTTAGAACTTTGCCTATCACAAGTCTCCTTGTTGATGCTGGGGAGTTGCCTCTAGACCTTTACCGAATGTCCTCTATTATTCGGTATTGGTTTAGATTGCAAAGACTCCCTAATTCTTCTGCCTTTCAGACTGCAAGCCTTGTAAGACACTCAACCTACTTTGAGCTGCACCCAAAATCTCCTCAACCTTTTGGGTTTCGGGTGAAACAATTATTAAACAATCTGGATTTAATTAGAATTAATGTGCTTCCATTCAAGGTATCATCAACGCCTCCATGGAAATTACCTGACATATCTTTTTGTAAATACTTTATTGGAGTTAAGAAGAATATGACTGACTTAGAATCCAGGTCTCTTTTTATGGAACATGTCGAAGAACATAGGGGATCGACTTTTATATATACTGATGGCTCCAAATCTGATGCTGGCGTTGGATTTGGAGTACATAGTAATGATTTAAATTGTAGAGGTGCACTTCTTCTAACAGGTTCCATATTTACTGCCGAACTGTATGGCATACTAACTGCTATTGAGAAAATAGCTTTGGAAAAGGAGGGTAATTTTACCATTTTTAGTGATGCAAGGAGTGTTCTTCAAGCTTTACAAGTTTTTAATTCTAGTGACCCTCTAGTTTTAAAGATTTTAGAATGGCTTTTTAATATTGGAAGGAGAGGTATAACTTCGATTTTGTTGGGTTCCAGCACATGTAGGTGTGTCTGGGAATGAGAAGGCCGATTTACTGGCGAAGAATGCGGCATCCGAGTTGCTACCAAGGAGGCATCCCATTCCCTGTAATGATATCCTACCTTACATCAAGAAATTGGTTTGTAATAAATGGCAACAGCACTGGGATAGTCAAGATGGCAATGAAATGAGGGAAGTAACAAATACCATATCACCTTGGAGGTATAACATGATACCCCGAAAATGGGAGACGACTCTTTGTCGCCTCCGAATTGGTCACACTCGGTTGACACACGAGTTTCTGCTGAAGGGCCAACACCAACCGTATTGCGAGGACTGTTTAGTACCTTTAACAGTGAGGCATTTGTTGACCGAATGCCCTAATTTTACTAACTTAAGAAATAGATATCTGTTTGAGGCTCGAGGTGAGGATGGCAGGTTCATCCTTGCCAAGATTCTTGGACATGATGTGTCCTACTATGCGAGTGGAATTTTTAGATTTATTTCAGAAGCAGGTCTTCTGAAAACTATTTAACTATTGTAATGACTTCTTAACTTCTATGGTTTTAATTGAATTCTCTTTTAATTTTCATATATAATAAATGCTATAGGCGTCAATGACCTTAGATGTCAGGATGCCAGAAAACTTTCAATCAATCAATCAATCAATCACCAAACTAGCAGAGACAGTAATTCAAGAGCTTTGGACTCAGGGGATACAGGTAGTAGCCTATCTAGACGATTAGCTAATCTGGTCAGACAATGCCCAGATTTCCTGCGTAGCAACGAACAAAGTCCTCACCTTCCTTCGGCAACTGGGATTCCAAGTCAACCTCGAGAAATCCCGCCTGGTCCCGGAGACCAAGTTTCAATGGCTGGGACTACAAGGGGACCTGTGCTCCCATACGCTGTGCCTCCCCAAAGCCAAAAGGAAGGGGATAGCGAGGAATACAAAACAATTTCTCAGGGAAAAGTTGACTTTCCGAAGGAGCCGAGAGTGGATCCTAGGTTCCTTACAGTTCGCCTCCGTGACAGACATCGTCCTGAGGTCCAAACTCAAGGACATAAACAGAGTGTGGCGCTCCAGAGCAACCGCAATACGCCGAGACAGACGTGCTCGCCTTTCCCCAACCCTGAGAAAAAGTCTGCAGCCTTGGACGAAGATCAAGAATCTTTCCAAGTCGGTTCCCTTACAACACAAGAAAGTCCAAGGGTTATGGTCACCAGTCTTCCAACAAATGCACGTCAATGTCCTAGAGGCCATGGCAGTCTTCCTCACTTTAAAACGTCTCAATCCAGCCAGGAATCTCCATATCAAACTGGTTCTCGACAGTGCAGTCATAGTACACTGCCTCAACAGAGTAGGCTCCAGATCAGCCCAAATAAACCACATCATGTTGAAGTTTTTCTCCATGGCGGCAATGCACAAGTGGCACCTGTCAGCAGTCCATCTAGCAGGAGTCCGGAATGTGGTAGAGGACTCACTTTCCCAGACGACTCCGCTATAGTCGAAATGGTCACTAGACAATCGATCTTTCCAGTGGATACTATCTCCAGTCCCGGGTCTCCAGGTGGATCTGTTTGCGACGAAATCCAATCGCAAACTAGATTGTTACGTAGCCCCCAACCTGGACCCTCAGGCTTATGCCACGGACTCCATGATTCTAGATTGGAATACCTGGAAGACGATTTATCTGTTTCCTCCGGTGAATCTCCTGCTGAAAGTTCTGCACAAACTCAGATCCTGGAATCTGACAAAAGGGAATCTACTCTCCGTCAATATGACTCAGCTGTCAAGAAATTAGCTAAGTTCTTGAAAGATTCCCAAGTTGAGAAAATGACGATGAACCTAACTGTGACATTCTTCAGAACTCTCTTCGAATCTGGCCTGGCAGCCAATACCATTACTGCAATCAAGTCAGCCTTGAAAAAGATCTTCCATATTGGTTTTGACATTGATCTAACGGATTCATATTTCTCATCCATTCCGAGAGCTTGTGCCAGACTAAAACCTTCAACTCGCCCTAGCGCAGTTTCCTGGTTTTTGAACGATGTTCTTAAGCTAGCCTCTGACACCCCGAATGAATCCTGTAACTATATGGCATTATTAAGAAAGTCACTTTTTCTTTTGAGCCTCACCTCAGGCTCCAGAATCTCAGAATTGTCAGCCTTATCTAGAGACCCTGGTCATATAGAGTTTCTCTCCGGGTGAGGTTCTTCTCTCTCCTAACAAAGTTTTCCTGGCTAAAAATGAAGACCCCCAAAACAGGTGGTCTCCCTGGAAGATTGTTCCACTTCCTCGGGATCCATCCCTGTGTCCAGTTACCACCCTGAAATCCTACTTAGGTAGAACTTCCGCTACAACCACAGGGCCCTTATTTATTAGAGAACATGGAGGAACTATTACCCTTAAGGGAATCAGACAACAAATTCTTTATTTTATTAAACAAGCTAATCCTGCATCATTCCCACATGTCCATGATATTAGAGCTGTGGCTACCTCAATTAATTTTTTCCACCATATGAAATTTGATGAGCTCTCAAAATATACGGTTTGGAAGTCCCCTAAAGTTTTCAAGCGCCTCTACCTAAAACCTTTAGAAGCTCTTAGATTTGCCACAGTAGGTGCAGGGAATATAGTTCCTCCTGAAGGTACTGAGTCCTAATCACTACGTCTTGCTCTGTCCTCTTTCCCTCCTGCCTGGCTTACCTGTTGTTCCTACCTGTTTTGTTACTATACACCCTTATGGTGTATTATTTTATTATTCAATTGTTCAATTTCACGAATTGTTTTGCTTTCACTGGTTCTTGAATCCCTGAGCTGATTTTATTTTGCATTTTTGTTTACCAAGATGGATTCCCACTACAGTATATCTGTTGAATTTTACCTACGGGTTTCATTATTTACCATGTCTATTTATCACTGTCATGTACATGTTGATCTAATTTTACGGGTTTCCACATCCCTCTTTTTTTATATTAAACTTATCAGCTCTGTTATTTTTGTGTTATTCTCTCTTCAGGTAGTTAGCCATATTGGGTCCCCATTCTCTGGTACGATTTCACTGGGTCGGAGCCCAGAAAAGGGATTTTGACGAAGGAAAAATCTATTTCTGGGCGAGAGACCCGTGCCGCCCAGTGAACCCACCCGTCCCTCCCTGATTGGGCCCCAATCTGGGGTGCTATAGGGAGTGACGTCACTGGCGTGGGATTGCTAGTAGTAGTAGGATGTTGAACGGCACCTCGCTGTTCGGGGATATTGACAGGAGATATCTAAATGGTGCGAGGCCTCTGGTTGTGATTTATTCAGCGCCCCAGTATTATACCGACTCCTTATCAAGGTGAGCGAGCTGGGTTCAACCTAGCATTCCTATACAAATTTTTCTCTGGTAAATTCATAGCAGTTTTTACCTTAGAAATGATGTTAAAGGAGCATTTCACTGGGCGGCACAGGTCTCTCGCCCAGAAATAGATTTTTCCTTCGTCAAAATCCCTTTAATGGGCCAATTATGTCATTAAAGGTTGATCAAAAACACTTTTCACTACCAGCACCTCAATTATCATTTGTGGTGGCCTATTGGAAATGTCCTTGCATAGCGTTCTGCTGGACGGGAGATCGAATCCCGCTCAAACTCGGTAGTTTCTTGTAGTGCCTGCAACCTCACCATCTTTGTGAGCTAAAAAAGGGATTTTGACGAAGGAAAAATCTATTTCTGGGCGAGAGACCCGTGCCGCCCAGTGAAATGCTCCTTTAACATCATTTCTAAGGTAAAAACTGCTATGAATTTACCAGAGAAAAATTTGTATAGGAATGCTAGGTTGAACCCAGCTCGCTCACCTTAATAAGGTGTCGGTATAATACTGGGGCGCTGAATAAATCACAACCAGAGGCCTCGCACCATTTAGATATCTCCTGTCAACATCCCCGAACAGCGAGGTGCCGTTCAACATCCTACTACTACTAGCAATCCCACGCCAGTGACGTCTCTCCTTTTTCCTAGCACCACTACTGTATTTAATCCCTATTTTGCCTTAGTGTGTGAATTTCGCTGGTTTTTTCTGGATTTACCTCAAGATGTCGGACTCCACTGTCACTCCATCTAAGTTAAGTACCAGATCTATGAGTTTTGAGATTTTGGAGGGGGCCTTGCCCTTTTTTGCTTATATTATAACAGTTTTATTTTTCACGACCCCACGTGGGTCTTTCAGGGCCCTCGGCTCCCTCCTCTCTCTCTCTCTCGTTCGTTCTTAACGATTTTCAATAAGTCCTCCATACTGATTGTTTCTCGTTATGAACCTTATGGATATCCACGGTTCACACACCGTATTAATTTTATATTGTCCTTTTTTTTATGATAAAAGTTATTACATATACGTGTGCATATTTTTGGTAGGTTGGCATGCCTGATCGCCTTCGGCGTTCTATTTCACATATTATTACTTGGATTATTTACGTTCGCACACCACGGACTTGCTTATCATTTTAACGTCATTCGTTTGCTTGCATAGCTCGAGGGGCTTTCATGAGTCAGATATTACATATTGGTTTTCATTTTGTTAGCACTTCACTGACTCTGTGTTATGTTGGTAGCCCTGCCTACTCCCAGCGCCGTCAGGCTTGATTTTCTCCTGTCTCATGTTCGCTTCCTCGTTTGTTTTACGATTGATGTTTAGCTAATTTTATTACTATTATCATCTAGCATGCCTTCCTATCTTATTTTACCATGCGTTTTGTTTATTATAGTGTTATTAGTCCTTCCGCGTGATCATATCAATCGTGGGTCTGGCAGGTTGGTATACCTGCTATCGCCCCACTCCTAGCCTCTTCCCGCCGATACCCCACCCCGGGGTTCCTTCCCTCTCTCTCTCCCGATCGAGTTTGAGTCACTTTATAGCGCTATGTACCCCTCCCGGGGGTATCCGCTTTGCACGGGCGGTTCCCGTTGATCTGTGAGGCATACTATTATTATACATTAACGTACAATACTTACTCTTTCCACTACTCTACCCGGTCGTAGTCGTTTTCTTTCCATCGCTCGTTTGGCCAACGATCAGCAGGAAGTTTTCTGCTCGGTCCGTGGTACCTTGTTATGTTATATTATTTATTTAGTTTTGTACGTGCTACTTCCCCGGTCCCGCACGTCACAGACCCGTTAAAGATCCCTTTCCCCCTCTAGTGTCACGCACCTCACGGACCTTATATATATATATATATATATATATATATATATATATATATATATATATATATATATATATATATATATATATATATAAAGACTTTCATTACGGGATCCCCGGAAGTAGCTTTTACACATTACCATCCGGTCGAGTTGTTTAGTTGAGCCCCCGGAGCCAACGTTACTCATTCTTACTTGGATTAACTTTATATTAGTCACATATATATATTATATATACGATCCTTGTTCTCGACCTTCCCTTCCCTCTTTTGATATGATCACGGTTACGGTCTGACTTGTTTTCAATTCCTTTTACAATCAAAATAGTTATTTTGATATTGATATTTGAGCTATCCGGACCCCCCGGGTCCCGATTTGCTTACATTCAATATACTTTATGGCTATATATGAAAGATTTATATCATGATATTGACATTTATATACGTAGATATTTAAGCTCCGAGCCCTCCGGGCCCCTAATTTGCTTTCATTTAAGATACTCATGTATCTTTTGTCTTACAGACTGTACGTATATAAAACATTGTTATCATGATATTTATATATAAATCTTCTATCATGATATTGATATCACTTAAGCACCCGGGGCCCCTGGCCCCTATTTGCTTTCCTTCAGGATTCCTAATGTATATATAGAAAACATTTTTATCATGATATTGATATATAAATCTTGTCTACTTGATGAGTTGTCAACAGTCATTGTGTGGCCCTGCCTGGTCCAAGCTTTGGTGGAAAGAGGCATGGGTGCTGATCATAGGGATATATGGTTAGCCTATAGAGCATTATCACTGTCCCTTGCCTCTGCCATTTATGAGTGGCCTTTAAACCTTAAACCTTGTAAGCTCCAAGCGTCACATCCTAGCATACCATTTCAGTTGATGAGGCTTTAGGTTCTTCTCTGAAGGTGAAAGTGATGGAGCTTGTATGTCAACACAGTTGATGGTTCCATTTCTATATTGAACAATACAGTGATCACTGCCACATTCACCTCATAGCTATTCCTTAAGGAAATGATCTATCGGTTGGTTTTCTATCAACGATGATTTAAGGATTTTATGAATTATCTTATTCATTTTAATAGAAATACGTGTGTTATGCCTTTCACATCTAGTTTGCATGAACTCTCATGCTTCCTAAATGCTAAGGTTTTTCCTCTCCAGATCCTCCTCCATTATTACTTAAAGGTTTTTGGTTTCAGTTCCAGTTTCATTAGAATAAATGCTCACCAGAACATCAGCTAGGCAAGCCCAACTCCCCACTGCGGTGCCCAACCACTGCAGTGGCCTCCCCAGTAAACAGCTTGAACTCACGGTCCCGGGATGGGATCGATCAGCTGCCATGTGAATGCTAGGCGAACACGTCACCACTGTACTAGCTCTGTAGGTTTTCTTCTCCTCTCCATTTCCTAAAACACTCGAATGTATTCTATACAGTCTTTTCAATTTGACATCGATGACTGCTGCAACTATGAAGATAGATAATTTATAATTAATCCTTTTATCTTCCTCAATTCTTTCTGCAAAACCAAGCTATCTCAAAAGGACTTGGTTCCATCCTTTTATCTTTTTACCACTTTTATATATTTCCACACATCTCTTCTTCTGCATCATACTGTATACTATGCAGACAGTTCATCTCAGGAGCTTCAACCTTCTTCTTTCATTTGAATTCAAAATCCATACTTCACTTCCATAAAGGGAACTTGCTTCAACAATTGCCTCATACACTTCATCTTGGCTTCCATGACACCACAAGGTTTAAAGGTTAAAGGTAGCTCATGAATGGCAGAGGCAAGGGACAGTGACAGTACCTTAGAGACTGACCATATACACATATGATCAGCACCCAAGCACCCTCTCCATCCAAGCTGGGACCAGGCAGGGCCAGGCAATGGCTGCTGATGACTCAGCAGGTAGACCTATAGACCCCTTTAATCCCGCCATCCTCAGGTCACAAGGATGGCGAGGTTGCAGAAACTATAATAAACTACAGAGTGTGAGCGGGACTCGAAACCCGGTTTAGCAGTTTGCCAGGCAGAGACGTTTCCAATAGGCTACCACAAGCCTGGGTAACAGAGACACTATAGTCAATTCTTTTTAGTGAGGCCGATTTGCACGGAGTCGCAGGGGTGCCCTTTTAGCTCGGAAAAGTTTCCTGATCGCTGATTGGTTGGACAAGATAATTCTAACCAATCAGGTAGCAGAAAACTTTTCTGAGATAAAAGGGCACCGCCGCAAATCAGTGCAAATAGGCCTCATTAAAAAAAGTATGAGTATAGGTAGTGCTGAAACTCCCAGATTCCCTTTTGTCTTATATAGCTAGAAAAAAAGGTTAGTTAACCCTTTTACCCCCAGGCTTTTTGGAAATTTCCAACCCTTAACCCCCAAGGGGTTACTTTTTTCCCAGCACATTTTGGTGTATATTTCTTTTAAATTGCTCTAACAGCCTTAATTTTTGTCATAGAGAGGTCAGGTTGGTCTCATTCTCTTGGAAAATGTCTGAATTTTCTCAAAAATATCAAAAATATGAAAAAAATAATTTTTATAGCATTTTTTTGCAAGGACGTACCGGTACGTCCATGGGGGTAAAGGGATGGCTTTTATGAAACGTACCAGTACGTCCTTTGGGGGTAAAAGGGTTAACCTTTGAAAGTAGAAACAAAAGTAATACAGTAGTACTCATAGGTATATAACACTAAGTACAGGAAAGGATTCACGTTATATAATGCTGAATAGAAAAGCAAAAAGCCTGATTACCTAAGTCCGTGAAAATTCACATTTATAACTGTATTAGATTTGAATTACGCTCCTGGTTATGCAGGCTAACTCGATATATTGTGCTGTATTTGGTGTTACGTAATTGTGAATGAATATACATAAATATTGCTGTATGAAATGCCAGGCCCTTCATGCAAGTACAGGAATGAAATTTGTGAATAGAAAACCTGTAAAGGGTAAGGTCTGACTACAAGTATCCCATGTCGACACCAGATGATAAATGGAGAAACATAAATGGAATTTTCTTGTTATTTTGAAAAAAATCAGGAGGACAGTTTGCCTAGGGAGAGGCTATCTTCAATTTTGGATGCTATTAAGATGTTTATTCAATATAAACGTAAAGTAACATGCCTGAGTACCGTATTTAGAAGTGGCAAGGAAACCGTGATGGAAGCGCAGATGCTTCACCAGAGAGAGAATGCTAGAGCCAAAAGACTTCAAGCTCTTGTGGAGAGTGACGCCGTTCCAAAGAATCTGGAATCAGGGATCATCGTAGTCTTCAAGTATGGAACTTCTGACGGAGCGAGTAAACGTCATGTCCTAAAGTGTGTTGCACAAGCTAGACCAATTTTTAAAGCTGCATTAACACCTTTGCAATCTTGGGCTGCATCAGAGAAAGAAGAAAAACAGTATAGATGGGAGTGCAGACACTGCTTCATAGCAGAGAGAATGCAGGAGCATCAAGACCACAACTTTTCATAAGGAAAGGTGCTGTTCCAAATAGAATCAAATCCATGATTAATGCAGATCACAAACCTAATTTTGGAGGGAGCATGTAAGCCTCACAAATTAATCTGCTTTGAACAAGAGATGATGTTCCTGAAGAACCGATGTTGATTCTGGAATTGTAAGCCTCAACGAAGAATAGGAGAGCTTGTGAGATCGGTCATGAAATTCTGCGAAGCCTGGTGGAAAATCTTTGATGTAATGTATTGATCTTAAATGTTTATCTTTATATTTCAATGAATCTAAAGTTTTCATTTACCACTTTTTGTTAATTGATTTTGGAGTTTCCAAATGATTTAGTGTCAAAATTTTCACAACCATAGTCTTTATATCAAAGTAATTTGATGAAGGAGTAACGTAAATGTAGTTTTCCTGTCATTCTGAAAACTATCTAGACAATGTCTAGAGAAATGCTATCTTTCATTTTTGGATGTTCCCAAGACTTTGCTTATTCATTATAAATGTAACGTAACATGCCCAAGTACCATGTATATGTGTTTATACACACACACATTCTCTCTCTCTCTCTCTCTCTCTCTCTCTCTCTCTCTCTCTCTCTCTCTCTCTCTCTCTCTCTCTCTCTCTCTCTCTCTCTCTCTCTCTCTATATATATATATATATATATATATATATATATATATATATATATATATATATATATATATATATATATATATATATACACACACACACACATGTGTGTGTGTGATTTATAAGTGCCGTAATGAGTTTCTGGAAAATGAATATGTATGAGTAAGACTAATAGTCTAGCAGAATGGAGCCCTTTTTTGGGTGAACGTGGTTTTAGGGTACCCACAAAGTTTTTTTGCAGATTATATAACTTTGAGACATGCTGATTCAGAATCCACTTGATGCCACCTTGGCACCCTTGAGCATTTTGCATAATATGCTAATTAAGTCGGCCATTATGAAAATTTTGTTTTTAGGGTATAACTTTTTTATTTGACCAGATACAAGGGAGATCATGATGTCTACCCCCAGGTTTACAGGGTCTCTGATTCTGATGATACCATTTTTAACATGATTACTAATTTGCATATGCATGTTATGCTAATTAGGTGACGGTAATAGCGCAAATTGGTATTATAACTAGATTATGCTTACTTCACCGAATAAAATTGTATTTTGGTGCCTACCACATATTTCAGGGACTCTGATTATCAGTCCTTTCTGTTCTATTTTCTTTGCATATTAATAATTTTGCTAATTAAAGTCAGTATTACATTAAGTTTACATGAAGTATGATGTTATTGCAGTGATCGGTCTGTTATTTCTAAAGCAAAGATAACTGTTATTCCAGTGTCTTAACATCACTTTGTGGAGCTGTTAAAAGCTAATAATGTCTAATTAGTTTGAAACAGAGAATAGATTGTTTAAGTAGGTCACACCAGATGGCAGTCTAAGCCTGAATAGGGGAAAATGAAAGTGAAAGTGAATGTGTTGATGAGGTTGTTTCCTTTTTCATACTTCGAAGATGTCCCATTCATGATTTACTTTATGAAACAGATAATGCATGAATGTAGCAAAGGCCCAAGAGAGGCCTTTATTTCTTGATATATGGAAACCACAAAGGTAAGACAGATTCCTCCCTCCCAAGGTCATGATACTTTTTGCAAGAAATCATCATCCACAGCTCAATACATTGGTAACTTGGTAAGATGCTAGCTGGATGTCATGCTGAAGAGCAGTAAGGATAAGTTTTTAAAAGGAAGTTCTAGGGGATTACTGCTGCTTTCATTTGATCCATTCTGCTAGACTACAAAGGGTATTATAGGATTAACATTGAAACCCTCAGCCGTCAAACGTTGGGCGTTCAGCATGCATGTATGTTGTCGTGTTGCTAACGATGTAAGAACCCTCACACGATCAACATCAGAGGATTCATCACATCACAAGGAGGAGAACCAGTCCAGAATAAAGTCAGACGGTAGTGACAGGGAGAAGATTAGGGCTAAGCTCGTAATGTCCATCAATCCCCTCGATCCGAATGACCACACAACGGAAATAGTGAATGTTGTGAGTGGTAGAATTGCTCCGAACTCTGTCAATGTTCACAATGCAGTTGAGTTAGGGAAGGCCCAGATGGTACATTTTGAAGAGGACTGGCCATCAAGTTTCAATTCTCCCATTCCTAAGCCCACAGTTACGATGGCTGTTGCTGCGAAATCAGTTAGGGTTGGAGACACAGATGTCTATGATGTCAATCTCATTTACTCACGCGTACTTGGGCTTCAGCAAACCAGATCTATCAACCTAGAAGATGTTCTGAAACATGAGCTAGCTCCTATTCCAACCTCCATGTTCAAAGACAATGGAGAATTGAGAATTGCATCAAACAAGGCTGACCTTAAAAAAAAGCTTCAAGTTGAAGTGTCCTCTCGAGTGTTGAAAAAAGTAGATGCAATTGTTATCGATGGCTGCGCACTTCTGTGGTCAGTGCATTGTCCACAACAAGGAACAGTCAAGGACTATGTAGACAACTTCATAAGGAATGTGATGCTGAAAGCTAAGGACTCAGAGGTCTACTTAACCTTTGATAGGTACTATGATTATTCTATCAAAAGGGTGACACGAGGAGCTAGAGGTGGCAAACATGCAACTCGTCAAAGTCATCTGAACCTTTCAAGTCCTTTGCCCCTTCAAGCGGTTGTGTTGCAAGTCCATGCAAACAAAGTACAGCTGATTGATATCATCTGTGATCATCTGGTGGAGCTCTGTGTAACCAGTGGTGAACCCATTCACAACAAGATAGTTGTGTGTGTGGTCGGGACCCAATTCCAATTGAACTGTTCTGCGGTTATCAGATTCATCGCAGGGACCTCAGAACTACCCATGAAGAAGCTGACGTCACTATGATCTATCAGATACTGCAAATTGCCCAAATGGACAGTGTAAAGACAATAAAAGTCATTTGTGATGACACAGACGTCTTTGTTCTCTTAGTGCATTTTTGTAGCCAGGAAAAGTTGAACTGTGCCCTGATCATGGAAGCCACAAGCTGTGAGCGGATCTCAGTTGACATACAGGCCACAGTGAAAAAACATGCAGCAATAGTGCCAAATCTTTTGGCGGCCCATGCGCTTACTGAGTGCGATACCGTTGCCAAGCTTCAGGGCATTGGAAAGGGAACTATGATAAACAAGCTGGTGAAGCAAGGACACGCTTTCCAATATCTGGGGGATCTTGACTCATCATTAGATAAAGTAATGGCAGAAGCTACAAAGTTCATTTCTGCATGCTATGACAGCAAGGAGAGGGATGACTTGTCAAAGGCTCGCGTTGAACTATGGTAAAAAAAAGATGGGCAAGAAGAACATTATAGCCGCCCCAGCCTTAAAGACCATCCCACCCACAACTGAGGCATTTAGAGAAAATGTCTTGCGTGCCCATGTTCAAACGGTAGTATGGAAATCGGCACCCCTGCCGGACCCTCCATCGTTTGAGCCTACTGACTATGGGTGGTCTCGTGAAGAAAGCACCAAAACGTCTCCCCCACCAGACGTTGCCCTAGCACCTCCTGAGGTATTAGAGATGCTTCGTTGTGGGTGTTCAACCAATGAACCATGTAGTTCTCAGAGGTGTGGCTGTAACAGTGGACAATTGCCTTGCACATTTTTCTGTGCATGTCGTGGAGAATCAAACTGTCGAAATACATACAACAAGCAAAACGATGAGGCTGATGAAGGGGAGGACTATCAAAGTGGTGGAGAGGACAATGACTTGCTAAACTGAGTAACTAAAGACATTATGACTGCTAATTAGCATAATATATGCAGTTTATGCAAATGACTATAGTTCATCATCCTGGAGGTCTGTGTAGCAGTCTGGGACTAATTAGTGCAATCAGGGAATTGTTACATGTATCATTGTTATATTTTGCCATAAGTCGGAAATTTCAACCATTTACACTAAATTTATGCATATGCAAATCCATATGGAATGCAAATATATGCAAAAAAGGCACTAATAATGGCAAAAGTAGAATCTGAGACCCATTAACATTGGGAAAGGCATAGAAATTACCCTCTTAATGGCAACATATGCAAGCTTTAGCCAAAATACCAAATTTGGGTAATTCCCGACACCTAATTAGCATAACATGCATATGCAAATTAGTAATCATGTTAAAAATGGTATCATCAGAATCAGAGACCCTGTAAACCTGGGGGTAGACATCATGATCTCCCTTGTATCTGGTCAAATAAAAAAGTTATACCCTAAAAACAAAATTTTCATAATGGCCGACTTAATTAGCATATTATGCAAAATGCTCAAGGGTGCCAAGGTGGCATCAAGTGGATTCTGAATCAACATGTCTCAAAGATATATAATCCGCAAAAAAACTTTGTGGGTACCCTAAAACCACGTTTGGTCCCCATTCTGCTAGACTATAAGATAATGTGCAATGAAAATGCTAAGTTACAGGTGAACCTCTAGATTGTCAATGAATATACGTACTGTACTTAGGACAGACGGCAAATGCTTCCCCAAGGCACGACACTAAAATTAACAGAATAAACATGTATGGAGGGTATGTAGTAAACAAAATGAGATTATGAGTTAAAATGCCACTTTCTCTAAAATGAAAAGCATTTAATCAGATGGTCCTACCAGTTTTAACTTATGCATCAGAAACTTTGAGCCTTACCAGAGCCTTAGAACATAAGCTAGTTACAACCCAAAGAGCTATGTATTAAGAGTAATGATGGGAATAACACTAAGCAACAGAAAAAAGAGCATGGATAAGAGAACAAACTAAAGTAGAAGAGATGAGATTCTAACATGTAAGATAAAGAAATGGACAAGGGCAGGACATATAATGAGAATGACAGATAATAGATGGGCATTAAGAATAACAGAATGGATCCATAGTTTGTAAAAGGTGGAGAGGGAAGAGAAGACGATGGATTGACGAACTAAGAAAGTTTGCTGGTGTGGACTGACATAAGGACCCTAAATTGAATCAAGTGGAAGGACATGTCTGAGGCCTCTGTTCTGCAGTGGACTAGTAATGGCTGAGGGTGATACCCACACACACGCATATATATATATATATATATATATATATATATATATATATATATATATATATATATATATATATATATATATATATATATATATATATATATATATATATATATATATATATATATATATATATATATATATATATATATATATATTTGTAAAGTCGCAAGTTGTTGTCATCCTTACAATAAACTATAACTTTAATATGAAGCTACATCAACTGTAAGAAAAATGTCACAAAAAAAACCATTGTTTTACGAATGTTTGTATAAAATAGGTCATGAATAATTCATATAGTAAAGTGTTGTCTGAGAAAATGACTTTTTATAATCTTAATTTAATTATTCCCAAATAAGTGGAAATAAAGGCTGATTAAAATAATATAATGTGAAATGGTGACAATTATAACCATGAGCGATTGCGCAAAATCGAGAAGACGCCAAAACTGGGGACAGCATTTCCCAAAATAAAATATATTAAAAAGAGAAATTTGCAAATAATGAATTAATAATGCATTAAGATTATTTGTTCATATTATAATAAAGTCGAATTTATTGTATAATTATGATTGTCGTGTAATTAAATTATTAAATTTCATAAATGGCTTGCGCGTCTTCTTCACTCACCAGCAGCGTTGCCAAATTTGAAGATCCCAAATTCACCAGAGAAGCATCAAAATACATCTCATGAGCTTGAATGAAAATAAAAAAAAACAATAACTAATATAGTCTATATGATGTTAAAATCTATTTCATTCATGGTGTAGCATCCTTTATTGTTTGAAAAAAAATTATTGTGGAAATGTTCTATCTGGCAACACTGTTCACCAGCGTTCGGCCATTATAGTAAACAAAGCCTTTCCGTCAATAGCAAAGTGTCACCGATATCATGTGGTTTAAAAGACATTTTCACATTAATTTCACGTTTTACGTCGTATAGTGATTAACAGCTGATCATTGGAAGTCGTGCTTGTGTTTATTACGGCCCCACTGGTATGTATATACGAATTTCCTATAGAAAACCAATGCATTTTTTCACTATATAGTCGGTCTCCATAACTCTACTTTTTTTTTAATGTTCATGGTATGCACATATGAATGGTTTGTTTATTGACATTCCTTGAGTTGGTGGATTTAGAATTATTTAAAACTACGATTTTACATCTTAGTTGAGGTAGCTGTCAGATACCGGGAATTATGATCTGGAACCCCATTTGCGGTCGTTTGTAGAACCGCGGACGGGTTCTTTATATATCAGTGGACAGTAAACAGTTCCTCCCGCGTGCATGAAAAATGGACACCAACTACTCTAAACTTTCCCCTCCTAACCTAACCTTCAAGCTGTGTCGGTAACCTAGGAAAACAACTAATTTTTCTTAAAGAAAAAATTACTCTCCCTTCGAAAATGACACTCGTTCCTGTCGCAAATGAATAGTTTCAGAAATATATATACATCGGTTTCATTGTATATTATTACATCTCAATGTATCCTAGTATTCCAACTACTTTTTCTTATAGGAAAAATTACGCTCCCTTCGAAAATAACACTCTTTCCCGTCGCAAATGAATAGTTACAGAAATATATATACATCTATATCCGCCGATAATGGGGGACCCCCAGTGGGAACTCGGGGTTTTGGGTGGGGAAAACATACTGGGGAAACGATATATAACCGTAATTCAGTCCTTTTCTTCTCTATACATTTCTTTATGGTATTTATTATAATCGTAGGAAAAGTCAAATCAGTATACCTGGATATATTTGGGAGGAGCCGTTTCAAAGGTTATTTCTTGTAGTAATACAGTAACCAGTGCTGCCAACGCCTGATGTAGATTAAATGTTAGCATTCCATACCTGATGTAGATCAAATGTTAGCGTTTCATGCTAACATTAGCACCCATTTGTTCGTTTGTTCGTTCGCCCCACCTTCCGTCCTTCGTTTCTCTCCATTATTACTCTTTTTATTACCGTATTATTTTCTCATTTTATATTCCCATTCAATATAATTTATCATACATTCCATTTTACCTTCCTATATTGGGTTTATTTGTTTTGTTATTTCCTTTCCCATTTGTACATACGTTCGTTTCATCAGTTTCCGATCTGCGCATATATCCCCCCGCCCCCTGCGCAGGAGTTTCCACTCCCCCTTTTACTCTTTTTATTAGTGTTATTTTCTCATTTTTTATTCCCATTCAATATTATTTATCATTTATTCCATTTTACCTTCCTATATTGGTTTTATTTGTTGGGTTATTTCTTTATCCCTTCCCGGTTTCACATAAATTCTTACCCTGGACTAGTTTTTTTTATCCAGTTAATTCTCGGTATGATCTCCTCATTTTATATTCCCATTCACTATTATTTAACGTTCATTCCATTTTATCTTCCTATATTGTTTGTAATTATTTTTGTTGGTTAGTTCCTTTTCTCTCCTCTGTGTCTTATAAAACTTTTCTTTCGTCTAGTTTCCGTATTTAGTTCATACATGTTTTCTCTTTTGTTCGTTGTTTTTCCCTTAACCAATCATCACTAGGCCTATTCAGATATCTCCCTACCCCCCCCCCCCCTTCCTTTATCTCTGTATACGCTGTTTTCCGACCCATTGTTCCCCTGCCTTTCCCGTTTTAACCTTTGACCTAGTTACCCGTCCTTCGTTACTAGTGCGTTTTTTTTCCCGTATTTTGAGATGGAACATATAGAAACTTGTACCGGTTGCAGCATTCCGTATCTAAAAGCAGTGGCTCAATTCCATGGTGATTTTGGTGATAATTCAGGTTTTGTTGATCATTTCCAACCATCCACATCCCAGTCATAGAAGTTAATCCGTCAGTCTCTTCCTTCCGAGTCCAGCAAGTTTCGACGTTTCCTTCATAAAAGTAAGTCATTCCTCAATAGTCATTATTCGTGTTTTGTGACCGGGGTACTTCTAGGCAAGGTTAGGTGGGTTTGTTAGGTTCTGTGGCCTTTCTGTACTTTTTATATATTTCGTACCAGTTATATGGAGAAATTATTGAATATACCTGAGGAGATATTTAGCAGTTCTAGCTCTAGTAATGCCATCGTGTCGTTGGTAGTTCTGTGTACCATTCGTCTCCGTTGGTAGTACTGTGTATCAAGGTAAGTCATTCCCCCATTCTTATTATATGTGTTTTGTGACCGGGGTACTTCTAGGCAAGGTTAGGTGGGTTTGTTAGGTTCTGTGGCCTTTTGGTACTCTTTATTTATTGTGAAATAGTTTTATGGTAGTATTATTTAATTTTCGTATGGAAAAATTTATTTCTACCTCTAGTAATGACATCGTGCCGTTGGTAACACTGTGTACCATTCGTCATCGTTGGTAGTTCTGTCAAACATTGGTAACGTTGCTAATGTTATCGTCCCCGACATCTGTTGTTTATATATTTTAACTCAGTATATATGTGTTAATATTTATATGGTTCATTTGTATTGTATTTCATTGTGTGATTTCGTACAGGAAATATATGATTTCCTATAGTAGGTATCGTGATTTAACTGGTTTTCTCATTCATTTCATCCGTAATAACATCAACCAATTCGTCAACTTATAACTAACCGAATTGGTTGATCTGTTTGTTTGCGATTGAAATGGTCATCAAAATCGGTTAAATCTCGTTATTTGCTATAGGAAATCATATATTTCTTGTGCGTAGTCACACGATGTAATAATATACAAAATTACCTATACATCTATATCCTCCGATCATGGGGGGCCCCTAGTGGGAACTCGAGGTTTTGGGTGGGGAAAACATACTGGGGAATCGATATATAAACGTAAAACAAGCCTTTTCTTCTCTATTCATTACCTTGTTGAAATTATAATAACCGGAGGAAAATACAAAACAGTATATCTAAATAAACTTTGGAGGCGCCGTTGCAAAGATTGTGTCATGAAAAAATACAGTAACCAGTGCTGCCAACGTCCGATGTAGATCAAATGTTATTTTGTGACCTTTCATACTACTAGGCTAGTTTAGGTGGGTTTGTTAGGTTCTGTGCCCTTTTTGTACTTATTATATATGGGGTAAAACTTATATGGAGAAATTATTTAAAATACTTATGGATATATCTATCATTGCTATCGTTAGTAATGTCAGCGTGCCGTTGGTAACTGTGTACCATACGTCAACGTTGGTAACACTGTGCATTATTGGTAACGTTGCTAATGTTATCATTCGCAGTACATTCGTAAGAGAAGTGACACCGTGCAACTTAAAGTTAGCCGAATTGGATGGTCTGTTTGTTTCCGATTGAAATGAAAATCAAATTCGGTTAAATCACGTTATTTACTATAGGAAAACTTATATTTTCTGTTCGAAATCTCACCCTGTAATACAGTAAAAAATTACCGCTGTGTCTTTACCTACTTACTAATGCCCCCTGTCAGCCCCATTATACTGCTTTATTCTTAGTCAGCCTTCATTATACATAGAGTTGGCCGCTGTCATACATATACCCCCCCAGTGGACACAACTGAGTATTAATTTTTATTCAGTTCAGTTGTTGGGCGGAGGGATTCGCCTTTCCATCGGCACCTCCTTGGTTTTCTTGTTTATTCTAAATTTTATTTTTTCTCTTTTTTTTCCCACATCTGATGAATATATTCTTTTCTTTTCTCTATTCCTTCTTTCGTAAACAGCAGGTTTCCTATTATCTTCTTTTCTTCTTCTTATGGCTGCTGTAATTCTATTATTTTCCTTCTCATATCGCTGAGGTCCGGACAGTCAGGAATGGAAGGGGCCAAGAGGTCTTCAGTATCTATCTGCCCCACATAGCCTACATTCTACTCTCCCTCCTACTTCATGTCTTCTCCTATCATTTAATCCTAAACAGTTGGCCCTAGCTCTATATATAATAACAGAATCAGGGTTGTTGTCATAAAACATTTCCTTTTATAGAGATAATTTACATGATCGTCACACTTAACGGTAATAACGCAATTGTAAGATTAGGTTGCATTATCCTAGTTTAAGCTCTATATATTGTAGTCTATGTATGATGACGACCATGCCCCATAACTCGCCTATTTTCGAGTCGATCGCTATGAATATGACGGTTTGAAATTGGTTGCTGGGCCCAGGGAAGTAGGTGAGTACACGGCTTGTAGGTTAGGTTAGGTGGTATTTTATTTATCCGGGAGGTCCTGTCTGTCGTTATTCAAAGATTCCGTTTAAGGTTAGGTGGGTGTAATGTTATATCTGATATAGTAAAATAAGATTAAAGTTTTCTTTTTATACAGTAGCCTATGCATCAGCCAACCTTTACCCTGATCAATAATCCCTTTGCTACATACCTTAGATATCTCCACGTAGCTAGACATGGACTGCCATATCTAAATATTAGGAGGGCCCCGCCTCCCTACAACCTCTTTACTTCATAAATCAGCGTTTATCAGACAGCGTCGTCCAGGGAATGTATTGTGCTAGAAAAAATTGCTGAATTTTTACTCGTATTTTTACGTGAAATTGGATTTGTGAATAGTTCAGTAGCTGAGATAATTATATGAGGTTTGGAGATACGCTGGACAACTTTAATATAAGATGAAATAATTAATTGACATTCTGAAAATTAATGTACAGTAATAGACATTTTTAAAATTATATTTTTTTTTTGTCATACATTTTAATCATTATTTTGTAATCATATACTATGTAAGATAAAAAAAACTAGGAATAGAATTACAGGAATTTGGTCAGCATTATGGGAGATATTTGATCACAATGTATTCTTAGAAAAGAAATAGTCTTTTGCGTTTGAAATGCATCGAGTTTATAAGATTATTATTTGTTCCTTTACAAATGCAAACTATTGTTGTTTAATAGGGGAGTATGCTTTCAGCGAAGCTGGATATAGCTGTTATAACTTGAGGAGGTGGCAGGCAAGCAACACCCACCCCACAGACAACCCCACCCACCTACTAGGTAAGCCCACCCACCCTGCAGGCAAGCCCCGCCCACCCCGCAGGCAAGCCCCACCCACCCCTCAAACAAGCCCCGCCCACCATGCAGGCAAGCCCCGCCCACCCCGCGGGCAAGCCCCGCCCACCATGCAGGCAAGCCCCGCCCACCCCGCGGGCAAGCCCCGCCCACCCCTCAAACAAGCCCCTCCCACCACGCAAGCAATCCCCTCCCACCACACAAGCAAGCCCTGCCCACCACACAGGCAAGCCCCTCCCACCCCGCAGGCAAACCCCTCCCACCCCGCAGGCAAGCCCCGCCCACCCCGCAGGCAAGCCCCGCCCACCCCGCAGGCAAACCCCTCCCATCACGCAGGCAAGCCCCGCCCACCCTGCAGGCAAGCCCCACCCAACCCGCAGACAAGTCCCGCCCACCCTGCAGACAAGTCCCGCCCACCCTGCAGACAAGTCCCGCCCACCCCGCAGACAAGTCCCGCCCACCCCGCAGACAAGACCCGCCCACAGAGGTCCCACTTTGTTTTGGACTCTATAGTGTCCTTGACTGGCTATTTTAACCTTTTACTTCTAGTTTTAGATGATTTACATGTAGATCATAGTGCAAGAGAGCGGATAAGGAATATGTATAGCATTTGCATTTGTATTCCCGATAACTGTAGCTGTGTGACTGTTGTCTATATAATATGCTGATACCCACAGTTTTTTTCCTGTTAGACAGCAGTCATAGTTCCTGTTTATTCCCTCGCGAGTATGTCCTTGGGAATGATGACGACAATGTAATGCAGATTGTTGTTCATCAGAGCATGAAACATTTGCTGCCGCTGAGTGCGAAGGAGAAGGGCATTGGTCTTCTTTTCTTTAGTGTTTCCTGTTCTATCGTAGACTCTGATGATGACGTATCGCCTAGTGATGTTTCTTCATAGATCTTCCCCCCAGCCCGTAAGTGTCATCATCGGCCAGTATGACCCTGCAGACGTCGAACTTCAACTTATTCTACACTAAATTATCTAAGTTCTTCCTTAATGCAGAGATCCTTCCATGACAGGATACCTTCCCACTCGTCCTTGCATAGAGTCGAAGCAGGTGACTTCTTAGCTACTTTTAGATGAGACCAAGGAAGTTGTCTTCGAAGAAGTCCAGAAAGACAGAGTCATATATGCATGACTCCTACCATTTCTCTCTGTGGGAGAGAGAATGTGGTATGGAGAAAGAATATTCTGACTAGGAAAATCGATCGCAGTTTGTTATTGCGTCATTTGTGACCCCAGAGGGTTTGACTAGGTAACAATCCCATCTCTAAGTGTATTTATTGGTACACGGTATAGGTGCTTACACAAATGCAACCAGTGCTCTCTCTCTCTCTCTCTCTTTTATTTTTTTTTTTTGTTAGGATAAATACAACTTAATACTTTACAAATTATTCATTGGGTTTATGACAGGATGGTTAGCAGTGGCAGCTTGTTGCTAAAATGGGGCTGGGTGCTGCTCCTGAAAGTTTTTAGCCATTGTTGTAATTATGTGTAAAATTAAACAAACAGGTATAGTAAAATTTGCTGAAAAATTATCTCAATTGAAATGGATCAAATAGAGTAGCGGGAAATAGGTTAATAATCTAATTTTGCATTTTATGATATTCAGTTTTCAAGCTCATCACACATGGAGTTGAGTAAAAAAAAAGAAATTCTACCAGAGTGCTGCGATCGTCACTGCAGGAGCAACAGTGATTTCTCTCCCTCACAGCCTAGTGCGCTGCCTCCTATGAAGCAGGGGAGCCATATACCATGCGTCTGGAACTGTGAAGTGAACAGTTCCATACAAAGATTTTTTATATTTTTTCATAAACTGAAGGATGGCTATTGACTTAAGGCTTCAGTATTATATATTGTACAAATATAAAGAAAAAAAATTTCAAAAAAGGTTTTTTCATGATGTCCAATTCTTAAGATTCTGGTTTGCATATCTAAGAAAAGGTGAATGATTTAAAATAAGATATTCTTTATTTTCTTGTTTTCTATTTTTCTTATAGAAGTTTAGCATAGATATCTTGTAGCACCATTAAGGTTTTCATTATGAAATGGTGTAAAGTTTATCTCTCTCTTTTGCAGAAATCCATTCAAAATGGGGGACGGCATGCTTGCCTTGACGTGGAACAACCACAGCACAACGTTCTTCAAGACGCTTTCAACGGTCCGATTAAAGGTGAGCTTTGTATATCTCTGAATGAATATGAGAAATATTGGTCCAGGTGTCATTATAAGGCTGGAAAGGTCGTATAATGAAACATATGTAGATGAACTCGATGTCCAATAGGTAGAAAGATTATACTTTTTGTTTAAACTATCTTATTTCTCTTCATCTTGGTTTTTTTTAAAAGTTTTTATAGTTTATGAAATATTTATTTTAATGCTGTTACTGTTCTCAAAATAGTTTGTATTGTTTATTACTTGTCTTGTAGTTTCCTTATTTCCTTTTCTCACTGAGCTATTTTCCCTTTTGTAGCCCCGAGGCTTAAAGTTTTCTGCTTTTCCAACTAGGTTTGTAGCTTAGCAGGTAATAATGATAATGATATTAGATTCATGTTATTCTCTCTTCTCTCAACTATGCTTTCCGTTAATTTCCAGGAACGGTACACAGACGTCACACTCTCCTGTGAGGGAAAGTTCTACCAACTCCACAAATTAGTGCTTTCAACGTGTAGCGAATACTTTGAGAAGATATTCGAACAGACCCCTTGCAAGCATCCCGTCATAGTGCTCAGGGATGTGAGTTGTGATGAGCTGGAGGCGCTCTTGAACTACATGTACTTGGGGTCCGTCAGCGTCGCGCAAAACGACCTTTCGAGACTCATAAAAGTGGCTGAATTGTTTCAGATAAAAGGTCTGGCCGTTCCAGACGAGCCTCCCAAGGTTGAAAACAACAGTTCTAGTAGGAAAAGTGACAGTAGGGACAGGAGCAACAGTTACAGAAACTCACAACCAGAACCCAGTAGAACTAGACCTTGTGCCAGTGACAGTTTAGACACGCCAGTGCCGAAACGTGCTCGAACTAGTGAGAATTACGCGGGTTCCGAACGTTTATCGCAAACTGCCAGTAGTGTTTCGCATAGTAATGAATTAACAAGTCGATCTCAGGGGAGCGTAATAGACAGTGGTGGACGCGAAGGGTCGGACGTGGGGTCGTCACCTGGTATTCAGGTGAGGATTGGTTTTTGACCCTGTTTGTTTCATAGCTTAAGTCATACATTTATCTGTGACCAGGAAGCATACCATGTTAAATCAGGAAGTCATTGTCGTAAAATCCAAAGCTAATCCAATTATTTTTAATGTTTTTTTGTGGTCTTAGCATTATTCATATTACATCCGGCTTTTGTGTTCAGACTCATTGATATGATCCATTCATTTTCATAGATGTTATTGAGCTATTATTGAATTCATTGTTAGAAGTCATTTATTGTAGTCAGTTATAACTTTCTAAACTTGGTTATTGTATATAGTGTGAAATATCTGGTTCTATAAATGTGTGCTATGTTTTAGGATGTAGAGTAATGTATATTGTACCTTTATTGTATGCAAGATAGAAAACATTTGTCAGTGGGTGACAATGTTACTTGTTCATGTAAGACTATGGAACAAGATGTTTTATTTCTTGGATTGCCCATACTTCTGTTATGTGTTCATGTTTTAACTAAGCCCTTCTTTTTGTTTTCAGCCTTCACATTTTGATTTTAAAATAAAGGAAGAAATTGTTCACGACATTCGAGATTCGGACTCCGAAGACCCAAATTCTTCGGGCGCGTTCGATTCGATGAATGACCCCGACACGGGTGGATCGTTCGAGCCGCTGCACGAAGAAACGCCAAGCAACCTCATCATCGTTCCTAAGCCTGAACCCGAGGACATCCCGCCCGATGAATCTTCTGCCACCCAACCGGGCTTGGATCAAGAAACATACGGGGAAGATGTCCTTGGGGTGGCGGGACCTTCAGATGCCCAAGGGGTAAGTGGTGGTTTGTATGTCCCGAGGGTTTAAGTCAGCATCTAACGCATGAAGAAATTTTACGTTTCATTGCAGATGATAAATGTATAGTATGATGTAGGGAAGGCGTGGGCATGGGCTTAAACTCACGTGATGTGTCGTAAAATACTAGTGGTATTTTTAAATTTAATTCAGAAGTAGGTCTTCTGAAAGCTATTTAACTGTTGTAAGGATGATTTTGCTTTTATTGCTTTAAACTGAATTACCATTTATTTATTTCTTTATTTATTTATAACAAACAATATCAGCGTCAAGGACCTTAGATTTCAGGATGCCAGATAATTGATAATCAATGAATCACGGACTCAACTGAGCTGCCCAAATGTTGTTGTAAATCCTGAAATAATTTTTGTTCAAATTCCAAATCAAATCCTGTTACAGTAGTATTAATCTTATAATTTGTCTAATTTTTGGATGCTCCAATGAGTCTACAGAACCTAATCTATTTTTCTCTCTCTGCGACAGTGGTATTCTGAAGGAGACGCTTCAGGCGGCCTGCCGGGCGACAAGGGAAGCATGGGTGACGAAAGTCAAGACATGCATTCCTTGTTCGCCTCTCAGGCGTCCCAGCAGTCTACACAGCAACAGCAGCCGATGGTGAGTGTTCAATTTCGACCTTTCGCTTGGTTGCCAAAAGCCTCGAATGAACGTTGATGTGAACCGTCTTGTCTTTTCCTCACTTTGGTCGTTCGATTTAGATGTCAATGTGTTAGCTAGAATTTTATTTGGACTATGAACATGATTTCTTTGTACCATTTTCTTCTTATTCTGAATATCCTGACCATTGTTTTTTTATGTAATTTCTTTGCTCTTGGTAGATTGTTTTAAATTGAATACAAAAGCAGTTAGGCTTTAATACGCTGTGTTACATTTTCTGTAGGAGTCAAATTTGACATGTTGGGCTGGTAAATCTCCACCTTCTAGTAATAGTTAAAAACTCAGGCTAGGGAGAAGGGAGTTTAGACATAGGTGGGCAATTAAATGGGTGTCTTTGGTGCAGCTCTGATACAATAAACTTTTTTGTCCCTCTGAAGTAGATATCTATTTAGGAATACAGTAGTTTACGTATACAATCACCAGAGTAATCTCTTAATACTGTATTAGGTTTAGAAAAAAACAAATCGTTATACTTTTAAAAAAAAAAATTTAGTAATCTTTTTATATTCTAGTATGACATTTGACAAATACTAACTAGGATACAGTGGGTACCTTGGGTTATGTGTAATTTGTTCTGGGAGAAAGCGCACAACCTAACATGCTCATTATTATTATTATTATTATTACTTACTAAGCTACAACCCTAGTTGGAAAAGCAGTATGCTATAAGCCCAGGGGCTCCAACGGAAAATAGCTCAGTGCGGAAAGGAAAAAAGGAAAATAAAATATTCTAAGAAGAGTAACAACAATAAATATCTCCTATATAAACTATAAAAACTTTAACAAAACAAGAGGAAGAGAAATAAGATAGGAGAGTGTGCTCGAGTGTACCCTCAAGCAAGAGAACTCTAACCCAAGACAGTGAAAGGCCATGGTACAGAGGCTATGGCACTACCCAAGACTAGAGAACAGTGGTTTGATTTTGGAGTGTCCTCCTAGAAGAGCTGCTTACCATAGCTAAAGAGTCTCTTCTACCCTTACCAAGAGGAAAGTGGCACTGAACAATTACAGTGCAGTAACCCCTTGGGTGATGAAGAATTGTTTGGTAATCTGTGTTGTCAGGTGTATGAGGATAGAGGAGAATATGTAAAGAATATGCCAGACTATTCAGTGTGTATGTAGGCAAAGGGAAAATGAACAGTAACCAGAGAGGAGGATCCAATGTAGTACTGTCTGGCCAGTCAAAAGACCCCATAACTCTCTAGCGGTAGTATCTCAACGGGTGGCTGGTGCCTTAGAACAATTTTCCAATAAGAAATAAAAAAAATTCACTACTGTATTTTGTATCGTTCACAAGTCCATCAATACAAACATATTATTCATTAATTTTTAAAGGGTTGCAGTGACCTATTGGAAACATTCCTGCCTGGTGATATGCCAGACTGGGGTTTGAGTCACGCTTTAGCTCGATAGTTTCTTGTAGTGTCTACAACCTCACCATCCTTATGAGCTGAGGATGGGAGATAAGGGGGTGCTTATAGGTCTACCTGCTGAGTCATCAGCAGCCATTGCTTGGCCCTCCTTGGTCATACCTTTGATGAAGAGGGAAGCTTGGGTGCTTATCATATGTGTATGTGGTCTGTCTCTAGGCCATTGTCCTGCTAGCTAGGGTATTGTCACTGTCCCTTGCCTCAGCCATCCATGATTGGCCTTTAAACCTTTAATGACAATTCTTGCGCACATTAGAACTTAACATCAGAAATGAATTAAAATTATTCATTCACAATGAAAAATAGAAACAATGGACAAATTAACCCGCACTTTACCTTTGAGAGTCATAGCTTGAGTAGGTGGAGGAGTTCAAGGTCTCTCTCTTGAACGACATTCACTATCGCTAGCTGAATCGCTCAAGTTACACCTTCTAGCCTCTTGTTTGTCTTCTTTTACGTTCAATTTTCACAAGGAACCCATTTAGAGATGACTGCTTTTTCCGTTTCTTTAAAATGTCATGGAAATCAGTCATTGCATTCTTGGGAAATAGATCCGGTGGTCACCCTGCTGAAGCTTTGTCTGGATGAACGCGGAATGAACACTGTGTGAGTGGTGTATGGGCACCGTGTAACTGCTTTTTACTCATCCTATGTTTGCCTCATTTGTACTTGACCATGAAAAATGCCCATAAAGCCTAAAGTATTTCCTCTGAGGTGGATGCAATGTTCATAACCCAATTTAAAATTGTATGCTTGTACAGTATACCAATTTTCTTGTATCCAAAGTTACGTGTAACACGAGGTACACACTGGATTTTATGATGTGGTATCTGGTCCTAAAACATTGTTTGATACAATAGATTGCAATAACTCAATCAAAGTTCCATTGGAAATTGTCAGAAGGCACCTTATTACCCAATCAATAGATGGCATTATAACAAGAGAGTTTGTTTACCATAAAACTGTCCTGAGAGTAATATTGTGATGCATTTGCTCACTGTCATTTTGTTCCAATTTTGGAAGACTTTTTTTGGAAACATAACCCGTGACTTCAGCCCACTACTACACATAGTTTTTCATCCGGTTCTGTTAAAATTTCACTCACCAAAGATTTAGACCTGGTATTATAGATGTTATTGCATCGGCTCAAACTACACTACTGTCAACATTCTGAAGTCTGTAACCCTGTTCTCTTCAGATTCTCCTCTGTCCTCATACACCTGACAACACTAGGATAAAAAAAATGATCTTCAGGGGTTAACTACTGTACTGTAATTGTATAGTAGCTTACTTTCAACCTGGTAAGGATAGAAGAAACTCTTTAGCTATGTTAACCACCTCTTCTAAGAGGAGGACATTCTAAAATCAAACCATTGTTCCCTTATTTCCTTTTCTCACTGGGCTAATTTCCCTTTTGGGATCATAACCTCCTGCTTTTCCAATGAGGGTTTTACCTTAGCCAGTAATAATAATGGAATAATGTAAAAACAGATAAGTTTCCGGTTTGTTACTCCAGAAAGAACTCTCCGTACTTTTGACTTGAAAGTTGGAATTTTCTAAGACACTTAGTGATGTACATACATACATATATCATGGCACTTCCTCCAATTTTGGGGGGTAGCCGACATCAAACAAATGAAACAAAAAAAGGGAACCTCTCCACTCTACGTTCGTCCCAGCCTGACAAGGGACTCAACCGAGTTCGGCTGGTACTGCTAGGGTGCCACATCCCCCCCTCCCCCGTTATCCACCACAGATGAAGGTTCATAACGCTGAATCCCCCACTGCTGCTACCTCTGCGGTCATTCAAGGCACCGGAGGAAGCAGCAGGGCTACCGGAACTGCGTCACAATCGCTCACCATTCATTCCTATTTCTAGCACGCTCTCGTGCCTCTCTCACATCTATCCTCCTATCACCCAGAGCTTCCTTCACTCCATCCATCCACCCAAACCTTGGCCTTCCTCTTGTACTTCTCCCATCAACTCTTGCATTTGTCACCTTCTTTAGCAGACATTCATTTTCTATTCTCTCAACATGGCTAAACCACCTCAACACATTCATATCTACTCTAGCTGCTAACTCATTTCTTACACCTGTTCTCACCCTCACTACTTCGTTCCTAACCCTATCTACTCGAGATACACCAGCCATACTCCTGAGACACTTCATCTCAAACACATTCAATTTCTATCTCTCAGTCACTTTCATTCCCCACAACTCCGATCCATACATCACATTTGGTATAATCACTTTCTCATATAGAACTCTCTTTACATTCATGCCCAACCCTCTATTTTTTACTACTCCCTTAACTGTCCCCAACACTTTGCATCCTTCATTCACACTCTGACGTACATTTGCTTCCACTCCACCAGTTACTGCAACAAGAGACCCCGAGTACTTAAACTGATCCACCTCCTCAAGTAACTCTCCATTCAACATGACATTCAACCTCGCACCACCTTCCTTTCTCGTAGTACATATCATAACCTTACTCTTACCCACATTAACTCTCATCTTCCTTCTCTCACACACCCTTCCAAATTCTGTCACTAATCGGCGAAGCTTCTCTTCCGCGTCTTCAACCAGTACAGTATCATCCGCAAACAACAACTGATTTACCTCCCATTCATGGTCATTCTTGTCTACCAGTTTCAATCCTCGTCCAAGCACTCGAGCATTCACCTCTCTCACCACTCCATCAACAAACAAGTTAAACAACCACGGCGACATCACACATCCCTGTCTCAGCCCCACTCACCGGAAACCAATCGCTCACTTCATTTCCAATCCTAACACATGCTTTACTACCTTTGTAGAAACTTCACTGCTTGCAGAAACCTTCCACCAACTCGATATAACCTCATCACATTCCACATTGCTTCCCTATCAACTCTATCATATGCTTTCTCCAGATCCATAAACGCAACATACACCTCCCTACCTTTTGCTAAATATTTCTCGCTTATCTGCCTGACTAAAAATCTGATTCATACAACCCCTTCCTCTTCTAAAACTACCCTGTACTTCTAAGATTGCATTCTCTGTTTTATCTTTAATCCTATTAATCAGTATTCTACCATACACTTTTCCAACTACACTCAACAAACTAATACCCCTCGAATTACAACACTCATGCACATCTCCCTTACCCTTATATAGTGGTACAATACACGTACAAACCCAATTTACTGGTACCATTGACAACACAAAACACATATTAAAAAATCTCACCAACCATTCAAGTACAGTACAGTCACACCCCCTTCCTTCAACATCTTGGCTCTCACACCATCCATACCAGATGCTTTTCCTACTCTCGTTTCATCTAGTGCTTTCCTCACTTCCTCTCTTGTAATCTCTCTCTCATTCTCATCTCCCATCACCGGCTCCTCAACACCTGCAACAGCAATTATATCTGCCTCCCTATTATCCTCAACATTCAGTAAACTTTCAAATATTTTTTTCCGTGGAGTGTGCAACTTCTGTTTCCTACATTTTGACAGTGTCATTACTGCCAAAGTCTCTTTATTCAGACTGATTACTGGCTGGACGAGGATTTTGTGATGTCTTGACCATTTCCAATTTATTCGGAAGATCAGCACAGATTTACTTCAATCAGATCACTGATGAAGTGACATCCCAACGAGGTCAGCAAGCTTTTTAGATTCCTCCAAAGTAAATTGTCTTCTCTAGATACGTACCTTCAGCTCGAATTTGCTGCAAGCTTGATGGCCTTTTTAGTATCTTATTTCATGCATGAGGTCAAATGCTTTGCCGTTGTCAATTGAGAGTACAATGTAATAAACAAAATTATGTACTCTAGTTACTGAAATTTACTAATAGTTTAAACTAGATGACCTTTGCAGTTTTACATATTGGAAATTATAATGTACAGTATGAGACACTCCCAGCGATGAGGATGACACTTTAAATGGAGGATGATAAGTAGATGAAAGCATTTTCCTATTTAGATATTAGGACCACAAGGTTCACTACATTTTACGAAAACAATCCTTTAAAGAAACTGAAATTTCCATCAAACACTGTCAACATTCCAGTGTTATTATGTCTCATAAACACTTTAGATTTATGAACCTTTTACAGCTTTTTCTCACGGTTGTTTCCTCACAAGCGTTTGGTTCTTTGACGACAAATATGTTGCTTACAGAATCAGTGGTTTGTTATACAGCATGCAATGAAATAGTAGATCAGTTTAGTGAGATTGGAGTTACTGTATGGACATGATTCAGGGTATGACAATGAAACAATATCCAACAGATTTTGTAGATTTGATAACGAAGCCCCCATAAGAGTATTGGGGGTTAAATGGCAGGACAGGATCAGGAATGAAACTATAAGAGGGATTACTCGAGTACCATATGTGGATGACATCATGGTGAGGGGTAGATGGAGAAGGTTTGGGCATGCTCTTCACACTCCCCAAGAGATATTAGTTCAGCAATATTTTAACTGGGCTCCACAAGGCACCATAAGAGTTGGAAGACCCAGTCCTACATGGCTGAGTACTATAAAGCATGAAGTAGGAGAGGATGAATGGAGAAATATTGATTTAAAAGCTCAAGATAGAGACGACTGGCAAAGTCTAATCGAGGCCCTTTTGTGTCGATAGGCGTAGGAGCAAATGATGATGATATGAAATAACTCAATTTTTTCTCTTCATTTACTAGCAAACATATGAAAATATAAAGCAGCTTTATTCCTCTCAATGTTGTGGTGGCCTTTTGGAAACACTCCCTTGTTATCTGCTGGACTGGTGTTAGAGATCTGCTTAGACTCTATAGTTTCTTGTAGTGTCTGCAACCTCACCATCCTTGTGAGCTATGGAGCATATGTTTAGGGAGCCCCATAGGTCTACCTGCCGAGTCATTAGTAGCCATTTTATGGCCCTATGTTGGAGGGGGGGCCTCGTGCACTAATGTGTATATACAGTATATCTAGGTTCTAGGGCATTGTCACTGTCCCTTGCCTCTGCCATTCATGGGCAACCTTCAAGCTACATTCTTATCACATTATCTTGAGAAATATGTGAAACTGTTTGTTTTGTTGCTTACTAGTATATTAATTTCTTGAAAAGCTGCCTGAAGGTAGGCACTTCAACATTCTTTGACCTAAGATTCAGTAATTTTCATTACAAAATATTAAATGAAACCAATGATCAAAAAGGGAAGAATATCAAAGTCAAATTAGCAGCTGGCCCAGACTGTTTATCTGCAAAGTAATTGTGAAATAATGTAGACAAACAATCTCTCTTTACAGTTTGGTTCCTTACCCTACAGTTTGGTTCCTTAACAAAAGGGTATATTACAAAATTTTTATACTCTTGTCTGTCACAGAAGTCTAACAGTGAAGGGTATTCTTAAAAAAGGCATCATCCTTTATTGCACTGTATTAAGATCTTTGAGATAAGACTCATATGATTCTTAAGATTGCATGGAACTAAATATTTACCCCAGAAAAACAATAACTTTATTGTTAAGTCCTGTACAGTATAGTTTACCAGGGGGATAACTTGGATTTTAAAACATGACTGTATGTTTGTACACTTGTGATTTTCTGTGTCAGAGAGGCTAATATTGTTGCAGTTGCCAAAACCTCCATTGTGACAACTCAAAAGAAAGTTGTCCTGATGAATAGAGATTGAAAGGAAACATAGATAGCAATTATTCATGGAAATGGTTTGACTACAACTCTTGAATCCAGAGCCTATAGGGACCTTGCAGAGTAGACCAAGGGTCTGTGAAGCAAAACTAGAGGATACAACACTACTACTTGCATCCCATCTCTTATTTGTGGTGGAATTTATCTTACAAGAATTACATGCTGTAGAAAAAACTGGCTATTCATCCTTGGTTTTCATAGATCCTGTGGGCAGTGGCAAATTTCTGTTTGTTAGGCCCCTCCCCACCCCTACCTCTGCCACTCTCAGTCATTTCTATTGATCTTCAAAATGTAACTGTCCTCCTTTCTCTATCTGCCTCGGAGCATGGGGTCAACACCTTGCTAGAGAAGCAGATAGTAAAAGTGATGATCTGTTCTTTTCTTTATACCCTTTATAATTTTTATATCTTCCATCAAAAGAAAAGACTTCAAACTCCTATCATTCTTTTTACTTGGGTTTTTACAAAATAGAATTTTTTTTTTTTTTTTTTACGTAGCAGTGACAGTCGGAAGTTTGATTATGTGTTGTTACACAACTCTGATAACTATGGCAGTCTCTTATGCTGTAAACAAAACTGTCCAGGGTTAGATTTGGGGAAAGGTTATAGAAAATGGTTGTTAATAACATCATAAAATGTGTTAAAAAGAATAGGGTAATAACATTGCTGTAAATTAAAAGAATAGTAAGGTCCCTTTGTTAGAAATGAAAAGAACAGGATGGTCTATTGTTATAAACTTGAAGAATAGGAGGGTCTTTCGTTATAAATTAAGATAATAGGTGGGTCTCATTGTTTGAAATTAACAGAGTAGGAGAGTCTATTGTTATGAATTAACATAATAAGAGGTTCTATTGTTATAAATTAAAAGAGCATTAGTGTCCCATTGTTAGAAATTAAAAGAACAGGAGGGTCTATTATTAGAAATTAGAAGAACAGGAGAATCCCATTGTTAGAAATTAAAAGAATAGGAGAGTCTCAATGTTAGGAATTAAAAGAATAGGAGGGTCTCATTGTTAGAAATAAGAATAGGAGGGTCTCATTGTTAGAAATAAGAATAGGAGGGTCTCATTGTTAGAAATTGAAATAGGAGAGTCCTAATGTTAGAAATAAGAAGAGGAGGGTCTCATTGTTGGAAATTGAATTATGAGAGTCCCAATCTCAGAAATAAGAAGAGGAGGGTCTCTTGTTAGAAATGAAAAGAATAAAGGAGTCGCATTGTTAGAAAGGAAAAGATCAGGAGGGTCTATTACTTGAAATTATCAGAAGAAGAGTGTCTATTGTTAGGATTTAAAGACAACGAGGATCTATTGTTAGGAATCAAAAGAACAGGAGTGTCCCATTGTTTTAAATTGAAAGAATAGGAGGGTCTATTATTAGAAATTAAATGAATAGTAGCCTACTGTATACTGTTAGAAATTTAAAGAACAGGAGGGTCTCTTGTTAAAAATTGAAATGATGGTAGGGTCTTTTGTTAGAAATTAAAATATTAGGGTCTATTGTTAGAATTTCCAAAAATGAGGGTCTATTGTTATAAATTAAAAGAATAGGATGGTCTATTGTTATTAATTAAAAGAATGTGAGGGTCTATCATTAGAAATTAAAAAGAAAGGGAGGGTCTATTGTTAGAAATAAGAATAGGAGAGTTGTTGTTAGAAATTAAAAGAATAGAAGTGTCTCTTTTCAGAAAATAAAAAAAATAGTAGGGTCTATTGTTGGGAATGAAAAGAATAGTAGGGTCTGTTCTTAGAAATTAGGAGAAAAGGATTGTCTATTGTTATAAAAGAAATAGGAGGGTCTAATTTTTTAAATTAAAAAGAAAGGGAGGGTCTATTGTTATGAATTAAAAGAATAGTTGGGTCTTTTGTTTAGAAATTAAAAAGAAGGGGGGGTCTGTGTTAGAAATTACAAGAATAGGAGGGTCTCACTGTTAGTAATAAGAATAGTAGCGTCTCATTGTTGGAAATTCAAAGAATAGGAAGGTCTGTTCTTAGAAATTAAGAGAAAAGGAGAGAGTATTGTTAGAAATTAGAAGAATAGGAGGGTCTGTTGTCAAAGTAAAAGAATAGGAGGGTCTATTGTTAGAAACTAAAAAAGGAAAGGGAGTGTTTATTGTTAGAAATTAAAAGAAAAGGAGGGTCGATTGTTAGAAATTGAAAGAATAGGAGGGTCTATTGTTAGAAATTAAAAGAAAAGGAGGGTCTATTGTTAAAAATTACAAGAAAAGGAAGGTCTGTTCTTAGAAATTGAAAGAATAGGAGGGTCTATTGTTAGAAATTAAAAGAAAAGGAGGGTCTATTGTTAAAAATTACAAGAAAAGGAAGGTCTGTTCTTAGAAATTGAAAGAATAGGAGGGTCTATTGTTAGAAATTAAAAGAAAAGGAGGGTCTATTGTTAAAAATTACAAGAAAAGGAAGGTCTGTTCTTAGAAATTGAAAGAATAGGAGGGTCTATTGTCAAATTAAAACAATGGAAGGGTCTTATGTTAGAAATTAAGAGAAAAGGAGGGTCTATTGTTAGAAATAAGATAGGAGGGTTGCATTGTTAGAAATTAAAAGAATAGGAGGGTCTATGGTTAGAAATTGAAAAGGAAGGGAAGGTCTATTGTTAGAAATTAAAGAATAGGAGGGTCTACTGTTAGAAATTAGAAAAATAGTAGGGTCAATTGTTAGAAATAAGATTAGGAGGGTCTCACCAGTAGAAATTACTTTAGGTAGTTTTTTGACATTTATATAGAGATCTGGGTGCAGTGTGTTTGAGGACATAATGTCACATATACGAGTTTCTCGGGGTCCCTCGAGTAGAAAATAACCAGTGCATTGCAAATAAACGTCATATTAGCGTTCTCCCATTATTTATATTTGTTGATTAGGGAACGGGTGGGATGCAAAACATTATCGTGAATTTCAGAAGGATGTCAGTCTTAATAGTTTTGTCTAAGTTAGAGTATTTTTTTTTATACAATTTAGAATTTATTTGATAGATTTTCAAGTTGTTTCTTCTCGATATTTTTATAGGCGACAATTTTATGTTTGAATGGCCATGATTGCAAGGGTCTCACCTGCTGAAGAGGGTTGATCTTGTCTCGGTGTAAATTATAGTTTGTTATTTTGTAGAATAGAAAAAATTTCGACGGAGGAAAATTGTTTTTATTCGTGCTACATGAATTGTACCAAAATTTTTCTCCAATGATGAAAATTCTCTTGCTTGATATTATTTTAGTACTGTAGTAATATTGTAGTAATAGAAGTTTTATTATTGTAGATGTATTGTTCACCAAAGTGGGGGAAATATAAGAGTTCTTTATATTATTGAAAATTTAATGTATTAAACCTTTGTTTCAACATCTAAAAAAAACTAACTTTAAGCTGTTTGTTCCTGTTCATAAAGGTATTTATAATAAAGTGTTTTTATTCCCGGGTTTTTGGCATCCAAGGTCATCTGTTGATTATTTTTATTGAACTGTGTTAAGATCTCAAGCCATATACATATGCTGTTCCGTAACTATTGTATGTCATCGAAATATTCCAGTGAATCGTAGCCTATATCCATATGCCTCAAACATAGCTTTGGCAGTAAAAGTGGGGACGAAAATTCCTATCTGGTTTGGATAGCCCCCTTACGAGTCGACAACTCTCTACCAGGTGTCAGTGTAGTGACGGTACCAAAGTATGTTTATGCTACTTGTAGTTTGCGTCTTATAGCGAGCGGGCTGACTATCGTTCATTCATCTTTCAGCTTTCTTTGTAATTTTATCTCTTTCTATTTTGGGTTTGTATGCTTTATGGAATCTATGAGTATGGTATTGTTAGATTTTAGTCCTATAGATTTTGCACCAGTCTTTGGAAGACTCGGATATATAACCTTCAGCTCAACCTTCGCTTCTAATATGTCAAGTATAGAGGTAGAGTGTGATCTAGAAAACAGGAGGGAGGAATGTAATGACTATTCTGAGGTTGAGTTTTAACTTTCCTTAGCTTTACATGAGCGCAAAGTTAAAAGAGAAGGACAATGCCTGGAAAAGAACTCATCAAGTCTGGTAGTTTGATTCCTAATAACTATTCAGTAGATATACTCACCAGTATAACCTCTCTTCATTATCCAATCATGTTTCCTCTCTACCCCCTGGACTTTGTCTCTAGTTCTCTGGAGGTTTAAGCCAATATGTTAAGATGCATTTATATTTTGAAGAGAACTGTAGTTTATTTATATGATACCTCCTATACTGGATCTCCCCGAAGCTACAGGTACAACCTAGGTTAATGTTGCAGATGAGACCCTGATTGGAGCAGCGAGGTCCAAGTTGTGTCTGGTTTCACTTTCCTCACTAGCCTCAGCACCTGTGTCAAGTGAGCATTTTGATACAGTATTAAAAAAGATGCTGTCTCTCCGTCCTAGCGCAAGAGGAAGAGAAATGTTAGCAACTCATAGAATCCTTTTTTTTTTTTTATGCAGCATTTAAGGCTGGCTAGATCATGCAAGATGTGTTTTTATATTAAGAGAGACTGCAGTAAATCTGTTAATGAATGGAGACATCATCTGTATTCCCTCACTTCTTCAGTGTTTTGTAAACCTTTGACCCTGTTTACTGACTTGCAGTCACCAACTGCTTCTGCAATATAACGTTTCTGTATGTTTGATTGGTTGTGCCGCACGATGTTATGTGGCTTTCTCCAACTTTAGACCATCTTTCAAATTTAATGCTCAGGTGAAGTTCAGCTCAGGTGTCTGACAAAGTTTTGGACTTACCTTTAATGAGCTATCAAATGTTCGCTTCACCTGGACTTCTCCATCAAATAGTTATGCTTCAGTGAGCTGTTCTGTGCTTCCCTTTCATGCTCCCAACACTTGGTTTTTCTCCTGTCCTTGATCTGTCATCTGCCCATGTAACAACAGTTTGTTAACCATCAAGTGGTCGTCTTAAGCTGCTCACACACCTGAATTTGATTCATCACATGCTTTTACACCTATTGTGTTTCCACTTTCTTCAACTGCTTTTTTGAGTCCCTATCTTTCTTTGCTCGTTGATTTTTAAGATGCAGGCTCTCTGCCAGCCATTGTGAATGAATCCAGATTGTTATTAGGTACACTACAGCTATTAGTCTAGCTCCTTTGGTCAGTGTTTATAAGCACAGATACTTGTCTGGCTCCTTTGATCAGTATTTCTTTTATAAGCACAGTTAGTAGTCTCGCTCCTTTGGTCAGTATTTATTTCATAAGTACAGCTACGAGTCTGGCTCCTTTGGTCAGTGTCTATAAGTACAGCTACTAGTCTGGCACTTTTGATCAGTATTTATGAGCACAGATACTTGTCTGGCTCCTTTGGTCAGTATTTATTTTATAAATACAGCTACTAGTCTGGCTCCTTTGGTCAGTATTTATTTCATAAGTACAGCTACGAGTCTGGCTCCTTTGGTCAGTGTCTATAAGTACAGCTACTAGTCTGGCACCTTTGATCAGTATTTATAAGCACAGATACTTGTCTGGCTCCTTTGGTCAGTACAGTATTTATTTTATAAATACAGCTACGAGTCTGGCTCCTTTGGTCAGTGTTTATAAGGACAGCTACTAGTCTGGCACCTTTGATCAGTATTTATAAGCACAGATACTTTCTGGCTCCTTTGGTCAGTATTTATTTTATAAATACAGCTACTAGTCTGGCTCCTTTGGTCAGTGTTTATAAGGACAGCTACTAGTCTGGATCCTTTGATCAGTATTTATAAGCACAGATACTTGTCTGGCTCCTTTGGTCAGTATTTATTTTATAAATACAGCTACTAGTCTGGCTCCTTTGGTCAGTGTTTATAAGGACAGCTACTAGTCTGGATCCTTTGATCAGTATTTATAAGCACAGATACTTGTCTGGCTCCTTTGGTCAGTATTTATTTTATAAATACAGCTACTAGTCTGGCTCCTTTGGTCAGTATTTATAAGTACAGCTACTAGTCTGGATCCTTTGATCAGTATTAATAAGCACAGATACTTGTCTGGCTCCTTTGGTCAGTATTTATTTTATAAATACAGCTACTAGTCTGGCTCCTTTGGTCAGTATTTATTTTATAAATACAGCTACTAGTCTGGCTCCTTTGGTCAGTATTTATAAGTACAGCTGCTAGTCTGGCTCCTTTTATCAGTATTTATTTTATAAACACAGCTACTAATCTGGCTCCTTTGGTCAGTATTTATAAGTACAACTACTAGTCTGGCTCCTTTATTTAGTATTTATAAGTGCAGCTACTAGTCTGGCTCCTTTGCTGTGTATTTATAAACACGGTTACTAGCCTGGCTCCTTTATTCGGTATCTATAAGTACAGCTACTAATCTTACTCCTTTGGTCTGTATTTATAAGCACAGCTACTAGTTTGTCTCCTTTGGTCAGTATTTATAAGTACAGGTACTTTTCTGGCTCATTTGGTCAGTATTTATTTATTTATAAGTACATTTACTAGTCTGGCTCCTTTGGTCAGTATTTATTTTAAAAGTACAGCCATTAGTTTGGCTCCTTTGGTCAGTATTTATTTTATAATTACAACTAGTAGTCTGGTTCCTTTGGTCAGTATTTATAAGTACAGCTACTACTAGTTTGGCTCCCTTATTTAGTATTTATAAGTGCAGCTACTAGTCTGGCTCCTTTGGTCAATATATGTAAGTACTTTACAGCTACTTTGGTCAATATTTATAAGTAAAGACTTGTCTGGTTCCTTTGGTCAGTATTTATAATTACAGATACTTGTCTGGCTCCTTTGGTCAGTATTTATAAGTAAGATACTTTTCTGGCTCCTTTGGTCAGTATTTTTTTTATATAAGTTCAGCTACTGGTCTGCCTCCTTTGGTCAATATTTATAAGTACAGCTACTAGTCCAACTCCTTTGGTTAATATTTATTAGACGTGTTCTGTCTACCAGCAATGAGTCATTTTCTCATAAGTTGACTGTACTTTACTTGATACTTCTTTAGAGAGAATCATAGAAACCTTTTCCTTTGTTGTTTCCTCTTTAGGGATCATATTTGAAATTGTTTTATTTTGACAACTAAGCTGATTTTTCACTATCTGGTGTTTATCAAATGCCTCAACTTCCGAGACTCCTATTAAATCTATTAGACCTCTCAAGACAGACCCTCCTCTCTAAATATTGATATAGACCCGCCAAGATGTTGACATTACGATTACCCTGCTGAGACTCTTTAAGGTCAGTCCTGATCAGTGTAGATCTCCAAAAGATCAGGATCATCTTATGAATCTGCAGTACAGTAGTTGAAAAGCCACTCCCACTCCAATTGGAGGCAAACTGTCACCTTTCCTGCACCCCTGGTGGCATCTACAAGCAGAACCTAAGGCTGGTTCTCTAGTAAGAACATCTTCTCCTGAAGGGCCCTTTAGTAGCTGGTTCTTAGATAACCTTCCCTTCACAAATGACTCTTAACAAGTCGTTGATTCTTCGGCTTTAGGTGGAGAACCTGTTGATAAAGGAAGTAACTTCTCCCAGTCTAGGCATCTGCAGTTTTTTTTTTTTTTAGTGACCAAGTCATCATGAGACCAGGGGCAGATCTTCGACCCCTTCAGCTTTAGGTGTTGTATCCTTGTCTTCCATTAGACCACTCGATTGATGTCTTGGCAGCTGAGTCACAATTAAATGTTCTGTCTAGACATTTCAGATGTATACTTTACTGGCTGTATCAATTCCATTTAACACAGCCCCACAGAGGCATTGGTCCATCTATTAGGTGTAAGAATTCTTTTTATCTAGATAATTGGTTATGCCTTGAAAACTGAGTGTCAGGGAACTAATTTTGAACCTTCTTGTCTGTCTGAATATTTTATAAGTACAATTGATTTAATTCGGTTTTTGGTGTTTCCATCTGAGAGGAGGGTGGAATCCTGCCTAGATTCTATTCAGGACTTAATAGTTTACCAGCCACTTCCTGGAGCTGGTGGACAAGTATTCCGGGAACCTTGTCTTCTTTAGAAAAGTTGGTAACTCATTCCCACCTCAGAAAGAGACCTCTCCAGTCCACGTGATAGAATCGTGATACAGAACCTGGTCTCTTAACCTGTATCAACATTTCCCGATACTGTACACACTAAGTATTAGATTGATGGAACAACAAACATCTATAGTGGAAATATAATTTACAGCTATTGGGACACGGAAAAGGCAGAAGTTTATATGAAATGCCTCAAATGTTTTATAGTTTTCAAAGCCCCGCTTTTAACCGAAGAAAAAATAAGAGAGATTATAATCATCTTCCGACAACATGATTTCCCTACAAACTGCCATCTAGGCGGCTAAGAAACAAACTGGGAAGAAGTGTAAACTTTCTTATGTAATGTTGCAGTACTGATATCTGGTTATGAGAGTTGTTAACTTATGAGTTGGTTATTTAAATCCATTTTTGTTCCTACACGTATGCAAACTTTTTGTCCTATGTATAGGGAATGTCTTCAGCAGAGCTGGAACAGCTGTCGAAAGCATTAACGAGATAATTGATTACAGGTGGTGACTTCACTTTTGTCTTCAGCAACAAGTTGATTTTGGGTTTGTGTTAATAATAAAACAAAGCTGGGATGTGAGTGTTGGTTTATGGCTAAACTGGCAATAGATACCACATTTTTTTTGCAATTATCACCATTTAGCCAGTACAAGTTGTGGCCTCTCATAAAGGGGAGTGTTTTATTTGAGTGGCTCTCCCATGACAATACAGGGGAGACTGTTTAGCACTTTATGCTCTTTATCTAATTCGCCTTTGTTCCAACACAGAGACTTACTTCCAAACACTTTCTTAGGAGTTACCTGGAACCTCCTCTCAAATGACCAGAGTTTTGTGTAGTTTACCCTACTCCCATTTTCTATAATGGTAGGTCTAGCGGAGGGATACGTGCCCTGAGGGTAATCCCAAGGTAGGCCGCATGCTCTCTCGGGTCGTAAGTTTCAGTAAGTTCTCTGGTCGCGTCGTGTTATCATCCCGACGCTCCTCTGATCTCAGTGCGACCCTTTGTGTCTTGTGGCCACGTGGTTACCGCATGGTCCATTGTGCGCTCCTACTGGTGCTTAGTGCTTTAACTGTGTGCTTTAACTGTGTGCTTTGGTTTTAATTCCTTTGTGCTTTTAGTGTTCTCATTCTCTTGTCGAGCCTGTGTCTAGTGGTTTTGTGATTGTGTACTGGGCCTAGGGCTGGGAAGTCGTGTGGGGCTTTTTTGTCTAAGCCTGATGTTGACCCGCACTCCCTTTGTTCCTCGTGTAGGGGAAAAGTGTGTTCTCCTTCGGACACGTGTCTGGAATGTGATGGTGGAATGAGTTCCAATGGGTAAGATATGGGACCAAGAAAAAGAAGTCTACGAAGCGGTCTCCAAGGAAGGCTAGTATTTCTTCTCCCGCAATTTCGGCTGGTGAGGGTCCGAGTAGAGTTCCTTCTTCTTCCCCTACCCAGAGTAGGGGATGAGGTAAGTCGGTTAAGGGGAAGCAGACGGTGTAGTGGTTTGCGGACTTTGGCCAAAGGTAGCACCCAAACTGCCTAGTATCCGAATGCCAACCACAACCCGACGTTCACTACACAATAAACATACAACAGTGGAATACCCAAAAACCTAAGTAACAGTTCAAAGCACTGGGCACCACCCCTTGATTTATAATGGCCAAGGGGACCCAGCTAGATCCTGACTTAAACCTTTGCTTCTCCAGCTTGCTGATCATAAGTATAAGAACATTAGGTGAAAGGTATTATTATAAGTTATTTGAAAGATTAAAAAACTGTGGCTGAGTAGGGGGGCCATGGTGGGAGGTTTCTGAAATTAAAGGCTGTATACATAAAAAAAAAAAAAATATTTGCAGAAAACTGTTAGGAATATCATATCAATTAGAATAATCAATTAAAGGAAAAATTAGCATCCCTTTCGTAAAACTTCAGCATCCGGGTAACAAAATAAACCCATTACACAAACAAGATTTCCACTGGGGGGACACATATAAGTGTTCCTATACAGTTCAAGTATAACCAGGGGCACTTCTAACCGTGTATCTATTTGGGCAAGTACCAGTATGCCATCTATAAAGAACATATAACGGTGAAAAATACAGTACCACAATTTTCCCTAAATCAATACTGTTCTCATCAATCTCCCGTCCACCATTGGGATGCAAAGTCACTTGAACAGTCCTACAGTAATTTCTGAAAAGTACAGCAGCATACTATGTCGTACAGGTCTCTGCGGGCCCACAATAACAATGTCTCAAAAATTTTGTCAACAACACGAGCAATTGCCAATGGCCTTATAATATATTGGTTGTGGTGTTATTCATTCAAACACATGATGGTACTTACAGTTCACAGGCAGTGAAAAATGAATACAGAGCAGACACACCCACCACTACACACTGGTAACAGGCCATCAACCACATTCATAATTGTTATGAGCAGTACTAGACAGATACTCTGTTCCTATATACCGTACATACAGTGGTCTCGAGTAAACTTCCCTTACAATTGGGAACTTCTGTCAACATAAATGTCTGCCGTATCTGTTCTTTTTTTTTTTCTTTTCTTGATGAAGGAACCTATTGACTCAAACTCTGGTTACACATTCAAACCCTACAGAGAGTAGGGCGTGCTGCAAAAACAAGGGTGGTTAGACAACTGGTAGAACCAAAAAATATTACAATGCCCCTTAAAGATATAAACAATGCTTCTATTCATGACTTTCTGTTATAAAAATAAATGAATTTGTTGCTGAAAAAATATGTAAACCTATTTAAGAAAAATTGAAATCTTTACAGTGAATACAGTATATGGAAAATCATTATAGTACAGTACTGGGGCAGAATATCAGACATTATGACAAAAGGGAATTGACAATAAGAGTTACTTTAAAACATCTATAACCCAAGCTCGTTATATGTGGAAATGGTTTATATTTTCCCCAACTATTATTAATTTTTTTCACAACAGTGCCTCTTCCCCAGGAAGGTCTTGTTACGGGTGTTTCTGATTCTTTTAAGGCGATCCAGGCGCCGGAGGGTATGTGTAGTGGGGGTCCGCGGGACGATGCAATTGTGCTTGGGGACCACGTCTCGGCAGGGGACCCCATGTGGAATAAAAATGTGCCCTTTTCTTCCCCAGATTCGTGGGTAGATGTTTACGGAGCTTTGGCAGCGGAGGGCGCCATGGATAGAGAGGATTCCCCGCAGGAAGATCCCCTGGGAGGGAGCCTGCCGAGGACTCCGTTCAAGTCCCCCTTGAGGATGGAGGAAGACCTCAACAGGTCCTTTCCATTCAGAATTCGTCCGTCTACACCTCCAGCTCCTTCGTCGGCAGTTCCATAGGAATTCCTTCAGCCTTCCACGTCAGGAACCCAACAGGTGTCGAGAAAAGCTCCATCTGTTGCTAGGCCGCGTTACCATGAGAGGTCCGAATCGTCGGTGGTGGAGTCTTGGTTTTCATCGGACGAGGAACGCTGAAGGAGAAGTAGAAGGAAGAGGGACAGTTCCAGGAGGAGGCGGTCTTTTTCTAGGTCTCCCTCGGAATCGAGAAAGGAGAAGGAGATCTCGTTCCCCGTAGGAAGAGCAGGAGAGCTGGTTCTCCTCTGGAACGATGGGTCCTGGTACCAGAATCCAAGCTGAGAGACCTGACTTCAGTCTCAGGCTCCGTGGTTAAGCTGGCAGGAGACAGTCCTCCTAGAAGGGCCTCCAGTAGCCGCATGTCGGCTTCAGCCTATGACCATAAGGCCTCGTCTAGTAGGCATAAGTCTCGTCCTAGGGAGATTCAACCCGCCCAGCGGAGGGAGTCGCCTCCTAGGACGGGCAGCCTCGACGAGGTTGCCCATGGTATGGATCGACTCGCACAGTTCCCTCCGTCGAACACTTTCACGGAGGAGCCCGTCCCTTAGTCGAAGCCCCTTAAGGTGACAGAAGCGCCCGTCTCTCAAGGAAGACATAGCCGCGAGTCCCGTCAGAGCGGAGGACTCGGATGAGGTCGCAGGGCTTGGTAGACGGAGGACTCCGCTTATAGGAGGGTGATCTCCTTGATAAGGAGTCACAACAAGATTGGGGAGCCTCTACCACAGGAGGAAGACGACTGGACCTCTGGCCTAAATCGAATTATGGAGGAGCTCGTCCAAAAGAAGGCTTCATTAGCTCTTCTGGAGGTGAGAGACGTCAAGTTGGGGCGAGCTCACATCGACAAGGTGATCACCCGCAATGGGGAATCATCCAAAGGCTACACTGCAGCTAAACTGTTACAGGGATTGAAATCCCAAAATAAATATTATGCATTGGAGGGACGCCCACATGGGGCGTGCAAGCTTCAGGACGTCCTGGAGGTTTTGAGTAAGGTGCCCCAGAAGACAGGGTCTCTACCGCACCCATTTACTTTTCCCAGTCCGAGTCCATCATGAAGGAGGAGATGTCGAAGGATTTAGTGAACGTCGCATCATGGCTGGACTGGTGGGCTACTCCCTTGGTGGGTACGCAGATCCCGACCGAGACTTTAGATCCTGCCAAACGAGAGGCTCTGAAGGAGTTGGTTGGATCGGGTGGCCGTGCCTTAAAATTTCTCATGTTCCAGGCGTTAGCTCTTTCTGCGAACTGGGTTCTCAGGAGAAGGGACTCAGTTCTGAAAAACCTATCTAGGAAAATCCCAGACAGGGAAGCAAGGGCCCTTCGTAACATTACAGTTTGGGACGAGGGACTGTTTCCGGTCAAGAAAGCGTAAGAGGTGGCGGAGAAGATGGCCAAGAAGAAAACGTCATCGTTCCGAAGGCTCAATCAGCAAGAAGACCCGTCTTTAGGAGGCCGGTAGCCGAGGCTCCTGCTACATCTCGTTCTTCCCCATCTCAAGGAAGGAGAGAGCCTTCTACAGGACAGTGAGCTCAGTCGTCGAATCCCTCCCGAATGGGGGTTATGTCAGCCCCTTCCACCTACAGGAGTTCCTACTCGTCCTCCAGGAGAGGTCGATCAGGTCGATCCTCTCGTAGGAGATAGTTTGAGAGGCCCCCCTCCCCTGCCCAAGCCTCAGGTAGGGGGATGCCTCAGACAATTTTGGCAAGCATGGAAGCTCCACGGAGCAGAACCATGGACAGTAACAGTTTTGAAAGAGGGCTACAGGATCCCCTTTCTACAGGATCCTCCTCCCTTGATTCCAGCAAGCCAGGCGGAGTGGTTGGTCCCCAAAGACCCGTTGAAGAGAGCAGCTTTGGACGAAGAAGTCGCCACAATGATGGAGAAGGGAGCAATGGAGACTGTGCATCTTCCGGGACCGGGGTTCTACAGTCGTCTCTTCCTGGTGGAGAAAGCAACGGGAGGATGGAGACCTGTGATAGACCTGTCAGCCCTCAACAAATTCATACGAAAGACACATTTCAAGATGGACACCCCATGAACGGTCATGGCGTCCTTGAGGGAAGGGGATTTCATGATTTCTTTAGACCTCGAGGATGCCTATTTCCAAATCCCAATTCATCCAGCGAGCAGGAAGTTTCTCCGGGTGAAATGGGGTGCCCGGATTTTGCAATTCAAGGCCTTGTGCATCGGACTTTCTACAGCCCCCCCAAGTATTCACAAGAATTTTTACGGCAATATCCGTCTGGGCGTGGAATGGGGGATCTGTTTAATTCGGTACCTGGACGACTGGTTACTCCTTTCCTCCTCAAAGGAAGTCTTGAAGCAAGAAGGTGCATACCTTCTTCAACTATACAAATTTCTGGGCATCACAGTCAATCTGGAGAAATCTCATCTGATCCCAACCAACAAAGCGACGTACTTGGGGATTGTCCTGGATTCATTGCTAGTAAAGGCATTTCCATCTGTAGACAGGCTCAACAACCTGGACCAAGTTCTCTGTCCCTTCCTAGAGGGCCAACCCAGAAGAGCAAAGGATTGGCAGAGGTTAATAGGACATCTGGTGTCATTAGAGAAGTTAGTTCCCCAAGGAAGACAGAACCTCAGGAGCATCCAGTGGAACTTAAAAGATCGTTGGGATCAGAGAGGTTCCCCGGACAGGATTGTGCCAGTTCTACCAGAGACCAAACAGGCTCTAGAATGGTGGCGGAATCTAACAAACACACTAAAAGGGATGCCACTGTCTTCCGGACCTCCAGAACTTTTGCTCTTCACGGACGCATCAAAAGAAGGGTGGGGAGCCCATCTAGGAAAAACAACGAGAGGCAAATGGACGGTAGAAGAGAAGACTCTCCACATCAATGTTCTGGAGATGAAGGCGGTTCAGGAAGCCTGCCTACACTTCACTCGGGATCTGAAAAGAATCTCGGTGGCTCTAATGTCAGACAATGCCACAGTAGTGCGTACATAAAGAAGGAAGGAGGTTTGAAGTCGAAGGAGTTGTGCGTTCTCGCCTTGCAAGTCCTGGAGTGGGCTGAAAAAGAACAAGTCAGACTGTCAACGAGATTCATTCCGGGAAAGAAGAACGTTCTAGCAGACGGCGTCAGCAGGGTAGGCCAAGTAGTGGGGAAAGAATGGTCTCTTCACCCAGAAGTAGCAAGATTCATCATTCAGATGTGGGGTTCTCCGGTAATGGATCTCTTCGCGATGAGGTGGAACGCGCAACTCCCCGTATTCTGTTCTCCTGTCCCAGACCCAAAGGTGGCATTGGAGGACGCCTTTCAACACAAGTGGGACAATCTGGACGTGTACGCCTTTCCTCCCTTCGCTCTGAAAAGACAAGTCCTCAACAGAGTAAGGACAGCCAACAACCTAAAGATGACTTTGGTATTGCTTTGGTGGCCGGAGAGAGAGTGGTTCCCAGACCTAAAAGGTCTGGCGGTTCTTCCTCCGTGGCCTCTACGGACAGACCAGACCTCCTGAGACAGCCACACTTTCAGAGGTTCCACGAAAACTCTCAATCCCTTCGTCTTCACGCCTGGAGGTTATCCAGTGGCTCCTGAAAAGACAAGGGTATTCGTCAAAGACAGCTGTGAGAATGTCCCGTTACTTGAGACAGTCTTCTACAGCAGTCTACCAAGAAAAATGGGCAACTTTTATTGAATGGTGTGCTGCAAAGAAAATAGAGCCTTTAGAAGCTGTAGTCCCCGACATTGCAGATTTCCTCGTTCACCTCAGGGATGTGCTGGGCATGTCGATTCCAGCAATTAAGGGGGTACGAGCCGCCCTTGGATAAGTCTTTCTATTGAAAGGATAGATTTGGGCTCTTCTAGACACATCTCGATGCTCATCAAGAGTTTTGAGCAGTCCTGTCCACCCTCGTCCCCTAGGGTTCCGAAATGGGACCTGGCTAGAATTCTAGACATGCTTAGTAAGCCGCCCTTCGAACCTTTAAAAGATATTGTTGACAGAAATCTTATGCTTAAAGTGGTCTTCTTGTTAGCTTTGGCTTCAGCGAAGAGGGTAGGTGAACTTCATGGGTTGTTTTATGAGATAGAACACTCAAGGGGTTGGAGAGAAATATCCTTCAAGTTTGTTCCCTTGTTTGTCGTTAAGACCCAGAACCCATCCGTTTGGGATCCTAGGTTTGAGGGTTTCTCTATTCTGGCGATTCCAAACTCAGGTAATCAACAAGATTTAAAGCTGTGCCCTGTCAGAGTTATTAGGAAATATCTGACAAGGACAGCGAATCTCCGCCCTGGTATGAAAAATCTTTTTGTGTCCATGGGGAGGACGAAAAAGAATATTTCCAAGAACACCATTTCTTTTTGGCTCAGGCAAGTTATCATTCAAGCTTATTCGAGTGCTGGACTTTCAGTTCCAGGAAAGCCCAGGGCACATGATGTTAGAGGTTTAAGTACCTCTCTAGCCTTTGAAAAGAACATGTCAGTTGCGCAGGTACTCAGAGCAGGTACTTGGTCTAACCAGTTGACGTTCACTTCTCACTATCTCAAAGATTGTACGAGGAAGTCATTGGATGGTTTTTCCATCGGGCCAGTCATCTCAGCGCTCCAACCAATTTAACAGCCCAAGCCCCAGGTTCAATCGCGGTTTCAAATCTATAGACACAGGTGATCTTTTCATTTTTTCCCCTTCTTCTCCTCGTACTATTTATCGTCTTGGGAAGTCTTGCACAGTAGACCCACACTGTGCCATATATCCATATTACATCAAGCACATCATCAAGGAATTATGTAGGGTGAGTACTTTATGCACAATTAATGAGCTCTTTGTGTAGTTTATCCTACTTTCCAGTTGTTTGGGCCCTCAGTCAAGGAGGCACTCCCACCTCCTAAAGTGTAAGTCTCCTAAGAAAGTGTTTCGAGGTAAGTCTCTGTGTTGGAACAAATCACAAATTATTAGTAATTTGTATTTTTCCTAACATACTTACCGAGAAACACTTTCGGGTTATGGCCCTCCCTTCCTTCCCCCAGGTGCCTCACTGATCTTTAGTATTGTTACTTTCATAGAACTTACTGAAGCTTGCGACCCGAGAGAGCATGCGGCCTACCTTGGGATTGCCCTCAGGGCACGTATCCCTCCGCTAGGCCTACCATTATAGAAAATGGGAGTAGGGTAAACTACACAAAACTCTGGTCGTTTGAGAGGAGGTTCCAGGTAACTCCTAAGAAAGTGTTTCTCTGTAAGTATGTTAGGAAAAATACAAATTACTAATAATTTGTGATTTCTGTCAGCTTTGTCCTGGGGAGTAGTCTTCAGAAGAATGGGTAATGTGGATTGATATCAAGGACATTTTTCAGGGTTGATGGAGTGTGATGTAATTGGCGCCCTCCAACATATGCTGGAAGCCCTAAGGAAGGCTCAGATTCTGTCATTCGTAATCCCTCTCCTTGGGGAGGTGGATAGATGACAAGCAAATGGTCCCCATTCTACAACCCCCATGGGACTGATGCATGAAGCTGTGTTCGGGGCTCCATGCCAGAAGCCATTTATGGGTCCCATGCTAATGCAGTAGCCAGGTGGGATGGAGGTGCACTGTTCACGAGGGCACTTGTACACCTTCAATTAGCCATATGTTAGAAGAGCTTGCGCACACTTTCACCTTCCCTACCTGGATGGTGGACTGCTGCTTCGTTCTCTGAACAGGGCACTGCTTTATCTATGTGTTTAGATGGCCCCTCTGAAGGTTGTCATTGCAGCCACGAGCTAGTGCTTGAAGGGCCGCAGCCCTATGCATGCATGCATGGAGTCGACATTCCCTCTCCATCTCAACCAATAGAGGGAAGTGTATGAGGTACTTTTTTTATCTCTACCTTCATCATTGCTATAGGTCTTTCACTCCCTGATGACTGTCTTTCTGGTCCGTCATCAGTCCATATTATGTTTCAGGTTTTGCCCCGAGTCAAAATGCTAGTTTTTGCAGGGAGGGAGTAGGTAACTGGAGCAGCCTCCCCAAGTCACTAACCCTTCAAGGTACGAGGATAATCAGAATTCCTTTGACCCACAAGGCCTGGTACTAATTTAAGCACAGAACCCTGAGTCAAAGTGTTTCTTTTTTGGACTCGCATTCATGATTGCTGTGAACTGGATAGGACCTCGGTCATTGATCAGTACTTCGCATTCCCTCAAGTGATCTGGGATCTTGTTAATTTTCCTCTGGATCAAATTGATGATTATTATTATTAATATTATTACTAACCAAGCTACAACCCTAGTTGGAAAAGTAAGATGCTATAAGCCCAAGGGCTCCAATAGGGAAAAATAGCCCATTGAGGAAAGGAAATAAGTAAGTGATGAGAACAAATTAACAATAAATCATTCTAAAAACAGTAACAACGTCCAAACAGATATGTCATATATAAACTATAAAAATATTTATATCAGCTTGTTCCACATGAATATATTTGTTGCAACTTTCAACTTTTGAAGTTCTACTGATTCAACTACCCGATAAGGAAGATCATTCCACAACTTGGTCAAAGGTGGAATAAAACTTCTAGAATAGTGTATAGTATTGAGCCTCATGATGAAGGCCTGGCTATTAGAATTATCTGCCTGCCTAGTATTATGAACAGGATGGAATTGTCCCGGAAGATTTGATTAGATCTATTGATCTGAGAATTCTCTTACTTCCAGTCTGTTAAATTTGATCCTGTCCCCCAGACTCTTGAGAGAGATAAATTTCCATGTGACAGAGTTTGCATTGTCATCACCTCTTCAGGTTGACTCATCAATGTGTGCACTGGCGTGGTAACCCCTTTGAGAGATTCTAGCTAGAAGGCACATTCCTGTGACTTAACCAGTGATCAGGTGTGGTGGCGTACTTCACGAGGACGACAGTGTTACTGACCTCTGAGTCTGGAAAAGTTCAAGAGTCTTGTGCTGTAATGTCTGGTGGGAAGACAGTGACCATCTTGTCACCAGTCTGTGAACCAGTGAGGTAAGTTGGTTTTGTGAAGGAATGATGCTTTAGTTTCCTTATTCTCAAAACAAGTTGGTCCTGAGGTTGTTCTGTCGCTCTGAAGCATGGTTCGGTCGACCACGTCTCATATTCCGAGGACGAGGAGTTGCCTGCAGTGATAGTGGAGAAGTGGAGAACTGCTTTGCAGGACTCCCTGATTTATCACACAGTCTCTTACAAGGCCTGTGGCTCTTAGAGGGTGTCTGCTGCCAAACCTTCGGGTGTGGGGAATCGGTGGTAGAGAAAGTCATTGCTACCTTCTGTAAATCCAAATCAGGAAAATATCGATTAATCAGTCCTCTTGGAATTACCTCCATTTCTTCCCTCAAAGGTATGATGTAGTAGTTCAAGACCTCTTTCAGACTGTTTACTGCTATCTATTATTTCACTCTGGTGGTACTTAGGTCCATTCGCACTGGATACGACTGTTGATGTATCTTGAAGTTTGCCTGATTCTGGCCTTATCCATGAGGCAGTTGCTACAGGATTGAGATTGCCTTTCCCCCTTTTGTCACAATTTGGGGATGGTTATAATTTAGAAGTTGAGTCTCGCATCCAAGCAGAGTTTGAAGTATCTGAGCATACTGATAAAAGCATCAGCATCAAGAGTCTCTCCATCAGACTACCACTTCAAGGAGCTCGGAAAGGTAGCGTAACCATTTCTGTCCAAGACAGTACCTGAGCTCAGTGCTGGCAGAGTCTTCTCGGTCACCTTTCCTCGCTGGAGAAGGTCATTCCACACGAGGACCTCTACGGGAGATTCCTTCAGTGGTATTTGAAGGATCACTGATCAGCATCCAGGCATCCCCTGACCCATCCTTTTCCAGTGAGAACAGGCACAGGCCAGTCTTAAGTGGTCGCTGGACAGGGAAAACCTCTCTATGTGAGTCCCTTTTGGATGTGTATTTATTGTCAGATGTGTCAAAAGACACACTAGAGTTTTAATGGGTCCTTTGACCGGCTTGACAGTACTACATTGAATCCATCTCTCAGGTTATTACTCATATTTCCCTTGCCTACACATACACCGAATAGTCTGGCCTATCCTTTCTACATTCTCCTCTGCCCACTTGACAACACTGAGATTACCAAACAATTCTTCTTAACTCGAAAGGTTAACTACAGCTCTATTATTGTTCAGTGACTACTTTCCTCTTGGTGAGGGTAGAAGAGACTTTAGCAATGGTAAGCAAATCTTCTAGGAGAGAGACATACCAAAATCAAGTCATTGTACTGTAGTCTTGGGTAGTGCCATAGCCTCTGTACCATAGTCTTCCACAGACTTTGGGTAGAGTTCTCTTGCTTGAGGGTACACTCATGCACACTTTTCTATCTTATTTTTCTTCCTGTTTTTGGGGGGGCTTTTTTTTGGGGGGGGGGGGGGGGGGCAAGCACTGGAGTGACCTGTCTCCTTAGGTGTGTCCTCGGTGGAAAGAAAACGTCTGCATCAGCTTCCTGGAAACACAAGCAGTGTTTACAACTGGGGAATAATTCCAAGAATGTTTGAGGAGGCACTTAGTAGTGGTGAGGAGCAGCAATACCGCATTATTAGCCTACATCAACAAGAAGGGTTCGAGGTTTCAGTCCCTTTATGCAAGTTTGCAAAGCAGATGCACATCTGGGCAGTGTGCCGTGCCATAGAGCTGTCAGTCAGGTACATTCTGAGCAAGAGAAATGTAATGGTAAACATGCCTAATTACCTGGGGCAGATTGTATGGTGAGAGTGGTTCCTACATCCTTGTGTAGTGAAGAGGCTTCTTGCCCTGTAAGGATCCCTTGGAATTAACTTGTTTCTTACATTATTATTATCATTTTAACAAGCTAAGCTACAACCCTAGTTGGAAAAACAAGATGATTTAAGCCCAAGGGCTCCAACAGTTAGAAATAGCCCATTGCGGAAAGGAAACAAAATAAAGGAACAAGAAAAGTAATGAACAATCAAACTTAAATATTTTAAAAAGCAGCAAAAGAGAAATAATATAGAATAGTGTGTCTGAGTGTACCCTCAAGCAAGAGAACTCTACCCCAAGACAGTGGAAGACCATGGTACAGAGGCTATGGCACTACTTAAGACCAGAGAACAATGGTTTAATTTTGGAGTGTACTTCTGGCTAAACAGGAATCTTCCAATGTATTTTTCCTTTGTTCCAGACCCATTGGCTGATCAATTGAGTGTATTTATTATGCCAGGCTTCAGGATGACTCCCTTGTTGCTCCTGGATGGTCACTTACCAAGTGGTATCTTGATCTATTAGCGCCTCTAGTCGAGGTCCCAAGAGAACTACTCTTATGAACGTCCCTTCTCTGTGAGCCGAACCTTCAGAAGTACCAACCATCTGTTGAGTTGTTTTTCACTTTGTGGTTGGAGACTATCCAGCATCTTCAAGTGAAAGGCTTTTCAAGAAGTCTACATGCTGTATTAGATATCTTGATACCTGTGATGGTCCCATGCATGTGTCTACCAATGAAAGTCTGTCATCTTTTGCTATTTGTGTTGTAGAATGGGTACTTTCCCAGTAGGAGTATCTGTAGAGCAGATCTTGAACTCAATCACTTTCCTTCGCTGAGAGAAGCACCCCTCAGCTGCTGCTGTAAATCCTACTGCTGAGCTTTGAGAACGGGTTTTTATTTTATTTTTACTGAAGGGCAGACCTTTCCACCTCTTCAGCTGTCTATGCTTGTGAGGAGCTTTGAGCAGTCTTGCCCACCCAGGGACCTGAGGCCCTCTGTGTGCAATATGTCTGAAGACTGTTATGATTACCTTAAATGAGCCTTTGACATGGTCTTCAGACAGAGATGTGACTTATAAGCATGTCTTTTTGCTAGCTTTAGTATCGACGGAGAGTAGGAGAGTTGCAGTCTCTCTCGTGTAATACCCCCCACTGAGTCTTAGAAGGAGGTTTCTTTTAGTTTCGTGCCCAAGAGTCAGAACCCATCGAGATATGACCCTGTGTTCAAGATTTCCATTCTCTCTCTCTGAACTATTCGGTTGGTATTTGAGAGTACTGTTGATGCTTTTGTGTTGGTGATGGCTTTTTGATGCTATCTGCACAAGACTACATCTTAGGTCAGAGTGTCGGCATTTCTTCTTCAGCGCTGGTAGAACTAAGAAGTGGTGTTGACGAACACAGTCTCTTTCTTGCTTCTTGAGACAATTAAGACCTTATGCTTCAACTTTAGTCAGAATGGTGCTGGAGTTTGGAAGCCCCAACAACCTTCAAAGTCTTCTTTTTAGGGAGTAGACCCACAAGTCGTTCAACACTTGACCTTATCCCTGTGGTAGCAGCACTAGTACTGTAGTTGTATAGCCAGTCTAGCTCCCATATGGGATAGAAGCATCTTGTCTTTGGCAACTTGTTTGATGTAAATCTGGAGTATCCCTAAAGTTTGTACTGATAGATCTGTAACTAGTCGTTCACCCCCACCCTCCCTTTGTGAATACTTATCCATTGGCAATCATACGACAGCTATTTCAATCCAGATTGCATCTTCCCTTTGGGGGAGAGGACTCCTTCATCGACCGAGTACTGGCCAGGACATATCTACCTACTCATCTTTACGTATCTATGGTAGTAGGTTGGTCAGGGCACCGGCCACCCGTAGAGATACTACTGCTAGAGAGTTATGGGGTCTTTTGACTGGCCAGACTACTACATTTGATCCATCTCTCTGGTTACGGTTCATTTTCCCTTTGCTTACACACACACACTGAATAGTCTGGCCTATTTACATATTCTCCTCTGTCCTCATACACCTGACAATACAGATTACCAAACAATTCTTCTTCATTCAAGGGATTACAGCACTGTAATTGTTCAGTGGCCACTATCCTCTTGGTAAGGGTAGCTCTTCTAGGCAAAGGACACTCCAAAATCAAACCTTTGTTCTCTAGTCTTGGGTAGTGCCACAACCTTTGTACCATGGTCTTCCACTGTCTTGGGTTAGAGTTCTATTACTTGAGGGTACACTCGGGTACACACTCCTATCTCATTTCTCTTCCTCTTGTTTTGTTAAAGCTTTTGTAGTTTATATGGGAGATATTTATAGTTGTTACTCTTCTTAAAATATTTTATTTTCCTTTTTTCCTTTCCTCACTGAGCTATTTTCCCATTTGGAGCCCCTGGTCTTATAGCTTCCTGCTTTTCCAACTAGGGTTGTGGCTTAGCAAGTAATGATAATGATGATATGATAGGCTGATAAGGAGGCATATAGTAAAGGAAAGTTTCTGTATTTCTTTAAAGTTAAGCTTCCCATCTCAACAGCCCCTCTCAGTCCTTAGCTGAAGGTCAACAGTGAGAAGTCTTTGAGAGGAGAGACAGGGCTATTCAAGTGTGTTCACCACCTGTCGTTAACTACTTCCGCTAACAGTTTCAACAGCTGTTCCATCCCTGCTGAAGACTTTTCCTATTTCAAAGGACCCATGTTTGTATAGTTAGGAAAAATACAAATTGCTTTTAAATTGGTTGATAGAGGTATAAAGGCATATGGATATTGGCCAAGGATTGAAATTATAGATTTTGTCTTGGGAATTTTCTTTTGTCGTTTTAAACTTTTCTTTTTTGTAGATATAAATATGACCATTTACCAATTCTTTTTATAGATAAAACTATGAATTTTAGTCACTGAAAATTTTTTGAATAATACTGGAGCTTATTGACTATTCTGAAAGGGACGACCATCCAAAAATGTAGACAGGAAAATAACAGGTGTCATTCTTCGTTACCTTCCCCACATCAAGGTTATGTTAGTTTCAACAACAGAAACTTAATCTTTTCAATGTGTTTTCAATTTTCATCTCTCTCTCTCTCTCTCTCTCTCTCTCTCTCTCTCTCTCTCTCTCTCTCTCTCTCTCTCTCTCTCTCTCTCCCCTTTTTTTTTTTTTTGTTGGGGGGGTAACCACTGTATAAATTCAAGTTTCCCTGGTATTGGTATGAGTTTTAAACATACTTCAGAATGGAGTCTCGGAGTCACAACTAAGCTTCAGATATAAGAGAGTTAGTGAAGTTACATGAATCGGCTGTCTCCTCTCCTGTTTCTTCCTTCCCTTCCTTTGATCCCTCCTTTCCAACTTTTCTTCTTAACCACTTTGCATCATCTTTTCCCTTTTGGCAGGTAGTGGTTCATTACTTGAAAAGATTATTACCTCCGCCAACGAAGTTGGGAGGAGGATATATTTTCACCTTTGTTTGTTTGTTTGTGAATAACCTCCTGGCTACAAATTTACCCATAGAGTAATGCAACTTTCAAGGATTAATTGTCATGTTGAGATGTGGAAGCAATTCAATTTTGAAAGTCCTAGGTCAAGATAGAACAAAAATTCAACCAAATTAATCCTAACCTTAACCCCAAATTTGCACGTGGTTGTCACACAAACTTCAAATACGCCGACGGTCTAAATTGATTCTGGGAAAGGCAAGCTGGTTTTGAGAAATAAGCTGCTGTGGCGGAGGTCTGCACTCTGAGTGCTTTTCTAATTTCTTGTGTATGGATTTTATTCTCTCCTTGCTGTTACTGACACTAAAGATGCCATAGCTAAGGTTGCTGTTTCTTTACCATGGGCTTGTCATAATTCTAGTTATTTTCTTGATCAGACTTTAGTTCATCCAGACAGAACTTAGTCATATGGTGAGCTATATATCTGGATTTACAAAAGAAACAGCAAATCTACTAATCAATATCTTTCTATTCATGGTAGGAGAGGTAATATTAATCTGGCTCTGCTCATCCTCATGTTGATCTTCCATTCCTGCTCTTTCCTTTGCTGAGAAAATTCAGACAAATCTCATTGTATTTAGCTAATGATGATCATTCCCGTAATAGTTACAGGCCTATCTGGGATGGCTTCGTTACCTTTCACCTTTACCCTTCTACAAAGAGGGTCATCTCGTCAGTGCAATTGTTGGCTGAGAGATACACTATCAATGCTCCTGGACATTAGGTGTCTTTGTATAAACCTCGTGGTCTTACGGACAGCTTGTGAAATGTGTGTCTGCCTAGTCAATAGCCAAGAAGTCGAGATCCATTATGGATAATCCTAGCCAAGGGAAGCCTTTGCATTGTGCAAGTATAATTTTAGCCCTTCTTCAACCACTGCGTGTTCGGTGCTGCCTTGTGGCACTGCCATCCATTTTCTCCCTGGTGTCTATACTCTCATATACAGTTTAGGGCAGGCAAGTTGATGATAAAGGCCACCTCCCTGAATTTTGAAAAGCATTTTGATGGAAATAGACACGATTTCTCGTAGATTTTCATAGGTAACAGAATGCATAACCGAGTCTAGTGGCCTCCTACCAATAGTATCTTAGCTTGCCCAACTCATTTTTGGCATGGAGGAAATCGTAGCTGCTTCATTAAAACTGGAGAACATTCTACTGGACTGCCTCTAGGAGCAATGGTGGTTCTCTAAGAGGGCATTTTTCGTTCACTCGCCTGTGAATGACGTTGATATTGATGGCGTCATCTCGTAAAGCAATTATTTTTTTTGTAAAACTTCAGGTTTTGGGTTGGATTTCGTAGTTGTGTTTTCTATATTAGAAATTCAGTATTCACTTTTTTTTTTTTTATTACTGTATCTCATACTAAAAGCTTCGCTCTCTCATTTCTTAAATTTGAATAGTGTTTTAGGTTCAAGGCAGTCTGACATATCATCTCTTAAGATGGGAGATAATTTTTTTAATTGATTTTAAAGGAGAACTTTGTTATGCCATCATCGAGGTTGATGCTTGCACAAGTACTTTCATTATTTTCTAACCAGAAGTTTATTGGTTTGAAGTCTTCAAATTGTGAGTTCCTCTTCATTTTCTTCAGCAACAATGGTATTCATAGGATTAAAGCCGTGGTTTTGTCTAGAGTTCCACTTTACTTGAAAATCTTATTCCTTGGAATGAAAACCGGCTCGCATCCTGTCAAAATAAAAAAAGGACAAGGAAGTTCTGACATGTTCAAAGTGAAGTCCTACTTAGGCAATTTATTGCAATACCAATTTTGTTTTCTTGAGACTTTACCTACCAATTGATGGTGCAACAATGTTTCTCCATACCTATCTTACCTGACTTTAGAGCCACAGGAGGCAAAGTTTTTTTTATATTTTTAGCAGACTACTGAGAGTGTTTTCATCTTAAGCCATCCACACTTTAGTTGCACCTGGCTTGATAAGTCAGAATTCGTCATCATCATTATCTCTTCCTACGCCAATTGACGCAAAGGACCTTGGTTAGATTTCACCAGTTGTCTCTATCTTTAGCCTCTAATTCAATACTTCTCCATTCATCATCTCCTACTTCACGCTTCATAGTCCTCAGCTATGTAGGCCTGGGTAGATGGAGATGGTTTGGGCATGCTCTTTGCACTCCCCAAGAGAGATTAATTTACCAAACTTTCAACTGGGCTCCACAAGGCACTACAAGAGTTGGAAGACCCAGAATTCATAGGTCAATATTATTGGCAGTGTCCATGGAGAAGCATTATCTTTTAGTAAAATCTGTTATATTCCATTATCACTTGAAAAGGGAGAATTGCAAAAATGGGTAGTTCTAAATTATTAGTTTCCTTGCATTCCTTGTAGCTATCTGGATCAATAGAGCTCTTATAATCCTTATAATCTGCCTGATTTCTGTCCCTTGTCCATTCTAAAAAATTCAGGTGTTTTCTTGTCCAGTCTTCACCTTCCATCAGAGAATGTCATCGAAAGGCCCTTAAATATTTTTCTTCTGCTGCTTTGTTGCTGGCTTTAGGAGCAGTTCCCCTTACGTGTTTCATTCATACATAGTCCCCTTTAAATCAAGCACTTGTCAACAAAGTATTTCAGCACCAGATTTCTTCTCTCCACTTGTCTGTCTGCCTGTACGTACAGAAGGTTCCCCGACTTATTAACATTCGCAGATACAAGCAGAGATCCAACTGAAAATAACAAAGATAAGGTTAAAAAAATAGTATAATAAAACAATATTATATCATTTATTACATAAAGAAAACAACATTTGTAATAACCCGATATCTATTTCATATGAAACCCGACTATCTGTTGACTTTTGTTGCTGGAAATCTTAGGCATGGGATTCAGGTTGTGCCTACTCCAGGCCAAAATTTCACAATATTTGATTTACAAACAGCTTCTTGGAACCTAATAAGTTGAGGACCTTCTGAATGTTTCATTACTTTGTCATTGCAACTCCTACAAATTAGAAACAATTCTGCCTAATTATTTTGTCCGAATACATGTAACTAATGACATTTGTAAATACAAAACGAGGTGGGTGGTCTGCCCATGACAACAATAAAGCCATAAGCTCCAGTAAGTTAATCATTTTATAGTTTATATAATTTGTTTTTACAAAGTCTAATATTTCATCCCTTATTCGAGTCAATATTGTATATTAGTTTTGGGCTGCTGTACATCTAGTATTTTAAATTTCATATCTATTTTAGACCTTTACGTATCCCCTTCATATATTTCAAATATCATTCATCATCATAATCCCTCGCCTCCTGCGCTTCTATTTTCCTGTTTGTTCCTCCTTATTCTGGCATTTGTTTCACTCTAGTAATCTCCTCTTCTTTTATTTTTTCTAGTATGATGAAACTATGGGCTTGAAAAAAAGATTAATACCATTGGTTCCTTTTGGAGATTTTGTTACTGAACCCTCATTTATGTAATGTAGTAAGAATTCAATTGGTCATTGAAACCAGGGACATTTTTCTTGAATTTTTGACAGTAATTAGTTACTTCAAAAAAAGTTAAAAAAAGATATCTTAGCATGAAATTTATATGTGAACCAAGAGGGAGGGAATCTTAGAACTAGGATGATCGCAGTTTGAATAAGTTTAATAATCAATTTGTGAAATGCATCACAAGCTAAGGGGAGTGTGTCTGAATGTCTAATGGATGATTTGATTTGTAAAATGCATTACTGCACAACCTAAGGGGAGTGCGCTTGAATGTCTAATGGATGATTTGTAAGGGTTAATTTGCTAAAGACAATGGTTGGTCGGCACTCTTGTGTAGGATTATGTTAATTTATGAGGGGTACAGTGTATGTATCCTATATTTAAGATTACTGTAGAATTAGATTGCAAAGAATATTTCTGTGAGTGTAAAAGATAAGATCCGTGTTTTGCTTGGTTTGGGTACGATGTCTTTCATTGCTCGTGCATTAGTTGGTCAATGTTTAGTTCTATTACATTCTTTATCATCATCAAATCAAAATTTGTAAACCAGCCCTACCCTTTATGGTGTTTGAGGAAGTACTGTAAGATCTCTTTATTTAATTGAATTTTCATCTGGTTTTGTTCTTCATCGATGCCCTTTTCCAAGATCTCTTAGGCCTTCTTATGTTATTTTTTCCTGCTGCTGCTGTTGGATTTCACTTCTGTCTCTGACTAGATATTCCTTACGCATTGTGATATCATGCCCAGACCATCTTGGTCTTTTAGTCCATGCCTGTTTTCCAACTTACCTGTATTGGACATTACTTTTATTGGTCTCCATCGTTTGCAAAATGATCTCCGTATTAACAGCCTTGATTCTTAGCATTTGATGGCCAAATTTCTTGAAAAATCTCAGTATTTCCGTGAAGTGTACCTTAGATTCATGTTTAATTTTTCCAAGAAGCGGAAAATTTTACAGTGCAGAATTCACCAGAATAGTAAAATAATTTGTATGAAGACGGTGACTTGCTGTAAGTCCCTTGATGTTTCATGGGATTTTAAAAAAAATTTTTGTACTCGCATCCTTTTTTTTTACTTAGAAATATCCAGATACAATACAGTACTGTATATAGAAGCACATGAGCTTGCCATTTGAACTGTGAAGGCTGCTCTGATTTGATGCAAATTTGATCCTCGTGCAATTTTATTTTGACTCTATAGTCTCACCTTATGATTTGTTTTTCGTTTAGCAGTCTTATATCCAAGATTTTCTAATCGTGTATTTATGATCAAGGTGATTATTTATTTATTGGATAAATTATTTCATTCTGTTGTTTTGTTCCGTTATCTATTTCGCTGTTTTTTTTTTTTTATTAAGGTTCAAAGTTTCCAAATATTTGGGGATTAAAAGTGCCTAATATTTTTTTAAATCTCTATGATGTTTACAGCTGCTTACTTTTTGCAGAGATGGATTAATTGAGTTTGTTTTATAATATTTTGAAAAATTAATGGTAGGGTCAGATTTATTTTACTGATTTTTGAAGTTATTTTTTATTTAGTTTTTTTTCATTTCATCCATCAGTAAATTTATTATTTAGTAAAATACGTTTATTGTTTGTTACATGTTTTGACGTTGTAAGGAAATTAATTTCTTTGATTATTGGTATATGAGAGATCCTTTGTTGGCTTTTGCCCTAACTCTGCTTGAATAACACTGTAGCACTGTTCCATAGTTGTGCAATTGGTTATTTTTATCTTTTCTTACAAGTTTCCTATTATATTTTGATGAGAAAAAGTCCTTGATATTCTTTGGCAAAGAAATAAAACAATTTTTAAAGATTGTTTCCATGCCTGCGTGAGATTCAACGACACTCCTGCTCGCATCCCCACTTTTATCACTTTGGTGGTAAATTCAAAGTATTTTCAACATCAAGGAACCACTGGATAGAACAGAACTATACGCTTGCCTGATCCCTGTGCCTGCTCGCCTTCCTACCGAGACTGCGGGACATTCTTGCTAACAAGATAGAAGATTCTTGTAATTTTTAGATTATCGGATATCTTCCTTCTCTGTAGTATTTTTTATTACTAGCCAACCTACAACCCTATTTGGAAAAGCAAGATGCTCCAAGTCCAAGGGCTCCAACAGGAAAAATAGTACTTTATTATAATGCCAGTACAGTATTGAAATAATTTCAACAACTTTTTTCCTCTTCCTCTGTCCTTGGTTTATATTGGATGATGTAGAAATTGAGATTTTATACTTGGCTTTCTTTTTGAGGATCATTTAAAGTTTTTGACCTTTCATTAATGCATTTAATATCAAGCAAAAACATTCTATTTATCAATATGTAACTGGTAATTAGTCTGTATCTTTCTCTTAGTCTATTTCATGTACGCAAAACTTGATCATGTTCTTTCTTCCCAGCATCTCCATAACCCTACTGCGACCAACCATTGTTCCTACATTTTTTGTTCTCCCTTAAACTTAGCTTTCCT
>NC_090755.1:13642355-13759855 GCF_036898095.1 Palaemon carinicauda
CCATTCAATGGAATCTCAAGAACCTCTGGTGCCAGACGGACTCACAACAAGTGCTAATTCGAGTCCTTCCAGACACAAGACCCTCCCTGGAATGGTGGCACTGCCAGTCGAACTCCCTCAAGGGGATGCCCTTCGGGAACAGCCCTCCAGAATTACTTCTGTTCACAGACGCCTCCAACCAAGGATGGGGAGCCCACCTCCTCGACGGGACGGCACGAGGTACCTGGTTGGAAGGGGAAAAGCAACTCCACATCAATGTCCTGGAGTTGAAAGCAGTCCAGAAGGCGTGCTTACACTTCGCAAGTCTGCTAAAGGGAAACACCGTGGCGTTGATGTGCGACAACGCCACGGTAGTAGCATACATAAAGAAGCAGGGAGGCTTGAAATCGAGGGAGTTGTGCGATCTCACCATAGAGATTCTGAATTGGGCAGAGGAAAATCACGTGGTGTTGTTAGCAAGGTTCATTCCCGGGAAGAAAAACGTTCTGGCCGACGGCCTCAGCAGAATGGGCCAGATAGTAGGGACAGAGTGGTCCCTCCTCCCAGAAGTAGCCAGGCTCATCATTCAGCGTTGGGGTTCCCCGGTGATGGACCTCTTTGCAACGAAACTCAACACCCAACTCCCAGTCTATTGCTCCCCTGTACCAGACCCGAAAGCAGCCTTGGAAGACGCCTTTCAGCACAAGTGGGACAATCTGGATGTGTACGCTTTTCCCCCCTTCACGTTGATAAGACAAGTGCTCAACAGAGTAAGGGCCGCCCGAAACCTAAAGATGACTTTGGTAGCGCCCTGGTGGCCGGAGAGGGAGTGGTTCGCAGACCTAAAAGACCTAACGAGTCACCCGCCGTGCCCTCTACCCGCCAGGTCAGACCTTCTGCACCAGCCTCACTTTCTCAAGCTCCACGACAACCCACTCTCCCTTCGTCTTCACGCCTGGAGACTATCCAGCGGCTCTTGAAGAAGGAAGGTTATTCTCCCTCCACGGCTAAGAGAATGTCTCTATACCTGAGAAAGACGTCAGCCGCGATATACCAGGCAAAATGGGCCTCCTTCACGAAGTGGTGCTCTGAAAGGCACATTAGACCTCTTAAGGCCTCTGTCCCAGACATAGCAGATTTTCTGGTGTTTCTTAGGGACAAAGTAGGAATGTCAATCCCAGCCATAAAAGGGGTTCGGGCTGCCTTAGGCCAAGTCTTCCTCCTGAAGGGCATCGACCTGGGGGCCTCGAGACACATAGCAATGCTTGTCAAAAGCTTCGAGCAGTCTTGCCCCCCTCAGGCGAGGAGGGTGCCCCAGTGGGACTTAGCCAAGGTCCTGAAGATGCTGTGTCGTCCCCCCTTTGAACCCTTGAAGGATATCGTAGACAAAGATCTCACCCTCAAGGCCGTCTTCTTGCTGGCCTTGGCGTCCGCTAAGAGAGTGGGAGAGATCCATGGTCTGTCATACGACGTCTCTCACTCAAAGGGGTGGAAAGAAGTATCCTTCAAGTTCGTGCCTTCTTTTGTGGCCAAGATCAGAACCCAGCAGTCTGGGACCTGAGGTTTGAAGGTTTCTCAATCCCTGCCATCCCTAAGACAGGTAATTCAGAAGACTTAAAATTGTGCCCAGTGCGAACAATTAGAAAATACCTGGAAAGGACAGCGCATCTCCGACCAGGCATCAAGAGCCTCTTCGTTTCCACAGGTATTAATAAGAAACAAGTTTCCAAAAACACCATCTCCTTCTGGTTGAGACAGGTTATCGCCAGAACCTACAAGGAGGCTGGCATGGCAGTGCCAGGCACTCCCAGACCTCATGACATCAGGGGCCTGAGCACCTCCTTAGCCTTTGAGAAAAACATGGCAGTAGGGCAAATTCTGCGAGCAGGTACTTGGTCGAACCAGTCAACCTTTACTGCCCACTACCTCAAGGACTACTCGAGAAAATCCTTGGACGGGTTCTCCATTGGAACAGTCATCTCCGCCCTCCAAGTGGTGTAACGGTAAAACCCCAGGCGCATTCAAGACTAGCGCCCGGTAGGCACAAGTGCGGTTTCCTACCTCCTACCCAGTTGCTTACTTGCCTCTTCGAGGAGTACCGTCTGTTCCCAGAAAATAACACATTCTTCACGACTACGCGTCGAGAAGGAACGTCGAAAGAAGTTTTTCAAAGGGTGAGTACTTAGACACTAACATGAATTTTTGTGTAGTTACCCTCGCTTCCGCTCTCTAGTAGGTCCCGTTATCCAGAGGCCTGTTGGCCTCCACGGCCGGGTCAGTGGGTCAGAATAGCACTCCCTCCTCCTAAAGTGTAAGTCTCCTAAGAAAGTAGTTCGAGGTAAGTATTCGTGTTGGAACAAATCAAAAATTTTAAGTAATTTTTATTTTTCCTAACATACTTACCGAGAACTACTTTCGGGTAATGGCCCTCCCTTCCTTCCCCGAGGGCCTCTCTTCCCTTGCTAGCATTATGCTAATTCAATAGAACTTAATGACGATGCTGACCCAGCAAGCTAGCGACCTACCTTAATCCTACCCTCGGGCCACATTCCTTGATGGCGGGGGTAAGGCTACTTAGAGCGCGGAGTGGGGGGGTAACTTACTCAAAACTCTGGTCGGCATAGAGAGATCACCAGTGACCTCCTAAGAAAGTAGTTCTCGGTAAGTATGTTAGGAAAAATTAAAATTACTTAAAATTTTATATATATATATATATATATATATATATATATATATATCTATATATATATATATATACTGTATATACAGTATATATATATGTATGTATGTGTATATATATATATATATATATATATATATATATATATATATATATATATATAGATATATATATATATAGATATATATATATATATATATATATATATATATATATATATATATATATATGTATGTATGTGTATATATATATATATATATATATATATATATATATATATATATATATATATATATAGTATATATGTAAGTGTATATATATTTATAAAGAATGAATGACTGCAATTGTTCCATTTATTTTTCAAACCTGACATAAGAAAGGGAAGCAGATTATGTACGTGTGTGATGCTTATTAGCTGTCTTGAATTTCCCCAGACTCAATTAATTTTAGCAGTCATTAGAACACTTTTTTTCATATCGATACTTCTTTCTTTCTAACACTTTCGATGTTATTACAACTCTTCCAAGGTCATTGTCTTATGCTTTGGCCTCTCTGATTTATGCAGTATATCAATTCTTGTTACACAGAATATATGCAAATGTTTGATCTTAAAATTTCACTGGTTTAACAATCACTGTATACATACCCAGCTTTGGCTATACAGCCAACTATCCCACCAATATTTTGTCCACATTTTGCTACCTTTCTTGCTTCTCTTCTGTGATTCACCTTTTCTCTTGTGTGGCCTCTATCCGTTACATCTACTCAAAGATGTTTGTTTTTGAGCATTGACCAATTGCATTCTCCTTACTTTTGCCTGCATTTCCCAGCTCTTAATTCTTCCTCACTTTCTGGAATCCATTTTGCATTACTTTTCTCTTATTCAAAGTTATCCTCAATCTTCAATTTCTTTCAACAGCTCATGCTGTTTCCCATCATTGAATCGGTACTGTCAACGTCATATGGAATCCTTCCACATTAATTCTGCAAAGATACAAAACACTCAAGCCTTCAACAAACCTTCACACCTAATGAGTCACTTTCTTTCCCACATATTCTAACTCTTAATTTCCATCCAAAACTTTAAATTGCTCAACACTCATTGCCAGCAAAATGTTGCAGGATGCTTGTATTGAAACATATGGCGCACACTAGCTTTTCAAGGTTCGTGTATGATGCGTAAAACATTTTCCAATTTCTTTCAAGCATTTTGTCTAACTGTTTCACAAACGTGAAACAACTCCTGTTCTTCCCAGTTCCTGCCACCCGTCTTCTTCAGTTTAAATTGTACCATACACCTTCCCTGGTATACTAAGTACCTCTAAATCTTATAGTTACCTTCAAATTTATAAATTGGAACTATTCTTCCTCTCACTCATTTTGTATACAGTATTACCTTTTCTTCTGCTAAACACACTTCACTGATAGAGCAAGTGCAGACATTCAAGTGGATAGATCACGAGAGAAAAATATGGAAAACAACAAAATCAGAGAAGGGAAAAGAAATAGGAAATATAGGTCAGGCACGCAGCTGAGTGATGCAAGACTCACAAGAATTAGTGTTAGACTGAGAAACGACTGCATAAAGACATCTAGAGGTTGAATTAAGGAAAAGCATTAAGAGTTATGGGAATTACAAATGAGACATTGTGGTGTATGGGGTGGGTTTTATTCCATGATTGACCAGTGCTTGTAAGGTTTATACACTCACAATATATATATATATATATATATATATATATATATATATATATATATATATATATATATATATATATATATATATACATATATACATATATATATACTGTATATGTATATATATATATATATATATATATATATATATATATATATATATATATATATATATATATATATATATATATATATATATATATATACTGTATATATATATATATATATATATATATATATATATATATATATATATATATGTATATATATACATACATACATACATACATACATACATATATATATATATATATATAATGGAAATCAATACAATATTGTGTTCAAATAAAAATAAATTTATGGCTCATACTGGGATCGAACCCTAACCCCTTCAAATGAAAGGCAAGGTCACTACCAATCACGCCACCAGAGGCTCTCATAAGTTAGAACTAATCAAGTTTGTACGTTGAGGGTCTCCCGTTTCAATTTTCTGCAGTCTGTGTTACAGAAGTAGAAATACTGGTTCCATATTTGGTGTGATGAATCATGGAATTGAGAAAGTGAAATAATGGAGCATTTATTTTATAATTTTTTCCATTTAAAGGTGTCAGAGTTACCACTGATGACTGTTTGATGTGAAGAGTATCAGATAATGTATATATTTTTTTTCAAGTATCATGAATTGTAATTTTGTAAACAAGTTATTAAAAGATTTCAATGCTGTATACTTTGTGTATCATTGCGTATAACATTCCCAACATAAAAAAGCCATACAAGTGACTAGACAATGCATCATTTTATTCTGTATATGAAATAGTTTTTGTTTTCAAGCCTTATACAATTTAAGGTACAACTCTATTCCTTTTCTTGTTTGTGTCCTATTTCATTGGTTTCTATATTTTAAGATTCTCTCCCAGGGATATACAAAAGATCATTGCGGGGTCAGTTTTTTCATTCCGGTAAGATACAATGGAAAATTATCTCTGGAAATCAAAGTACAGTACAGTACTCTATTTTTAAATTACCCGGTAATATTTACTGTAGAATTCGATTGAAGATGTTACACTGTAGGATTTCTATTTGGAATTTTACAAGTAAAGGATTTTTACTGGTTAGCAAAGATGTTGGTGGGCACATGACTAATAAAGAAAGCTTACTTTGTCCCTAGTTTTAGTAACTGATAAGCCAATGTCTGTCTAATAAATCTAAAATGGTACAGTACTGTAGTATGTTCTTGAGAAACGTGTTAGTGTTGTCCAAACCTCCATGATTCTATGTAACCGTGAACTAGAAAACCCAACCTTTGGAAGACTTGAAATCAGTGAGACCTTGCTGATTCAAGAACTTCTTGTCAGTCTTCTGAACTTTTCTGATAATACCACAAATGTCCGGCTTGGTGAGACTACTCGACTTGTATCGTCTTCATTTGCTTGCTGTTCTTGTAGCTTATTTCTCAGACTCAATACCTTCAGTTTAGTAAATACATGAATGGGATCGGATGTTCTCAAACATGGTCTAAATGCTAATGGCATTCCACGCCTTCTTGGCAAGTTTTGCCTCCATCGGAAACAAAAGCATACAACATAATGACAACAACTTTCGGCTATGTTGGCTATCATTTGGGGTACTGCAGTGGCTACAGGTTAGAAGACAAGTCTTTGCCGATAGTATGGAGATGAAACCGAGTTTAAATCAATAATAACAATTACACACTCCAGCACCAAGGAAATCTATTGACCAACACCTTATCACCGTGAGTTGCCCCGCTGATTGTGAGTTACCAGGGAAATTGGTCCGCCACAAGAATATTTAATTATCCAGTTATGATGAACTAGCGATACCAGGGCACAACTATAGGTGAGGCACATCTTTTAGGTTCAGCTGAACCGAGAACGTCTTTTAGGTTCAACTGAATGGAGAACGTTAACTTATATATCTCATTAGTGTATTGCCTTTAAAAGTCTCTGTGTGAGCTATCTCAGCTGTCATAATTTTCTAATTGGTAACTTCATTGAAATGAGAGATAAAAGTGTGCATATGAATTTACATACAGTATATATTATCCCTTAGAGGTCCCTTATTAGCCCAAGTTTTGTTTTATTGATACATGAACTAGCTGTCAGTTTCCGGAAGTAGATATAGAAGCCTTTAGGGAACGACAGAGTAAGGTTGATAGCCGGAAGGGAACTTTCCTTCCTGTCGATCTGTAGGACGGGGGTTTGAGACCCACCCAAGCTTGATAAGTCTCTCGTAGAGTCTACAACCTCGCCATCCGTTTGAGCTTGGAAAGGGGGGGGGGGGGCAATTTGAAGGAAGCTTGTAGGTCTACCTGCTGAGTCATCAACATCCATTGCCTGGCCCTCTCTGATGGAGAGGGGCTTAGGTGCTGTTTATAATGTATATGTAATCAGTCTCTAGGACATTGTAACTTTTCCTTGCCTCTGGGATTCATGAACAACCTTAAAATGACTTAGTTTAGAATGCTGAAGCTTGAGTTTGAATTACGGCAAGAGACCTAAGTTCCAGTTCTGTTTTAGCCAAGTTGAAATAATGGGACTTTGTAGGCAAATAAAAAGGCCTAGTTGTGTTGAGTGTAACTTTGTTTTTTAGTTCCTTTCCCGCAATAAAAGTTTACATTTTATAAAAAATTTTTTCATTGTTAGTGTCGGCAGAAAATGATCTGTGGTTATTTCTGTACAGCAATCCATATACTTACTACAATGTAATATGTATGATTAAGGATTTTTTATATGAATAGTCATTTTCTTTTATTAAAAATTCCTTTAATGTCTTCAGTGTGAGAATCAGAATTTATTGTACAGACATTTCTGTGTGTGATTTCACTCCTTATTATAAATTACAATATATCTGTGAAGATTTGCGCCCTTTACGCATGGTGTGTGTCAGTACTGAATGCTACTCCGTTTTCTCACAGATGGCATCAGTGAGGCTTCAAGGTTTTCCAGTCAAGGAAAGGACGTTCAACAAAGCATTTTGTTGCTCCCTGTGTGCATACTCCACACATTACAGAAGCAATTTCAGAACCCACATGCTGGTCCACACGCAAGAGAAGCCCCACCGTTGCACCGTCTGCCAGGCCTCCTTCTCGCAGAAAGTCACTCTGGTGCGTCACATGACGAGGCACACGGGAGAGAAACCGTACGCGTGCTCCAGATGCGAATTTAGAACCGCTCGGAAAAGTTCTCTGCGAATTCACGTTTTTAGGAAACATGAGACAGATGCAGGAGGGGATTTTGAGATCCCGGTTTCCCATAGGTTTTGAGTTGAAGGAAAAATAAATGTTTAGCATCCACTGATCAGATTACAGTATTTGGCCTTGGAATATATATTCTTTTCTATTTAGGATATAGTTTTATTTAATATTTATGTCATTTAGACAGGTAACAAGTTTTGTGTAACATGATTATTACATGTAGTTGAAGAACTACATGTAGTAGTATTCAGATATGTTGTGCATTATGTTCTATATATTTATAAACATTAACAACATCAGAGAGATGAGTTTATCCAACCTAAGGAGATATTTAGAATAGAAACATTCCAATGGCATTTTAACGTTGCTAACTCCTTAGTATGATTTCACCTTAACCTGTTAGAGAACTCGCGTTACGTAACATATACAATTTCACTACTTGTACGCTTTCTAGTCTCATACCATTGGTTAGTCATGTTGAGAGTAGGGTTCCCCTGCTATATATGACCAGAAAAACAGCCCTTAAAGTAAAGTAAATTAACCCTTTTACCCCCAATGCTATTTGCAACTTTCCAACCCTTAACCCTCAGGCGTTATTCTTTTTCAAGCATGTTTTGCAATAATTTTTTTTTTTCTAGATTTCGCTGACAGCCTTAATTTTCGTCATAGAGAGGTCAGGTTGGTCTCATTATTTTGGAAAATGTCGGAAGTTTCTCAAGTTATCAAAAATAAGCAAAAACAAAGATGCAAATAGTAGCCTTTTGCAACAATATACCGGTACGTCCATGGGGGTCGAGGGATGAGTTTTGTGAAACGTACCAGTACGTCCATTGGGGGTAGAAGGGTTAATTCAAGAATTCCTAGCTTTGAAAATTCTGTCGTACGTCCTTCTAGCCGTCTGCTAATTATTATTTGGGCCTCAATTTTTTATGATATGGATTTATTTTGAGAGAGTAAATTCAAATATGTTTTGACAGTAATATGAAGAAACAGAATCCATTAATAGCAGAATAAGATTGGAATAAATTTATCTAATATAGTATAAAATGGAAAATATGATATTTTCTAGCGGTCTATTCTGTCGAGAATAATTGTGCCTTACTATATAACGTACGTAACTGTAAATAAAGTAATGCAAATACAGTACGTACTATATTGGTCTTTTCATGAAGGTTATTACTTGTTTTAGCCTCCTTGGTCCTACACACTGCTATCTTTATAGCTTCCTGCTTTGCCAACTAGGTTTGTAGCTTAGCTAGTAGTAATAATAACAATACAGTAATAATGATGATAATGATAATAAGAGTTACTAGTACCTATGTTATGCCACTACTGAAAAGTATAGGTAGAATTTGATAATCAAGGTCTGCAGTTAAATATTGATTGGACTCGTCTAATTAGTGTTATATCGAGAGTGGTTAAAGAATAAAGTCCCAAGTATTTAATAGTACAGTATCATTTACCATTGTATTTTCATTAGATATATACAGTACTTGACTGTAATAAGGTGAAATATCATTCTTAAATATGTATGAGCATACGTTCAGGTGGCCACATGATACCCAGCCCTTTGTCAATTTTTGACAAATTAGATTTTTGCATTATGCTGAACACGAAAAGGTCTTTGACAGACTGCTATGGGTTCATAAAAACCAGATATTTTGATAATCTTCCGTGTGAAGTAAAACACTATACGTACAGTACTCGATCGTTATGTTGGGTGAAACGACATACTGTAACTTACATTTTATTTGTGCATCCAATATTAAGGAGAGAGATTAGCTCACCAAACTCTCAACTCAAGCCCTCAAGGCACCAGAAGAGTTGGAAGACCCAGGCCTACATGGCTGAGGACAATGAAGCATGAAGCAGGAGATGATGAATGGAGAAGTATTACTTTAAAAGCTCAAGATAGAGACGACTGGCAAAATCTAACCGAGGCCCTTTGCGTCAATAGGCGTGGGAGGAGGAGATGATGATGAGCGACGTAAGGTTATAAGTGACGTGTTAAACCGATATGATGAGGGGTAATATGGCCTTTCACTCTTTGCTTAAAACCTCTTCTAAAAGATTCGTTTCTAGGAGTTTGGGTCTATTTTAAAAACTGTTGTTGAAATGGATGGATGATCTGGGAAAGGTAATGGTTCCTTGGACAGGGAAAGATTGGAGGCCAAAGGTAGTCAATAACATAATTTGATCACAGACAGCACCCACTACAAGGGGGGGGGGGGAGCCTAAGTGAAGGGTTCCCCAATCCTGATAAAAGTGGTGACACCCTCCGTCAAGAAGCTGTTAGGAAAGACCATCATAGTATTCTCGTATAAGGTTTATGAGTTTTGTTGCTAGAGCAGAATTGTGATGGGTATTCTAAGGAAGTGACCCCAAAGTGTCACTTTCTGTCTTGTCATCCAATTGTGCAGTCACGTTATTAATGTTCCTAATGTCTATAACAGTTAGGCAATATGAATATCAGGTATGGGAATAAATATTAAATATCCAGTTGTTTGTCACTAGTTAATATGCCTATTGTTTCTTCTGGAGAGGATGTTGCAGAAAGAAATTCTTGTATGTTGTATCGCCTAAGAAATTTTGATACGGAAGCACCATTGAATGAAAAGGTTTCCTGAACCTCCACTTGTAGTTCACATTGCCTTCATTTCTGGAAGCATGGATTGTTGACGTTACTCCTCAAAACTAAGAAATTTTCTCCATTTTCTTAGCTTCTAATACACTAATGCTTCAGTAGAGCAATGAGACCAGTATCTAACAACAATATACAACACATATCGTATGTCTTCTTTCGTCAAAACGTTGACAAGGAACATCAATGGTCTATGTTCCTCTGTTCCAAATGCCAGTTTTTTTAAGTGTATTTAAGATGTCTTCTCTGGATATTTTAGCAAATTCTGCACTGTTGTGCACAAGAATTGTTTTGGGTGATCACGATTCCCTATCTCTTGTCTTGTGCCTAGGCACAATATTTTTTTTTAATGTAGAGATTCTGGTGAGGAGGGCATAGTCTCGCTTTTCTTATCTGGGTAGTGTTTCATGATCAAATAAAGTTTGAAGTGTAAAAAAAAAAAGGGTATTTTTAGATGAGGGGTATCTGTGGGAAGAGTAAAGTGCTTGCTCATATCGAGGGAATGATTACAATAATGCCACTCCTTCCTTTGACTTTGCTACACCCGAACGTATTATTTTAGTAGTACAGTAAAGGGATTTTGACGAAGGAAAAATCTATTTCTGGGCGAGGAACCTGTGTCGCCCAGTGAAAGTAGTACAGTAATTGTTTTATTAAGATTTTAATGTCATTATCTTCTCTAGCGGAAGCCCTAGACACCTAGAATTTGCGAACCAGAAGAACGAGATGGAACCCTGGATCTGTTTTTCATTTGTCTACAGGGCTATTTCTATTAAGTGTTATCTCACAACTTACTGTTTAATACGTTCTCCTCTCATACCGTGAGATATAGGGACCTAGGCTTGAGTCGGCTAGTTTTTTCTGCTGATGTGAAAGCTGCTTCACTCCATGAAACTTTTTGGCAGGTGGAAGGAGTGAAATCAGGTTGCTTTATAAAGTATTCTTCTCAGTAGTTGATCAAAAGCATTTGCAACTGAATGATGGTAGGTTTTATAATTTGGAATAATTGGAAATAATAGTCTTATCTGGGCACACTTAAATCTTTTGGGGACCAAAGGAAAATTTGCACTAGTAGTTGGTCTGTTTGCTTAGTCAGCACATTTGCAGTAGTGGTAGAAAAAAAAATTTGATTTCAAAGTGATTGCTGCTATTAACCCTTTTACCCCCAAAGGACGTACTGGTACGTTTCACAAAACTCATCCCTTTACCCCCATGGATGTACCATTACGTCCTTGCAAAAAACTTATTTACATTTTTTTTTTGCATATTTTTGATAACTTTTTGAGAAACTTCAGGCATTTTCCAAGAGAATGAGACCAATCTGACCTCTCTATGACAAAAATTAAGGCTGTTAGCAGAAATAAAAAAAAATATAATGCAAATGTGCTTTGAACAAAAAATAACCCCGGGGGCTAGGGGTTGGAAAGTTCCAAATAGCCTGGGGGTAAAAGGGTTGATAAAGTTGTTTTCCAATTTTTTTTTTCTATAGAAAATATTCCCTGCTTTTTAAATCATTTTCTTCCTCTTAATTTATTTGATATCATCGCTTCTGTACGTAAGGTACTACAATACTGTACATTGTTTAATGTAGGCCTTTTTGCAATTTGCTTTGTCTGGTTTGACACAAGGTAATCTATAAGAAATAATCTCGGGCTTGTAGTTACTGTATATTCAGCTTTTAACCGTACGGTACGCAAAGAATTATTAACTGTATGATTTCCACTATTCCATAAAACTTTCATCTGTAACAGCTCAGTGCATGTCGTGACACTCCAAAATGGTGATTGGTCTATTTAAAAAGTTTTCTTTAGTAATCAGGATTTAGAATGATTTAAGGCCTCCAGCTTTCTTGTCTGCGATTACTAAAATCAGCTCCATTTTCTCACAGATGTCGTCGGTGAGTCATCCTGGGAGAATGTTCAGTTGCCCCCTGTGTCCCTATTCCACTGATTACAAAGGCAATTTCAAAACTCACATGCTGGTCCATACGAAAGAAAAGCCTCATCATTGCACTTACTGCTCTGCTTCTTTTTCTCAGAAGGTGACGCTCTTGTACCACATGCGGAGACACACGGGAGAGAGGCCGTTTCAGTGCTCAATTTGTAGTTATAAAGCATCAAGAAAGAGTTCCCTGCAAAGCCATGTTCTGAGAAAGCATAGTCAGTAGAATGTTATTCATGCAATGGATTTTGTGTATACCGGCAAAGCAACATTCAAGGAAAGAGTACTTACAATGCTTCTCGGGCAGTGTCTTCATGCAATGGCTTTTGTGTATCTACTGGCAAAGCCACATTCAAGGAAAGCATACTTAGAATGCTTCTTGTGCAGTGTCTTCATGCAATGGCTTTTGTGTATCTACCGGCAAAGCCACATTCAAGGAAAGCATATATAAAATGCTTCTCGTGCAGTGTCTTCATGCACTGGCTTTTGCGTATCTACCGGCAAAGCCACATTCAAGGAAAGCATACTTAGAATGCTTCTCGTGCAGTGTCTTCATGCAATGGCGCTAGGGCATCTAGGTATACTATGCTTGTTGCAATTTCTGTAGCTTATCTTAGTTCTAGATAAATATCCAGCTGCAAATTCTGTATCTTGGTCTTTATTAGCAGTCACTAGGATGTTATAAAAAAGGGGGGAAATGTATTTGAAATTTGATACCATAAGTCTGTGATTTCATAAGCATACTGTATTTTTGTTATTATTATTATTAGCTAAGCTACAACCCAAGTTGGAAAAGCAGGATGCTATAAGCCCAGGGGCTCCAACAGAGAAAAATATCCCAGTATGGAAAGGAAGCAAGTAGATAAACAAAGTACTAGAGTAGTAATAAACAGTTAAAATAAGATATTTAAGCACAATAACATTGAAATAGATTTTTCATTTATCGTCTACAAATACTTCATGAAAACGAGAGGAAGAGAAATGAGATAGAATAGTGTGCCCAAGTGTAATTCCAATCTTCTGCAGTTCAGTTCGTATTCAATCAACTTGATACATCATGATACATATTTGTTTTAAGATTTTCCATCCCAAAACTCATGTTGCAACGTAGACCTGTCTTTGGTTTCCAAGTTTTCTGGTCGTAAAAACTCGAGTCATCAGATTTCGGATTTTATGATTATACTTATAAGAAAAACGTCAGATTTGAATTGCTTTTATCTCTCTGAAACACTTGACGGTTGATTCAATCTTTCATGAATTATACTGTTATTAATAATATAATGAGATTTAAACCTGTCACCTCTTTATTTTCTTCATGTATTTTACTATGGTAATTACCGGGGATCTCATGTCCTAAATATCTCCTTTATTGAGACGTTCTGTGACAGTTCAGATCAGTGAAATTGTTAATGAAACTATTTTTAGTTTGATTAAGGAATTGAATTATCTATGCATATTTAACTCTTAATATTTTAGAGTTAAATGTTAAATTGATTTATGTATTTTGCAGCAAAGTAAATTTTGTCATTTTAAGAAATACAAAAGGATATCTTATTGTTACTTACTGTATTTACAATGCAAATCTACAGAAGGGACTTAACCGATGATTTATATTCTGTAGATAATAGTTATAATAAATAGATATATATTACCCTGCCTTTCTTTATCCATGTCACAAAAGAGATTTTAATTTGAAGTTAGGTACTGATTTATATCAAGAACCTTTTTCAAGGGGAGGGGATCTATCCATAATTAAGACATTGTGCACAAGGAGTGTTGGTTTAGTTATAGGTACTGGTTTTTAGAGGTACTCTAGAGTTCAGTAAAGTGGGTGCTACATGTTTTCACTTATCGGTTTGGCTACGTTCAGCCTTACGTTATAGTCGTCCTCGTGTAGTCAATGTAGTCAATGATTATTTACATCCCTACTACTGTACTTGTCATCATGTTATTTGTCTTTCATTAGAATGGCAGGTGTAGTAAATCATGTTATTTGTCTATCATTAGAATGGCAGGTGTAGTAAAAATTATTGAGATGATAAAGAGTGTCACGACTGAGATGGTGTGGCCATGTGTTGAGGATGGATGGTGGGGAGGGAGTGAGGAGGGTTTAGGAGGAACCTATAAGGGGAGGAAGGTCGAAAGGGAGGCAGAGAAATAGACGGCAAAATATGGTGAAGGATGACATGGAGAGAAGAATTTCGGTGGAAGAGAATGCCTTTGATAGAAGGCATTGGAGATGGTGCATCGGGCAACTGACACCTTAATGTGATGATAACGGTGGGGATTAAGATGATTCAGTTCATCATGTCTACAGGAAAACTATTGACCACTTCTTTTCTATCCTGTTGTCTTGAATGGTATTCCTTCTTATTTGGAATTTATTGGGAATTGGGTATAGTTTGCTCATTGTATATCGTATAATTTCGTTCCAAGTGACTTGGTTAATGTTGTCGTGAAGTCATGTCGGTTGAACCACACGTTTTAACCCTTTTACCCCCAGGCTATTTGGAACTTTCCAACCCCTTAACCCCCAGGGGTTATTTTTTTTCAAGCACATTGTGCAGTATATTATTTTAAATTGCTCCAACAGCCTTAATTTTCGTCATAGAGAGGTCAGGTTGGTCTCATTCTCTTGGAAAATGCTTAAAGTTTCTCCAAAAATCATAAAAAATTTGCAAAAAAAAAAAAAAGATGTAAAAAGCATTTTTTTTGCAAGGACTTACCGGTACATCCATGGGGGTAAAAGGATGAGTTTTGTGAAACGGGCCAGTACGTCCTTCTGGTGTAAAAGGGTTAATGTTGAGTTTTACAAATGACCCTGCAGTAAATGGAATCCCATGTTGTTAGTTGAAGAATTCTTTTGTCTAAGTATTGTATCTTCAAAATTGTAAATAAATGAAGAAAGAAGGGTAATTGGAGCATTAGAAATTATTGAAAATAATTTACTATTATGGTCTTTAGTTTTATTATCTAGATTTCTGTTATCCATAAAAGGGGCATAATATTATGTGTATGCTTATAGATATGTATAGATAATTTCCATTTATTTAGTGTTGTTATGACAACATATAAGATTTATTCAAAGAATATGCTGCTAATATCAACCATTTGATAGATTTTTAGCTTAATACATTCACTGTATGTGGATTAGAAATTTTATTCACTAGTGTAAAAATTATGAATTTCTGTTGTTTTATTTTACCAAGTGTGCATATCAAATACCTAGAGTTAATGAATGATTGAGACTGACACATGGAAACTTCCCTCACAGGTAGGTCTAGCGGGGCAAATGATCGAAGAGGACTTGGTTGTATATAGCGATGGCGTCAGCAAGGTCCATAAGTGTACTATCTGCTCGTTTTCGTCTGTCAACAAATTCGTCGTGGTGCGTCACATGGCGACGCACACGGGAGCCAAGCCCCACAAGTGCCCGTACTGTCCGTCAGCGTTCTCGCAACAGCCGAACATGATCAGGCACATGCGGCTACACACGGGAGAGAAGCCGTACGCTTGTTCTTTTTGTTCCTTTGCCTCTGCTCAAAGAAATAGTTTACAGTCTCACATGATGAGCAAGCATAATGCCTTGCTTTAAGATAAGGCAGAGACATATTTATTTAAATTCATTGATGAATTAAATTCATATAACCATAGTAGCGGGCAGTAGTCGGATGTAGAACGGCACCTCGTAGTATCGGGGGATGTTGAGAAAGGAGAGGACTAATTGGTTAGGGACCTCTGGTAGTGGTTCTAACACGCCCCAGTTACTATACCGACACTCTTTTAGAGTGAGCGAGCTGGGTATATTCCTGGCATTCCATGCAACTTTTTTCTCTGGTATATTTAGCCGTATTTATACCTTAGAAATGGTGCTATAAGGAGCATTTCACTGGGCGACACAGGTCCCTCGCCAAGAAATAGATTTTTCTTGTCAAAATCCCTTATTTAAACATAATTTTTGGACTGTTTTGTGTGTAGTTTTTCCTCGGTTTTCAAGACTATTATGTCTCGTTGAATTTTTTTTTATAGTACAGTAGATGTAAATGCAGTTTTCTTCCAGTAGTAATTACAGGTTTGATATATTTCATCAAAGCAGTATACTGAACTATAAAAACAAATACATATGAAAAGATGTATTTTTTTATGTTTTGTCTCACTTTAACTTAAATTCTGTGAATTATTCTTGGTGCATCCAGTCAACTTTTTTCATAACCAGTCGATTAAATCTTTTTATCCTCAATCATCTTTGTCGTTCATTGTATTCCATTATTATTATTATTATTATTATTAATATTACTTGCTTAGCTACAACCATAGTTGGAAAAGCAGGATGCTATAAACCCAGGGGCCCCAACAGAGAAAATAGCCTAGTGAGGGAAGGAAAGAAAAAATAAATTATTTAAAAAAAAGTAAAAACATTAGAATAAGCATTTCCTTTATAAACTATAAAATCTTTAACAAAGCAAGAGGAAAAGAAATTAGATAGTATAGTGTGCCTGAGTGTACCCTCAAGTAAGAGAACTTAACTCCAAGACAGGGGAAGACCGTGGTACAGAGACTATGGCACTACCCAAGACTAGAGAACCAAGGTTTGATTTTGGAGTATCCTTCTCCTAGAAGAGCTGAATATTATAATCTCTTCTACATTTACCAAGAGGAAAGTAATCACTGAACAATTACAGTGCAGTAGTTAACTGCTCGAGGGACGAATTTTTCGCTTATCAAAGTGTTGTCATGTGTTTGAGGAAAGAAGGGACTGTGGAAAGAATAGGCAATACTATTCTGTGTTTTATGTAGGCAAAGGAAAAATGAGCCATAACTAGAGAGGAATCCAATGTTGTACAATCTGGCCAGTCAAGGAACCTTTTTCGACCTTAGCTTGGCTCCCACTACCTTTTCTGATTTAGGTAATGTCTTTCTTATACCAGCAACCATAGCTTCACTCTCCAGTGCCTATCCTGTACAGTACTGTAGTAAGTCATTGTACAATCTCTCTTAACATTCTAAAAAACACTCATTGGCCAATCTTTTATGCTATCTAATATCATCTTCATTATTGGCCTTTTTATATTTTGGCTTTACAAGATTAAACGGGAAATGAGTTTTCATGTTGAGCCTCTTGCACTTTCTGTCTGAATTTGGATCTAGTCAAGGTCATCATCATAGGTCATTATTACTGGTCTTCAGCTTGCTACGCACTTGTTAAATACCTTTTTAACTGTTTTCATTTGTTAGGGATCATAACTTACAGGTAGGCCTCTTCAAAATAGTGGCTTCTCATTTCTCTTGATTCTAGCTCTGAGCATGAGGCATATAAAAACTTGGATCTAATTTCCTATGACAGGACTTAGAACTTTTTGAAATAAGTGTGTAACAGTTAACGATACAAAGAAGAGTTACTAAACTTTGGATGAAATGCTAAAATAAATTTCTCGAGTCGCCTAGCTCCCTTACAAGTAACAGATCATTTAGTTGCCAGTGGTTTTCCCTAAGGACAAGAACTGAAATTCACACTTAAATGACAGTAAGGTCTTACTCTAGATTGAAAATAGCCTCAAAGAATGAGATGTGCAGATATTCTCTCCACTATGAAGTCATAACCATACAAAAAGATATGCTAATCAATAACTATGACAAAATGGCCAATACATTTGGTGTACTATTAAGACTTCATCCCAGGAATTTATGAAAGCGTCTTTGCTTATACATATAGCAATATCAATAAATTGGTTGTTGCATCGTCAGTGCATCTCATCAGTTAGATCTTAATGGTCCACGAAATGGAAATCCACACATCCTTGAATGAAATTTGAAACCTAACTCATATTAACAGCTGTGGCTCTTTGATCAAAAACTTTCCTTGTAAATACAAGTTTATCTCTAGTTTCGAGGATATTTTCACAAATGAAACGCGACCGCAGCATCGGAAACAATTTTATGGTCAATCATGTAGTTTTTTTTTAACATCGTAAAGATCTGATTGTAGTATTAGTAGTGATAGAGTTGATCTCTTTGGGAACCCATCCTCTTGAAATGTTTCACTAAAGGCATGTACAGAAAGCTAGATTTTACCACCTCCAACATGATGATTATAAGTGTGCCAATTAGTGGGTGCTAACTCAACTCTCCACTTGGTGCAACCGTTTAGATTATGTTGACAATAACAGCTGTATCGTCTCTCTCTCCGTTCCTCGGCATCTAGGGAAATGCTCAATCACCTGTTTTATGTAGGATACAGACTTTGAGGATTAGAATGCAGGACCTTCATAAGTTATTGAAAAGTTAGAATGCAAATATAGAACAATTTGCTTAATCTTTCAGTTTTATTTGAGTAATTACTACGTTTGTAGAAAGTGTGTTGTGATGAATTTGTTCCTTGATTGTAGTGAATATTGTAAGCTTTTTTTCTTCAGATGGTTATATGGACTACCTATAAACTGTGATGGTTTGTCATGAGAAGTGTGTCTTTTTGTAAAATAATCATGAAATGTGTGAGGATAATTGAGTGAAATAAAGTGAATAACAGAAAACTTGCTTCTTCTTACACCTTTTAGATTTAATGCGTGGAGTCGTACTATTTATGGTTTTATTGTTTTTTTTTATTTTTTTTTTTTTTGTGTAATTTATTTGTATTCTTTTTAATGGTAGTTAAATCCATTATAATCGCTCTTTTCGATATATTTCATGTACGCTTAATCTCTCTTGCCTTATATCTAAAATTCTTAATAGTTTTCAGCTACTCAGGGTCTCTGTTGGAATCTGGCACTGTTATAAGAATTAATAATCCTTTCTTAGCTGAAATATGGGTTCTTCGATTCTATTTTGATGGTGCTCTTCTGTTGTCTTTCACTCAATTGATGGAGTTTACTTTCTGTGCAATATTCTTTAACCACCATTATGTGATCACATCCACCAATGTCAATTACTGAGTATTGCTCAATTTTTAACTTTCTGTATCGTAATGGTAAGGCATGAAATGCTGTCCTTGCTTGTGTGGGGTCAGTGTTCTGGTTTTAACTGCTTTCTTATTCTTTAGTTCTTGTGTTGTGGAATGTATTGGGTTGCCTTTCTCGGCGGCATTTGCATTTCAAAGATCGTGTTTGCGTACTACCTACACGACGAAGGAAATGGAAAATCTTGAAGGGGATCTCTGATTTGTTCAGCAGTTCTCCAATTGCACAGTAAAACTGATTATTTTAGTTGCTCTGCACTCTGAGGCAACAGGAGACCTTAAGCGTATGACATTTAGTGTACTGTACTACAATATAATTCTCCCTTTATAATGAAGAGCAATTGTCTGTATGTATATATATAGATATATGAATTTCTTTCTGGCTACACTCACCCAGTTGAGAGGGGTTACCCTGAGATAGAAGAGGTTAATGAGAATGGTTGATTGTGTGTGTGCGCATATCTAAATATTTAGCCGTCATTTTCGACGGGTTGCGAAACTATCATATCATATCATATATATATATATATATATATATATATATATATATATATATATATATATATATATATATTATATAGATTATATATATATATATATATATATATATATATATATATATATATATATATATATATATATATACATACATATATATATATATGTATACGTATATATATATATATATATGTATATATGTATATATATATATATATATATATATATATATATATATATATATATATATATATATATATATATCTATATATGTATTTTCTTTACCCAGTGAAGAACTAACCACTAAGTGTATGTTAGTTTCTACCACTACTAGTACAGATTATTAATAACCCCTTTTGTTAAGGGTAAAAAAAAAATAAAAAAAAATTAGAATAGTGCCAACGCATCCCTGCGTGTCGTAAGAGGTGAATAAAAGGGACAGGATGAGGGGGCTGGGAACCCCCTCTCTTGTATTATTATCCTGTGAGACATCAAAGAGGTGGAGCTGGGGGGAGAGTGAATGCTCCTCGCACTCTAGTTTTGGGGTGTTTGAATGTGAGTGGATGTAGTACGATAGAGAGTAAATTATGTGAGATTAGAAGTACTGTATGTTTAGGAATAAAAGGATGGATATATTGGCTTTGTGTGAGACAAAGATAAAAGGGAAAGGTGAAGTGATGTTAAGTGAAATGTCTGGTAGAGTGTCAGGCATTGAAAGGGGAAGAGTGAAAGAGGGTGTGGCTTTATTGCTGAGTGAATGGATGACAGGTTAAGTAGTGGAATGGAAGGAGATATCATCTAGGTTAATGTGGGTAAGGGTTAGTTTGGGAAGGGAATGTTGGGCTTTTGTCAGTGCGTATGGGCCAGGTTGTGAGAAAAATGAAGAAGAGCAGAATGAGTTCTGGAATGAATGAACCAGGTGTGTAGAAGGAATTATGTAGTTGTCATGGGTGACTTAAATGCTAGAGTGGGCGCTGGAGAGGTAGAAGGTGTTATTGGGAAGTATGGCATACCAGGTGAAAATGAGAGTGGTGAGAGACTGGTAGATATGTGCGTTGAGCAAGAAATGCTGCTAAGTTGTAGCGTTTTCAAAAAGAAAGATAAAAACAAGGCCCATAATTTCTATGAGCATTTTTTATTTGATCACAATTTTTTTCTTTATTCGAACAAAATTTCTCTTTATTCGAGCGCAAATCTTTCTTTACTCGTGTGCAAAATCTTATTTACTCGAGTGCCAAATCTTTCTTTGCCTGAGCGCCAAATCTTTCTTTACTCGAGCGCAAAATCGTATTTACTCGTGCCTTTTTCTTTCAGGGGCATGAAAGGCTTTGGTGTGCCTCAAGTTCTTTAGATGGAAATGCTCAGCTTTCTGAAAGGGTAAGTTTCTGTGTAATTGAACTGCGTAAACGACATCTTTAAGTAGTCTGCTTTTCTATCATATACTATAGATATATATATCTTTATATAAACTTAATTCAAACTTGAATTATACTCTTGTGATTTTAATATCAGAAAACTATGCATAGCACTGTATTCTTGTACTGAACTTCCTTGATACTCCCGTTTATTTTTAAACTATTACTTAGTGTAATGATAATTATGTAACTAATATCACTATCACTATTGCATATATATAGATATACTTTTTATTTATATTTATTTTCTTGGATGGAAATCTTCGCGATGTATGTAAAGCTTACCTTGAGACATGAGAACCAAGTTTGGTGATTCTTTGTCAGAAAAAAAGGTGGAATCGTGATTCCAGGAATTGTTTTATATTCTGAGCTATGGTGATTTTGGATTCCAAGCTATAATTATTTTGTTTTCGAAGCTAGGATTGTTTCATGCCCTGAGCTATTCAATAACGCAATTCTGGTTCCATATTATTGTTAATGAAAGTTTACCACCGTATAAGTTCTTGAGAAACAGCTTGTACTCCTGAGTATAACAGTTAGATTGTTTCCTTAATTATAAATATGAATTGAATATTATGGAAGTAAAATTTCTAAAGTAGATTATTCAGGTACAATGTGGTTGAATGTTATTAAAAATTGCCGATCATAACTTGTGAGTATTTGTTCTGATGTGACGTTTATTCCGTATGTGATTTTCTTATTTGAATCTTCAAAAGATTCTAGATAATTTTATATAGTAGGAAATACAGCATACTGTATTTTGTTTAGCCCTTTCTTTACTCCAGCTACAATGGGTGGATACTTGAAAGGTTTTTGTGTTTTTCTATTATACCAGTTCATCTTGGGGACTAATCACAAGCAAATCTAAACCCTTTGTAGCTGGGCTATGATGGTGATTATATTACAAAATGTATCAGAGAGATGTTCTTGCAGGTTAGTCCGTTGTCACCGCTCAGGGATTCCAAGAGGTACAGGTGTCCGCACTGTCCGTACTCGAGTTACAACAAGACGAACGTCTATAACCACACTCTGGTTCACACCGGAGAGAAGCCGTACAAGTGCACGTTCTGCCAGGCAGGATTCAGAGTGAAAGCCAATCTGAAGAGACACAAGTTGATGCATACCGGGGAAAAGCCTTTTGCCTGCGACATGTGCCCGTACACTGCCAAGCAGAATTCGCATATCGTTATACATAAGCTGAGGCATCACAGTATGGCTGGCAGAAGTTAACGAGTTGAAAAATGCTCTGTTACGGTACGTTCTTGTTTCATGAGGCATATGGCAGTCTGCCTCTATTTCCAAGTGTCGTGATTAAAAGGCAGTGTGTGTGTGATGTACAGTATAGTGTATTATTTTCATTCCAATATATAGGGGTACACATTTACAAGCAAATGAAATGTCTACAGGTGTTCTGTAGATTATCGGAGTTCCCCTTTGAGATAATGTACAGTATACTGTATAATACAGGGTTTTCTTTTATTAAGATAGACTACGTGTAAAAATTAGTTTTTTTAGATCTGAAGAATGTTATCATCCAAGATACTTATGCTTTATTGGGTCAACAACTTATGACAAAATATAATTTGTTCATACTGGAGTGGTTTTAATTGTCAAAGTTCAAGAAATATTTCCTGAAGAAAAGCACCTATTTTAGATCCTATGCATATAAACCAGCGTCTGATGGAAATGGTCACAAAGCAGCAGGTTTAGTTAGTTCATTTAGGATCTGTGGTTTACAAATCGACTTTGTTTTTATGAAGAGAAATTCTTAGAAAACTGGAACTTGTGAAGTGTGTTAGTTCTTGAGTTATTTGATATCAGTGTATTGTAGGAGGGCAGGAATACCTGTCTGTGTTTTGCTATTCATGGAGAGTCGTAAATGACTAGCAATTTCCAAAAGAGAGAGAGAGAGAGCTTTTAGATATATGGAACCAAAAGAGCATAAAGACTCAAGAACACTTAGTTCTGGTGAAGCTGATGTTTGCGAATGATTTCTCATGTCTTGTTTCTTCTGTAGTGGGAAGATAAGCTTTTAATGGGGTATAGTTGTTTGATATTTTGTGTTCAATACTACACTTTACTTGTGGATTTCAAGATACTTTTCTGGTATGCACATGGTTAGAATAAAGATGAGCTGATATATCCGCTGTTTGTAATTTTGCTAATGTTTTGTTTCACCCGTCCAGTTTGTTTGATGCTTTTACATTAGTTAAATCTTCATGGAGATTTGATTTGCAATATCATTTTTCTCTTGGGTAAGCATTAGCAGAGAATTATGCAGAAAACAAAGAGATTTTTAATTCTCATTTGTGCGTTGGTACTAGCAGAATAAATGTGAAATATCTAACAAGAATATTAATTTTAAATCCTTATAATTAATATAGGCATTTGGTAATAAAGTATTTTTTTTTATTACTAGCTAAGCTACAACCCTAGTTGGGAAAGCAAGATGCTATAAGCCCAAGGGCTTCAACAGAAAAATAGCCCAGTGAGGAAAGGAAACAAGGAAATAAATAAACAATATGGGTATTACTGAACAATCAAGATAAAATATTGAAGAAACAGTAAACATCATCAAAACGGATATTTCATATATAAACTATAAAAAGACTTATGTCAGCCTGTTCAGCATCAAAAGATTTGCTGAAAGTTTGAACTTTTGAAGAAAGAATTGGTATTTAAATGTTTAGAGTATTGGTATTGTATCCGAAGGTGAATCAAGATGCATTTTTGAAGCAAAGTGGTTTAGTGCAATGTTGATGGAAAAATCTAAAACCCTGACTGTATGAGTAGAAGCTTAGAAATTACTGTGTGTCTGTTGTAAGAAATCCCAAGGTATAATATAGTCAAATTCATAATATCTCTTATCTTTTTAGCATTTTAGGTGTATGTATTGACCCTACAAGAAATAAATTTCATCTAGTACATAGCTTTACTACTTAGAATACAGTGAATTTTCTATTAACTTTTCCTTTCTGGGTTTAGATATATGGTATAACAAGAATTCTTTTAAAGTAGTCCAAATGCACTGAACTTTTTCTTGTCATCATGATGGTCACTGTATTTTTGCTAATGTTTTAAAATCAATTAACGAGGGTGGGCACTTGCCCCTCGTTCAGATCGAGACTTCAGAGAAGCAAACGAAAACGCCTGCCTGTGGGTTTGAAATCGGCACTATAAGATACGATGTTGACCCAAGTGTCTTTTGTTGATGTCGATAATTATTATGTCATGTGAAGATTATGGGGAAACATTGATGGCAGGAAAAGATGCTTAATGCAATCTACTGTATTAATCTTGCGTTGATTTAGATGTAATGAGCTTCTAGGTAATTGCACCCAGTACAGTATTTAAAAATGAATTGATGTTCGTTTAATTATGGCACCAAGAAAGGAGTACGATATTTGTTTATTTGCTACAAGTCCCTTTTTGGGTAACTTTATCGGGATTGGATTATCAGTACAAAAACAAGTTTCTTCCTTGAAGATCGTAAAAGTTTAGTTTCCCTTTTGACGTTGTAGATGTGATGCCTCTGGTGTACAGGATACTCCTTTTAAAGGGAAATTGCTGCAAGAAACTTTGGAAGAACAAATGACTGATGTTTTATTTGCTGAATTTTAAGCTTTCATGGCAAATTTCAACTTGAAGTTGTCAGTTGGTGAATAGAATGAAGAAGTTGATGTGTATACCATGAAAATAAATACAAAAATAACTGAAAAAAAAAGGTTTATTAATACTTGGAATCTTATGGGAAGAAGAGGTAATACCTTTGTGGATTATTATCAAAATTCTATTTTTGGGACACTAAAATAAATGTTTTATTTCTACAAATCAAGTTATTTCAATTCTGTGGTAATAATTTTTAGGCTTTTGGAATTATTTAAGTGGTTTTGCTATTTTTTTATATTGCGAGAATAGAATTGTTAAATACATTCTTAGTCATTTTATTCTCAGGAAATGTACAGAATGACTATTATAATTCTGTCAAATTCTTAATTTAAAAGTGTTGTATCCGATGTCAGTCATTTTAAGAAAAATGTTCCATTGCATGTCTTTTTACATTGATTTTGCCAATCTAATTGTTTAATGTTAATGCTTTGGAACATGGGAGAGATAAAAAAAAAACCATCTTTTTCAAATATCCCTGTTTAGAAAATGCCAGAGCATTTTGAATATGTATTCCGCAGTTATGTCAAGGAAGTATCTCCGCAGGTTCCTCCGGGGATTCCACCAGCCCGACTGCATCCAACCAGATTTGTCAAGAGGTTCAAGTGCCCCTATTGTTCGTACACAAGCAATTACAAGACTCACTTCTCGAGCCACATACTGGTACACACCGGAGAGAAGCCATTCTCGTGCTCCTACTGCCCTGCGAAATTTGCCGCCAAAGCCAACCAGAAGAGACACGAAAGGGTGCACACAGGGGAGACGCCCTTTGCCTGTAACATGTGTTCCTACCGTGCTAAACAGAATCGACATTTGATTTTGCATAAGATGAGGCATCACAGGAAACCAACTGGAAACTTTTAGATAAAGAAAATCTTGCAATGTAAAGCACATCTAAGTAGGGTTAAAGTTCGTAAGAATTTTCAGCTTGCCCGTGGAAATCTTGGTAAGGTGCGTCAATTTATTTGTCCCCTATATACTGTGCTGTCACCTTACATGAAATAATTTTCAGATCACCAGTTTCTTTTGATTTTCTTCCTATTTGTCCCAGCCTTGGGAAATATGGCTTTTTGAAAGCATTGGTGATTCTTGTTCATTTGTTTATTTATGTGCCATTCACGGTTTGGTATTCATTGTAGCAACTGCTAAATACACGGCTTATAACTTATATAGTTTTGTATATCCTTTAAGGTTATGTCTTTTGGCATTAATATTTACTCCTGAGGGGTGGGCAGTAGAGGATTATTACCCTTGGCTGGTTGGGATTATTGAATCGAGTGAATCTGTGCTATGATTCAACCGTACAGCTCCCCATGAAGTTTTTAAAAGACTCATTTAAAAGGGATCTTAGCTTTATTACAGGAACCATACAGTAGTTCACATCATTAACCCTTTTACCCCCAAAGGACGTACTGGTACGTTTCACAAAAGCCATCCCTTTACCCCCATGGACGTACCGGTACGTCCTTGCCAAAAAATGCTTTAAAATTTTTTTTTTTCATATTTTTGATAATTTTTTGAAAAAAATTCAGGCATTTTCCAAGAGAATGAGACCAACCTGACCTCTCTATGACAAAAATTAAGGCTGTTAGAGCAATTTAAAAAAAATATACTGCAAAATGTGCTGGAAAGAAATAACCCCCTGGTGGTTAAGGGATGGAAATTTCCAAATAGCCTGGGGGTAAAAGGGTTAATACAATATATTTATGAAGTTTTTGATAACATGGAAAGATATTAGGGTACAGTCTACCAGCTCAGCCTTCAAACTCAGAATTCAGTAGTCATAAATAATAGGACATGGAATAACTTTTTGAGTGGGTTGTTCACGTAGAGGCAATTTACTCAGTCGGTGCAGTGCATCATCAAAACTCCTACCGAATGGTGCATTAACTTGAGGAGTTATCCTATGCAGGTTAGGCTTGAATCCCTGCTTTTGCCCAAAGACTCACTGGACAACCGAGATTCCTAGTCTCTTGATTCTGTGAACTAAACTAAATTTCCTTTTGCATTCAGAATCTATAACAAAGTCAGCTTCCATCAGAATATTACGCTCCAAAAGAGGAACAGTAAGCGATCGTACTCTTCACAACGTTTGACAAAATCACACTCATCCGACTCAAGACAATAAGAAAATGAGGATCATGATTGCCCAGCAATAAATCCCTTGTAACAAGTCTTACAGGAATTACAAATGAATCAGAAGACATCTGTTATTATTGCTAATAATTTAAATCCCCAAATCCATTCAAATGCGGGTGGTTACAGATCGATACGTCTGAACGGGAGGACAATGAGAGAACGGAATATAGAAAAAAGAAGGGTTGCAGTGTACTCAAACCAAGGTTACTGTATTGCCATTAGAAGCCAGATAACAGGTATTGAAATACTCGACCAGGGACGTAAGGGTTTTGAAATGAAGGAAAATGGGAGATTTTCAGTTTTAGGGTATAAGTCCATATAAAAGGAGGCTTCTAGAGAGAAGCCTTATGAACATTAATGGAGTTTCATAAATATAATAGACATTATCATCAAAATTACATTCTTTGAAGTCAGCACCAAAACTAAGAACCTTGTATAAGTACAATATAAGATAATCTTATTTACAAGTACTGTAAAATATTTTGGGAGGAAATAGAAATTTTAGTACCTGCAAATACAGAACGAAATCATCTTTAGAAATTTTGATAAAAGACTCAATATTTCAGCTATTCGTTCAAGCTAATGATTAATACTGTAGTATCATAGTTGCTGGATACACTTTTTTTATTAGTACAGTACTGTAATCCTGTAAACAGTAGCGACGGAGGACGCACATGTTAACAAACGACTAGTTATTTTGTGCTCAAGCCTTACTTGGGAACATTGTTATCCTCACACTAACGTTACAAGCACTTCTTTTTAAGAGTATTCTTATAGCAATTTACGTATATGCCAAGGTGACGAATTATTGGGATATTTTTTTTTCTGTAATTTTTGCAGAATTAAATTTGTAACATCTTTAAATCTTCATCTTCATCGAATTTGATTCCCTATTCTAGCCTTTCACTGTATCTCTCCAAAAATAAGTTTTTTCTTCAACAAAACTCTTTAGTTGTTGCTAAATACCACCATGTTTTTTCGAGCCCATAAGAAAAAGGCACTTGCTATATAATATTTAGTGTAGTAAGTGTACCCAATTTTTTCAGAGAGATATTCAAGATCATGTGATTATTTATAGCTTTGAAGCTTAACACTGGTTCTAGTAAATTGCACTGAGTACAGTATTTTCAAGATGTAAATATTTATGCTGTCAATATAACTTTCTTGACTGTTTTCAGGTTGATGTTAATTGATTAGCCTCGTATAGTCGACTTCGTGAATTTCATTACTGTGTAGCAATTGAACCTTGGGTAAACGTGCTTTTTGTCATACAGGTGCGTACTGTATACAAGCACAGTATATCATCTGCTAGTTTGTATAGTAGCCAGATGTTTCAATAGCTTGGTGTGATGTCTACCGTGAAATTCATGAAAGTCAGCTGTATGAATGTACTTTAAAACCTATTGGCTCAGGACTGAGAGGGATAGTTGAGGTGGGAAGTTTATAGGACTTTGTATAACAAGAAAAAGTACAAATTACTTTTAAAATTTGTTATATCTTCCTATATACAAACCTTCCATCCTTATTGATAGGTGTGAAGTCCCTCTTGAACCTAGCTTGTTGATTCTTTTTCTTTCCTGGAATAAGCCAATCTCTCTGGTCTTGCACAGGAGGGAGGCAAACACCTCCAGAAATCTCATATAAGCCCATCTTGAGGATGAGTCGGGCTGATATGGCCTGGCTAATACTCTGTTATAGGCCTGGTACTCGGTCGATGAAGGTATCTTTCTCCTGTGAAGGGGGAAACGCAGTTTGGAATGAAATACCTGGCACAAGATGGCTGATGGATTGGTATTTAAGCCACAATCCTCCCCCTTTGAGAAAAGAGGATTTAGGAGAACTTATTAGATCTAGTCTATTAAAAATGGTATTCAGCTTACCAGTACGGTATTAGTGTCAAAACCAGCATGTAATAAATTAAATGCTTCATCCCCATGTAAGGGAATGGAAAGAAGAAATAGAAAAGCCAGTCATTCCACTTATTCCAGACATATATTGAACATGTATGCATAGACAAGACACTTCCTGTCCCGTATGGGAGCTAGGCTGGCATAGCTGCACAACTACTCAAGTCCCCCACTAGTGAGTTAACAACATGTGTTGAAGACTTGTGGGTATACTCTCTAGAATAGAAGGCTGTGAAGGTTGTTTTTGGTGCCAACAGACTCCTCCATCACCTGTCTGACTGCAAGATTCTTCAGTCTCAAATGGGATCAGTACCTCTGGTGAAGCTGTGTACAGTACAGTTAAAGATCAATGATTGGTCTCCAACCTTCAGTTGACTTTTCCGCAAGGAAGAGATGATTGTAGTAGGCCGGAGATGCATCTCAGTAAAGACTTAGAGCACTGTGTTCTCCAACATCCTTTCACCTTTGCAACAATGCTAGGGGCTTTCATTGCTATTGGGAGAAGGTGTGAACTTTGCCATTCTGGAAGAAGGCCCTGGCTGGCGGTACAGAAAAATTAATCCAGAACCCTTTTCGAAAGACACTCGCTTCCTAAGGCTCTGCCCCGTTTTCTACCTGGGTACCCAAACCAGATGCCTTGCATCCCTCCATACTTCTTATCTGCCCCGGTACAATATACATACATACATACATATATACATACTAGAGTTTTAATAAATACTTCCTAGATGCTTTATAGGTTATGAGAATCATTTGTGAAGAATTGTTGTTATCCATTTTGCTAACTTATGAGCAAGGTTTATTTTTAAACATTTATCATAAATATTTGAATCTACTTAATAAGTAGTATACTGTAAGTGTTCTGTTTTCTTTTTCTTGTGGCTTCTATGAATTATATTGCGGTGTATAGAAATGATTAAACATAAAATTGCGATATTACCATTTCTGTAAAAAAAATTCTCAAAGCAATTTGCTGTAATTAATTGATTATATTTTTTTTTTCCAAGTGCTGAGGTTACCTTTGTGATCCCTTTTGTTAGTTTATCATACATCCCATGATTCTCTCTCTCTCTCTCTCTCTCTCTCTCTCTCTCTCTCTCTCTCTCTCTCTCTCTCTCTCTCTCTCTCTCTCTCTCTCTCTCTCATACCTATGATACATGAACACGCTAAGTGTGACTGCACCTACAATTAAGAATTAGTTTTTTTAATACTCAAATCCATTGTTTTACTGAATGTAACATCCTCTCGCAGGTCCTTCCATCGGCAGTTGGCAGCAAAGGAATCTGGAGGGATGGAGCTGTGAAGATTTTCAAGTGCCACATTTGTCCTTATTCGACTAAAAACCGAACACACTTGCAACATCACATTCTGATCCACACCGGGGAAAAGCCTTACGTTTGCTCGTACTGTTCGGCGTCGTTCACGTTCAAAGGAAGCATGAAGAGGCACGAGCGGACGCACACCGGAGAAAAACCCTTTGCGTGCACAGAGTGCCCCTACACTGCCAATCAGAGGAGCTCTCTGGTGAATCACATTCAGAAACATCTCCAGCAGCGGCTGTGAGGAGTTGGAACTTGTGGCTCTGTATTAAATGTGTGCGTGTATCCATCGTTCACTGTAGAAATCGTAGATGTAGATATAATGTCAAGGATTACTTGTGATCTAATTATATGATTGTTAATGCCTATTTACTCAATATACAAAATTAATATATCCTGATTTTGTTTTTATTCCTCACAGGTTAAGATACAAAAACTTTAATTTATTATAACCCACATATGGGGAATCCTCCACAGCAAATAAACGTAGAGAGGAGAGGTCCCCTTTTTTGTTTCATTTGTTTGATGTCGGCTACCCCCCAAAATTGGGGGAAGTGCCTTGGTATATGTATATATGTATAATTTATAAGAATAAAAAAACTATAAATTGCTGGAAAAGCCAAAAGTTTTAGACCACGAAATTTTGCCAAGGAAATCAGTATGAAATCAAGTTAACAAAGGTTGTTCGTATTGGAATTTTCAGGTAATTAAAGATTGGTTGTAACTAGTGAGAGGGACTAACAAGTCGTTTCTTTCTTGCCTTATCAAGTTCTATCTATAACCTAATTGAATATTTCAGGACTGACTTTATCTGATGGAATGATTAGGAAATTACTTGGGTTCAGTGAAGATGTTAGGTAATCATCTAGGCAAATTAGTTTTCTACTAAAAAAAAAATGTAGGTTTTATACTTTTATTTTGTCTTTATTACAGCCTTTTGTCGCAGTTTTGTTGCATATATTTAGACGTCAGAGTTTGTCTTTATTGAGAGTGAAACTCTTGGATTTTTAAATTGAATTTATTTATATATACAGGTTATCAGTTTATTAAAACAAGACACGAATTTAAGGAATAGGATATACGTATTTTCCAAATAGGTTCAAGGTATCATATACATGTCCCCTCTTTAGTGTTGTAAATGTTCTCTAGTTTGTGAATGTTCGAGAAATATAACTATATTCCTTATATCTTCTTGTTTTTTTTTTCATGTTTATAACACTTGTACATTGATCATCTAGGAGATTGTTAGACAATAATGTCTCTTCCTCTGGTTCACCTACAGAAACCTTATTGACTCGCATCTTTTAAGCCAGTGATTTTGTACATCGTAATGCATAACTCCAGGTGTACCAGTCTAAAAACTTTGCCACATCATTCAATTACTGTTATATGTAATAGAAGTTCTCCCTCAGTAAATCAAAAAAAGGATTATAATTCCATACCAGTTTGTTATATACTGTACAGTAAAAGGGACAATTATTTTCTGCTGATATGACCACGTTGCATGTATACCATGAGTAGCAGTGGTGATTGAGGGAAGTTGTTTATTCAATCGGTATACCTTACTATGTGGATTTCCTATCGACCTTGTCCCCAAGTCAGGAGAGACTGTCTGACTGGATATCTCAAAGCCGTATCTTTCAGATTATCAGGAAATCTTAATCATTTCTAGCACCCTGCATGCCTCTCGACCCGTCATACATCTGTGTCAAGTTTTTGGGATATGAGTTTGACTGTAAGTAGTGATTAGTGCAGAAATGCATTGATTTAATATTATTGGCCTTTATTGTATGTATTTAGATTGCTGATGAAAGACTAAAGACAATTTCGTATCTCTCATCCTTATATGCTCTTTTCATTTGTTGTGACTTTTGTTTTGACAAACTGTTTTGTGGCTTAGATTAATTTTCTGTGATAATGAAACTAGTTTTACTGAAGGTGACATCCTCTCGCAGGTGGCGTCGGCGAGCAGCGGAGATGGAAGCGCCAAGCTGTTCAAGTGTCCCGACTGCCCCTATTCAACCAAGAACAGGGCTCACTTGCAGCATCACAGTTTGATCCACACGGGCGAAAGGCCGTACGTTTGCTCCTTCTGCTCGGCTTCTTTCCGATTCAAGGGAAATATGAAGAGGCACGAAAAAGCGCATTCGGGAGAAAGGCCGTACACTTGTCCTGGGTGTCCGTATGCTGCGACTCAAAAGGCTAATTTGATCATACATATGCAAAAACATTTTATGCAGAACTAGTCTTTAAATCTCAATGGTTTATTCTCGCTAGCTATTCTACGGCTTCAGTTGAAGTAATTTTGTAAATACGGCTTCAGTTGAAGTAATTTTGTGAATATTCTACGGCTTCAGTTGTAATTTTGTTCTTATTCATTATTTAAAGTTTATAAGGATACTAGATAAAAGATTCTGTCATAGATTCAATTAAATATATTGTGTAAATGTTCATGGTTTTTATATTTCCTCTTAGTCATGTGCAAATATATCTTGATGCTAGATTACTCAAAGTAGGGTACAAGAATTTTTATAATTAAGGCTTGTGTTGAGTTGCAAATTTTATTCAGATTGTATATGTATTGAGAGAGAAGGATAATAAACTACACTACTGAGAGGAATCTTGATTTTAAGCTCTCCCACACACATATCCGTGGAACTCAGGTAATGTTTTAACTTGAAATGAAATGAGTGCTTTTTTACAAAGGTAAACGGCAGTTGAGGTACAGTACAATATTTGTTTTAAATGATGAGGTAAAATAGCAATCAGTAGACTTTGGACTTTTATGTTTAAGGAGTTACTGTAGTAGTTTTGTCCTCCATGATGCTAGGAATCTAATTATTTCTTTCAACTCTGTGAGTAGGCACCTCCTTGATTTAATGTATCTTCTTTGTTCCCCTCTCATGACTTTACGTCTCTCTTCTGTTGAAAGTACAAATTACCACTGTACATTGTACATTGTGCAAATAATTGGTTAATTTTCTTCCCTCTGGATAATGCACGTCTGTGTAACCTCCTCATTTGTTTTGTGATCGTCTCGATGCACGCCAGCAATCAAAGATTGTTGAAGTTACACTTCTTTAAAATTATCACCCTTTTCTATAATAATTCCTGGGTCGTGGTATAAACTTTGCAGTCCTAAAATATGCATCATCATATGTTTCCAGTTCCTAATATTTCAGTATTTGGCTTAGATTCATATGCTACTCATTAAAAAAAGGAAAAACACTTGGACTAAACTAAAAGATAGAATACTGTAGATTTTGTGAACATTTAAAAGAAAGTTTGTCGATAGATTTGACATATGAATACTTGGGTTCAACCTCTTAAACTGAATGGAGGCTTAACGAAATTGGATCATTCTTCGATGAGGGAATTGTAAAGTTGTGTGTAGCGAAATTTATTTATTGTAATTAATAACCTTTTAGGTATGAAATACAAGATAATGTTGCTTTAAAAATAAAAACTTAATGTTTAACTGAAGATTTTATGTTGTTGCCATTTTGCATGTAGATGAAGAAAACTTTCTCTCTCATGAGGGAGAAATCTAAGAGAGAGGAAACAATAAACAAACTAAAAACACAAGACATTCTTAAACACAATCGTACCAAAGTTGAGGATCATCTTGAAAGCCTTGGGCAATGAGCAATGTATTGAAGGGTGATCTGCACAATTACAATTGTTTCAAGAGTTTTAAAGTGAAATGAACGGACAGAGAGAATGCAGATGAGAATGCTAATGTGGATTATGGGAGTATCACTGCTTTAAAGATTGGAAAATGTTGAAATAAGAATGGCAGGTGTAGTGAAGATTACTGAGATAAGAGTGTCATGACTGAGATGGTGTTGGCACGTGTTAAGGATGGATGGTGGAGAGGGAGTGAGGAGGGCTTAGGAGGAACCTATAAGGGGGAGAAGGTCAAGAGGGCGGCAGAGAATTAGGTGGCAAGATAAGGCTAAGCTTGATATGGAGAGATGAGGTTTGGTGGAAAAGGATGCCTTTGATCGAAGGCATTGGAGGTGGTGCATCAGGCAACCAACCCCTTAATGTAAGGATAACGGTGGGGAAGAAGCATCGTACAGTAATCAAGGTTACTGTTAGATAATAAACAGTACTTCACTGCGTAGTTGAGCAGTGGCATAATTTATGCTGGTACCTCAAGATTTGTTCCTACATATTTACATCCCTGTTGTCCTTTATAGTATGGAGCTTTAACAGCTGTTGAAATTGTTAACGAGGTAGTTAACAACAGGTGGCAATATGAGGCGAGTAGTCTAGCCCATTCTCATGCCAAAAACTAAGTTTCTCTTTGGGTATCTTATACCAAGTGTGTGAATAATCATTATTCATAATTTTCAGTTTGAAGGGCTGATTTTGACTTGTGTTGATGATGAAATGAAGCTGGAATTTGCATGCTTGTGAAAGATTGAATACTGTATACTGTTGTTTTATAGCTAAACCATCAATAGATCCACAATCACTACACTTTTTGTTAATATCCCTCCTGAGCTTGTTTCCCCTGTGCCATTCATCCCTGTATTCATCACCCCTGTGACCCCACAACTCAGGACTCCCATTATTCCTGTGTCTTTGTTACCAGTGCCATTAATGGGTATTAGAACTTCCCCTGTGACAGTGACTGTCGGTGTCGTGGTTCCTGTTAGAGCAACCCCTGTGGTTTCTCCCCTTATGGGGAGCATCGTCGTTGATGGTTGCAGAGACCAACGACTTCTCTGCTTGCAGTGCCCAAGGAGTAAGTTGGTAAGAGGAAGAGTGATTTCACTCTTCCTACTCTTTCAACAATATTCCTCCTCCTCTGTTGATGCTGATTCTGATTTTAACCCTTCTAAGAAAAAGTCAAAGACCAGGAAGACCAGTCATAAGAAGTCCCATAGAATTATTGACGCCACCACTACCTCTTTTGTGGAAAGTGGACAGCTCCCAGGTGGTTTCGAGTCATATCTGGGCTGGCCAGGGCCATAACCCCTTGGGGCTGGGTCCCTGGGAGCTGGCATGACTACACTGGTAGCCAGACTAGGCAGAAATGCATGGCCCTTTGCTGGTCCGTGCGCTATTCATTGGCCGGGCTAAGCCACGTGGCCCCATGTGTCTGTTTATGGGACTGGGTTGATCATCTCAGTAGCCAGGCTGGCCACAAATGCTTCTTTATTTTGGTCAGATGTTGTAGGAGCTCTCTTCGTGGTTAAAAATACTTTGTTATGCTGAAGTGATTGATTGATTTAAAGTTTTTAGGCATCGTGACATCTAAGGTCATTGACGCCGATATCCTGAAGTGAAAAGATGGTAGCTCTCGAGAACAGTTTTGCACACCGCCAGTTGTCACGGGTTAGTGGTGAAGGTTGACACAGCCTAGGGCTCATGGGCATGGACCCATGCCATAATCTCCATCATAATCAACATAGGGAGTGGTATTTCGTACCTCTTCTGTCTTTGGTTTAGTTTGTGTCAGATATTTTTGTTTCTGATGACAACTAGCTGATCTGTCATCCGCCCCTGATTATGTTGTTTCTAATCTTCTGTCAGAACGCTTGAATTCATGGGGAGAGAGTAGATCTCCTGAGAATCCTGACGAGCCATCAGTGAGGGCACTCAAGAGTCTCTTAACCCATAAGTTCTGGACCTTAGCCAAGTACCAACAGAAGTATGGTTGTAGGAGTGTGTGTGTGTGTGTGTGTGTGTGTGTGTGTGTGTGTGTGTGTGTGTGTGTGTGTGTGGTGGTTCTATCACTCGTTCGTGAGTACAACGAACTGGGTTTGGTGACAAGCACTCCGGCTTCAGGTATGATCTCAGTTATTGGTGCTTCTCAAGAGTCGATACCTTCCCTGGAGCTGTCACGGTCAGACCTTGAAAGGCAGTTGCTACATGATTGAGATTGCCTTCTTGTCTTTTGCCGCAAACTGTGGATCGGGATTAATTTATTAAAGTCGAAAGCAGACGAACTATGTGGGTATACTGATGGACACCGCAACAGTGATAGTCCTTCCATCAGATAATTGTATGAGCAAGCTCAAAGAGGAAGCATAATCTTTTTGCCCAGATAATACATTCAGCTTGAATCGGTGGGCTACTTGTTGCCGCTCGGCACCTTTTGTTACGCAGCGAGTTAACAATTTTAACACCCGTTCCAGCTCCCTATCTTTAATGGACTCTGGTTTGCATTGCTAGGAAAAATACATGTTGCTTTTAAAATTTATGTTTGGATGTAATAAAATCAAAGTATTTTTTTTTATCGGGAATAATTCAGAGTAGCTTTAAGATCTTAATTTCAACATATACTACTAATCAAATGTAGCGCTCGTTTAACAAGATGATGTGGCCTGTATTTTTAAATTCCTAGAAAATACGTACCTGTTTTAAAATCGTGACTTGCTGGAATTTGATAACGGAAATAATTCAATAACCTTTTTTCAGGTTGCTATTGCAAGGCTCCAAACTACAGGTGATTCTAAAGAGTGGGGGGTCAAGATTCACCAATGTCCGTATTGCCCTTATTCGTCAACCTTTAAGACAAACTTAGTGAACCACATCAAAGTTCACACAGGAGAGAAACCCTATGCCTGTGAGCTTTGCCCAGCTAAGTTTGCGCAGAAAGGCAATCTAAAGACACACATCCAGAGCCACAAAGGAGAGAAACCTTTTGCCTGTTCCAAGTGTGCGTACCGATCTACGAAGAAGGAATATCTGTTGAATCATCAAATGAAAGAGCACCATTATCCCATGTAATATTTAATTAAGTGTTTTAATTTTGAATGAAAGGAAAATGTAAAATTGTTTTGATTTATCAAATTTCTTTTTAATTTTAAAACAGTTGGATACACTTGGAAATTAATTGTACAAAGACCTGCTGTTTTTATTAAGAATTTCTTATTTGCATTCATATTCGCAAAAGCATTTTAATTTTAAATTTCATCAGTACATACAATGTGAAAGATATTTATGAGGAGTGTTTGATTACATCATACACTTTAAATTTACTGTATATTCCACAAACTGTCCAAAGATCACGTTAAAATCCACATAAATAGGAGACAGTATTTCAGAATTGTATCTAATATGGCAAAGCATGTAATGTGTGCAGTATTTCTCTTAGTTAGTTAAACGTGAAAAAGGCTAAAAAGATGATGAAAAGTTCTCTTGGTTTTAGAAATAGCTTGTGCAAAAATCTTTTAACATTATTACTTTACGATTAAATTCTGTTGTAAGTCATGGAAGTAGTACCTACCGTATTGAGAAATGTATTTCTGAAGTTACATTTAAGCTACGTGTGTATGTTTGTTTGTTTTATATGGGTATCTCGTAATTAAAATGCATGAATTCAAAATGGAATTCTTTCACTATCCTTCCTTGACGTTTCTCGCATTTTTTATAAATATTGCCTGATTTCTGTTGAATTTAAATAGTGCCTAAAACGTGTCCACGCAGGAACCAATCTGTACGAGTGTTAGTGATCCAATAAGGCCACAATAAAAGAAAACACTATGCAATCTGCTAAGATATTGTCAGTCTTAATTAAGGAGCCAACTGATTGATACCGACTGGTTAGTCAACTCGAGTTCTTACATCCAGAGGATTTCTGACCCGGTGCCTCTTGCTCGATTTTTCGTCTATCGACTCCCTGAAGCAGGTACTGTTGTTCGAGCATTTAGCCGAGTGAAAAGTAGGATAAGGTTTCTTTAGATTTTACTTTAGCGTAGAGTATTTTCATTATATTTCAAATTACAAATAATAATTTAACCTTTTTTCCAGGTTACTTTCGAATCATCTCGTCTTATAGACCAGAGAGATGAGAATGGCGTCCGTACTTTTCAATGTCAGTTATGTCCTTATTCGTCGGCAGTCCGGACGAACCTGGTGAATCACGTCTTGGTCCACACCGGCGAGAGACCTCACGCATGCCCCCTCTGCCCCGCCAAGTTTGCCCAGAAGGGGAATCTAAAGCATCACATGATGAGTCACAGTGGAGAGAAAGCGTATGCCTGCCGTTGGTGTCCGTATCGCTCCACGAAAAAGCAGTATTTGGTGAACCACGTTGCTAAAAAGCATATTACTCATTTTGAAAAACTGGAACTGTATAGGCAGTAAGACAAAATTGGTACTGTACTTTTATTTTTCTTGCAATAATCAAATGCCAAGAGGAGTTGTTTGAGATTATGTTTGTGATGTGTGAATTCAGTACTTTACGGTACCTTAAAATCGTTTGAATTGATATTAAGTTGGTTTTGCCGAGTTTGTCTTTTTTCTACGGGGTTCGGTACGTACGTCTCCATTTCTAGTACAGTACAGTATTTTAATTTGATTGGCAATCCTCTTCAAGCATGACCAATGGTGTAATACAGTACGCATGGTAATTTTGTGATTAAGAATTCTATTTATATATATATATATATATATATATATATATAGAATTAGTTGAAGTTATAAATGATTTGTAAAAAAAGTATATTTTATTTTCATCATTATCATCATCTCATCCTACGCTTATGGACGCGCTTAGGTCCTTTAACATCATGTTTTATTAAATTTAGAAGATGGATTACAAGTGTTAATAATTTGCTATCATCCTTATTGGTTCACATGATTTTGAAGGATGAATTAATTCTACCCAATGGGAAAAGAGGAACGACGTGTTTTTTGTCGAGGAAATCGTTCGCAAGTGTTTTCACTCGTCAGCAGATAGGAATCTGATTTTCTAGTCATTAGATACTTTGTATTCAAGATTTTTTTCATCTTGATTTTATTCCAGTTATGTTTATTATTATTGTTATTATTACTAGCTTAGCTACAACCCTTGTTGTAAAAGCAGGATGCTATAAGCCCAATGGCTCCAAGAGGAGAAAATATCCCAGTGAGGAAAGGGGATAAAAAAGTAAACTATAAGAGAAGTAACGAAAAATTAAAATAGAATATTTTAAGAACGGTAATAACATGGAAAGGAATCCTTCATATATAAACTATAAAAACTAAAAACAAAAGCAAGAGGAAGAGAAATAAGATAGAATAGTGTAATAAACATACAGTTGGACACAAGACTTTCTGGCGCATCTTGCTCTAAGGTTATACACCCTTCACAAATAGATATTTTAAGGAGAGGTGGCAGAGGGGGTAGTGTTAGGACTTCTTGTGCCCAACTGTACCTTGACAGAGATATACAGAAGGTCTTCAACTTGCAAACTTAATAGGTTCCAAGAAGCTGTTTTTAAGTCAGATTTTGTTAACCTCTAGGGTAGACCTAACCTGAATCCCTTGCCTATGATTTCCAGCTGCAAAAGTCAACAAATAGTTGGGCTAATGGGAAATAGATATCAGGTCATACAAGTGTTGTTTTGCTTACTGTATTAAATGACATGATATTTTTTATTAAAGTATTTCTTAATCTTTGTTATTTTAAATTGGACTTGTGTTTGTATCACCAAATGTTTGCGAGTCGAAGATCGTCTGTAGGTTTGATTTAGTTTTGCAATGGCCAATGTCTTTTGAATCTAAATCATGCTGTTTAACACTTTTTAAAGTCAGTTTTATTGCAGTTTGCAAAATTATATTGCTATTCCAGCAGTCAGCTATTTTGATGAAAAAATTTGACTTTTCACTCTCACTTTCTTGTAAATCTACATTCATAATTTTAGTTTGTATCTAGTTAGCCAATCAATTTCAACTAGTAAAGACTTGAATAACATTTTTTTTCCTTAACCTTTGAATCCATCGAGTAGAGCTAATTTTATTCAATGTAGTCAAATGCTCGGCTGCGGCGAACATGAGTGACGGGAAAAAAACTCTATTATAATCTTAAGTGGCTAGAAGAGTGATGAAGCCCCTGTTTTTCTATACCATCAGCATTCCAGGTAAATATAGAAATAGTTTTGTAGCGAAAATTTTGATTATTTCAATGAGTCTTACCCAAGACTCCCATTGCCGATTACCTTGGTACTGTACGTGGTAATGTTTTTTAGACTTGAAATGTATAGGTCAGTGTTTACAAATAATACAGAAAACAATGTTTAAAAAAGTTGGAAACAAATGAGAAGCAAGCTATCCAGAGATGAACTTTTTGAAACCCAAAGACATCAAAACACTATACCTAAGAAAAAGAAGACAATTGAAAATCAGTTATTTTCATTCTGAAACAACCGAATCCAAATTTAGCCTTCTACATATTCATAAAAATAAGAGAAGTAACCGCCAGTTCCAACATCAAGTGCTCCTTTTTTTCAACCCGGGTAAATCAGCATCTCTGTCTTCTGCCTCAACATCAGTTGTAATGCTCATTATAAAAAAAATGAAATAGCAGAGTTTGATAATGTAGGACATCCAATTCCTCAAAGCAGATTCCCAACATTTCCTGTTAAGGAGCTGTTTTCTTCAAATACAATTTCTGGGCTTTTACCAGACACAGGTACCTATCCTTGGAATCTATACCCGTCAGATCTCGTAAGGACGAAATAACGAAAAGCCTGAGGAAATATCTTAATTATAATATTGAGCCCTAAACTGGTAGTAAGGATAGCGCCGTGCTAGCTGACGAAAATTTCATGTCATCGGATATACAGTGCTTTTTAAAAGTATAAGCAGACCTACTCATGAACTAATTCCTATGTACATAAAACAATCCCACAAAAAACTAACACCAAAAAAGTGAGAAACTTGGGTCAACTGATATAAAAGATGCCGAGAATATTGTATGAGATAGCAGCTTGGTTTAATCTCTTGGACCCTCAAGCTTGGTTTCAAGCCCATGGTCAGTCATGATACTACATTTCAGATGGTAACGGGATGGAATGTTTAAGGTTATGATAAAGTTTTAAATTTAATTTTAAGCGTGTAATTTTCCCGCTCTCTTAACTGGAGAGGAGAGTTAGAAGAGAAAGTGTTTCAACTCTTTGAATCTTTGAAACCAATTTTACAAGTAAGTGGCCCCTCCAAAACAAAAGGCCTTATGTCTGCTTTAACCTCAAATGGATGAATAGATCTAAATGAATATGCCTAACTGATTCCTTTCATGTCTCAATAAGACAGAAATTAGATGATATTCAAGAATGTATTAGTTGCTTATATCTTCCTTGACTTGTACCAACCAGATGTTGGCACTAAGCATTGGTAGCTTTTCCTCTAGCCACTATGATGAACAATCTATGTGGCCTACAAACCCATATTTTCTGAGGAGACTTGACAGTCTTCAAGCACATAGAGGTCTGTGTGAGGAAGAAGGTAAATTGTCTATTTTAAAAGATCCATCCTGCACGGTAATGAGATTGTAAAGCCTGGCAGAAGTGGCAGCAGAGCTTTAATCTTTTCCCACTTGAAGTCAAGACGAATTACCAGGATCATCCTAGCGATAGTAAACCAGAATTCGTTTATAACTTGGCAAATCATGACATACAAAGGAAAGGTATTGAAATCTGTGTTGGACCTCTCCTGCAACATGTTGTATACAGCACATGCCAGATAGTCTTGTTGGGCTTCCCCTGTACTTTCCACAGATCTTGGGAAACCGGAGGATTCGAAGGTCATTTCAATTTGAAGGATTCGTAATGTGCTCTTTGGTTGATCCACCAGAGCATTTGTCTTTTGTGACTAAAACTGTAGTACACAGATATTTTGGACTTCTGTCCAAAGAAGTTCATGGGGGGAACAAATAACTAAGTGTAGTAATCTGTAATGTTATTAGATTTTTGCTATGTATCAATACTTTGAAAGCTGCTAATGTCTTTAACAATTTATGTGAATGACTGATTTTTCCTGTGACCCATACCCCAGAAAGATGAAGACCCCTACGAGTTGCTATTCACCCCTATGTAGATGCAATGGTAACTGGGTTCTTGAGCTATGCTGACTCCGTTTAGAAGACGTGATTGATTATTCCACCAATTCTGCTGTGCATTCTGATTTTGACAAGGGAAATGAAAGTTTTCGTCACACCTAAGGGTTTTGTGGCCAATGCGGTAACGTCCCTGACTAGTAAACGCCAGACTAGGGTTTGAGTCCCAATCAAACTTGTTAGTTCATTTGATCGCTATAACCTCACCATCCTTGTCAGCTAAGAAATGGGGGGTGGTTTTGGGTAGCCCATAGGTCTGTCTGCCGAGTCTCATTAGCCATTGCCTGGCTCTCCTTGGTTCTAGCTTGGGTGGAGAGGGGCTTGGGCACTGATCATATGTATATATGGTCAGTCTCTAGGGCATTGTCCTGCTTCATAGGGCAATGTCACTGTCCCTTGCCTCTGCCATTCATGAGCGGCCTTTAAACACCTAAGATCTTGTTCCAACCCACTATCAGATGAAGTAGTAGGTTTACTGATTGAGGCTCGTAGTTCACAGTAACCACCGAGCGTAGTTTATATGTGAAATCAGATGTGTTTGAGATATTTTTATTTACATAAACCAGTATTTTCTTTTAAAAATCCCACTTGATTACATCGTAAGTTAATTACTTTGTTCCTATCCCTACTATGTTTTTTCCAAGTATAATAGAGATGCATGATAGCAGTCATGAGTCACAAGCCTTTCTGCTTCTACGTCTCTTATAGTTAATTTTCATAGTACAGTAACTGAAGCTTTGTATGTGAGAGTATAGAAAGTACTGAATACTTTTTGGTTAGTGCAAACATTTTTAGAAGAAACGTTATTAAGTCTGGGAGTTTTCTTGATTTTGAGAGGTTGCTGATTAATAATAATTCTGCTTTATTACACCTTATTTTGTGGGGTTATAAAGGTGGAAATTGCATTACATTAATGTCATTAAAATTAAAGGATTAAATAATGAGGATACCCATTGATTTTGATGTACATAAAATTACATCTGTGTGAACTATAAACCTTAGAAATTGTTATCTGTTGAGCACATTCTCTCAAATGATTTTAAAAGATTTTATTGAGTAGCATTTCTAATCTTGTTTTATAAGTAAACTAATTTAAAACCGCAACGTAAGACTAATTACATTTGCATCACAGATGCCCCATGTTCTTGGTATCTGAATCTGTGAGAAATTGTGTTTGTAGAAAAAACTTGATTATCAGCGAAGGGTTTCAGGATACAGTTTGAGGGGCATCATGAATTAGAATTAATTGGTAGGTTGTCTTGTTAATTACAAATGCCTTGAAAGGCCTTGAATTTATTTTATTTCTGGTGAGGGGGAAGATAGTCATCGGAAGTACAAAAAAATAGATTATACTATGACGCTATGACAATGAAAATCATTCTGTAACTTTTCCTCTGATATTTCATTTGGAGAATTCTGATATCGATTACCTTTCTCCCCACAGATGGCGGTCACGAGCTCCCCTCAAAAGGAAGTAAGGACAGGGAATTTAATTACCAGCTATAAAGCTCCTTTATCCGCATCTTACTTGCTTGGATTGGAAAGAAGCTCTGGTATGGATAAACCCTATCAGTGTTCGTTATGTCAGGCCACATTTTCGTTGAAGCGCAACATGAAAGCGCACGAGAAGCTGCACACCGGAGTGAAGCCATACAAGTGTCCAAACTGTGATTATCGAGGAGCAAGGAAACATTATTTAGATAGCCATATGATACATAACCACCAGAAGTTATGAATCATGATTTGAGTGTCTTATTTTGTGTGGTTGCATTTTATACTTTATTTCATATAACAAATTACTGGAAGTACCTTGTGATAAAGGTTATTATTATTATTGTTACTATAATTACTAGCTAAGCTACAACCCTAGTCGGAAAAGCAGGATGCTATAAATCCAAGGGCTACAACAGGGAAAATAGCCCAGTAAGCGAAGAAAATGATGAAACAGATAGAATATTGTGCCTGAGTGTACCCTTAAGCAAGAGAACTCTAACCCATGACAGTGTAAGACCATGGTACAGTGGCTATGGCATTACCCAAGACAAGAGAGCAATGGTTTGATATTGGATTTTATCTCTCCTAGAAGAGCTGCTTACCATAGCTAAAGAGAGACTTTTACCCTTACCACTTGGAAAGCAAACACTGAACAATTACAATGCAGTACAGTATTTAACCCCCTGAGTAAAGAAGAATTGTTTGGTTGATTTAGTGTTGTCAGGTGTATGAGGAAAGAGGAAAAAGTGTAAAGAAAATGCCAGACTATTTGGTATATGTATAGGCAAAGAAAAAATGAGCCATAACGAGAGAGAGATCCAATGCAGTACTATCTGGCTAGTCAAAGAACCCAATAACACTGTAGTGGTAGTACTGTATCTCAATGGGTGGCTGGTACTTTGGCCAACCTACAACCTGCTCTTAATTGTCCTGTAAGTGTTGAAAATTTTAATATTATTTATTTATAGTATGTAGCATAAGAAATATACAGTAATGCTGAATGAAGTCTTTCATGATCAGTAAGGACTAAAAGAAATGTGTTACACCAAGGTATGTGAATGTAAATAGATGTATTTTTACAAAATATTTTAAGAACTTCATGGCTCTTTGTTTTTGCAGGCTAGACGCATATTTGTAGACATAACATGAGCAGTTATGATATTTTGAATAAAGAGGATCACAACACTGCTTTTGATTTCATTCATCTTTAATATCATCTACCTAGGGATTTTATTTATTCGTAGATAAAAGACATGCAGTGATTGCTAGTGAAATCCGAGAGAGGTGGAGATTTTTTTGGAATTTCATCAAGGTCTTTGACCAACACATAAATTCCACGATGTTCAATTCTCAACTTAACAGGAATTCATGTAGGTTCCCACCCACCTCCACATTCATAGTGTCTTGGATTTTTCTATACAACGCACTGTCTTGTTTACCGAAAGGAAAACTTCTTGCGCATCTTTCCGGTGGGAACAAAGGGGTTTTACACAAGTCATAGCAATACAATTTATCTTTATTTCTATTTTAATCGAAGCTTTTCATTTGTAAAATGAATAGCTCATGAATCCCTGGTAAGTATTGAAGTAATTAAATTTACTTTAGAAAAGGGATTTTGACGAAGGAAAAATCTATTTCTGGGCGAGGAACCTGTATCACCCAGTGAAATGCTCCTCTAGCACCATTTCTAAGGCATAGTTATTGCTAAATATACCAGAGAAAAAAAGGATGCATGGATTGCCAGGAATAAACCCAGCTCGCTCACTCTATGAGTGTCGGCATAGTAAACTGGGGCGTGATAGAACCACGACCATAGGTCCCTCACCACTTAGACCTCTCCCTCATCAACATCCCCTGGAACAACGAGGTGCCGTCCTACACCCGTCTGCTGCTTCCTACTACGACTATCCTTTCCCACCCCTACACCTCCCCACCCCCCATCCTCATTCCTCCTCAGCACTTGCGTTGGTCAGACGTGTTTTGTTTTGCTGTGTGTGTGTTGTGTTTTTTGCAAGTTGTCCGACATTTTAGAGATCCCTGCTTCCAAGTTGAGTCTTATATTTGTCTGTTTGGGATTTCTAGGTAGCGACACTTTTTGTTCTTAACCGTGTTTGGTTTTTTGTTTTAGCTGCTGGTTGTTCCCTTTCGGGGGTTTGCTGCGGCCATTGTGTCGCTTCCTCGTGATCTCTTTGTTTAGTGGGTTTGCCTTTAGTTCCTTATACTATTTGTAAGCCCTGATATATGTTGTGGACATCTATTTCATATTTTGGCATGATCACATTTAGGGTGTCAAATCATAAGTTTAACTGATGCGCTGGTTGTTGGCAGTTATCTTGCCTGAGTCAGGTGTATCTCACAAGTCTTGGTGTATGATTCAAAGGTGAGTGCTGTATGCAAATATCTGTACAGTACTTGGTTTTAGTATTTAAAAGTTTGTTTATGTAATAATGATATATAAACTGTAATCATGCTCTGATTATTGGTAACATTTGTGGATAATGAAGTGAATGTGCTTAAGCTTATTTTATTAACTGGAAACTCTTTAAGATGTAATGTAATCATTTAGAAGAATTTCATTTTGGAATAAAAAATTTGTAAAAAGGCATTGTTGGTGAGGCACGAACTGATTCGATTATTTGAAATTAAGAAAATTAAAGGATCAGAAAATAAAATCATGGTGGACAAGAAGTTTTAATCATGATTGAGAGAGATATTTATGATAATTCATTTTTATTAATCAACATTTTCATGAATTTCTCAGTTTAAAGCTAGTGCTTGGCCCAATGGTTCAGTGCTATATCTTGGAACCTCTAGCTATGTTTTCAGCCTCAGTCTATTTTGCAAAAGTCCATTCTGCTTAATTGCTTATCAGCATTTGCTCGGGTGAAGCGGAAAAGAGTTTGGGCTACTAACTCTCCCTTGAGTACTTGTAGAATTGCTAGAAGGCTGAACTCTTTTGCCTTCACTCCCGCGAATTTTGATGGTTTCTTTCGAAACATCCCTGCCAGATTGAGGTTTGAGTCCCGCTCAAACTTTAGTTTCCGGTAGTGTGTGCAACCTCGCCATCCTTGCGAACTAGGAATGGGAGTTATCGGCAGTCATTGCCTGGTCCTAACTTAGGTGGAGAGGGGGCTTGTGTGCAAATCATAAGTATTATATGATCAGTCTTTAGGGCATTGTATATATATATATAGATAGATAGATAGATAGATAGATACTAGTATATGTTTATACAGTACACACCATTGATAATACACCAATGAATAATTTGCCACCTGTAATCTGGAAAGAATTATGTGAATATTTATGCATTGCCACAGCTCAAGTTATGAAAATGAACCTGGGTTATAGATAATACGTAAATTCTGTCGAATAAAGAAGTTAATATGTATCATTTGGTACGTTAAATTTGTTTCCCTCAAGGTTTTGGGTTCTCTCTCAGCTTCTGTGGCTCAAAATTGAAGTAAAATTGTATTTAAAAAAGAAAGGATGACAAAAAGAAGTGATAGACCAAACCAACATTCATTCTTGAAAGCCTATAAGAATATCATTAGTATTAGATCTAACTTATACTATTGGTAGATGGACATTAAACAGCATTTAAAAAATCTGCTTGATGATTATAAAGAAAAACTGAAAATTTACAAATATATTGTGTTAATTTTATTTTGCCCATTTCTTTCTTGTTTTGTCAATAGCAAGGTATAATTTTATGGTTACAGTAATCAGGTTATCCCCCTGGGAATAGTAAGTGATTTTTATTGTTTCAAAATTGTTCGTAAACAACTACAGTAATGCTTGGATTGATTGTTGCTTGTACCATTGCTACAATAACATTGACTGAAAGAAGTTCTACCTCCTCACAGGTTGGGCCAAGAAATGCTCAAGACATAGTTTATCAAGAGGGCACCATCAAACGGAATGTGCTCAAGTGCATGTTGTGTCCTTTCGCCGCATCCTCGGACGCTAACTTCATGAATCACATGATTCAACACGGAGAGACAAAATCTCACGTGTGTCCCGTTTGCTCGGCATCTTTCGGAAACCGGAGCAACTTCACGTCCCATTTGAAGACCCACACTGGTGAGAAACCGTACAGGTGTTCCTATTGTCCGGCCGCATTTGCCAAGAACGGCAATCTTAAAGTCCACATTCGAATACACACTGGGGAGAAACCTTTTGCCTGTCCCATGTGCCCTCATCGGGCCACTCAGAAGATTTCCCTGGAGAGGCATATGATGACCCACACTAGGAAGGAGAAAGAGGGCAACTGAAAATTAAAGATTGTAAAGAAAATTGCCAATATCTTCATAGTTTAAACCCTTGATATATTTTCTTAAAGTATTAATTGAATTTTTAATTGTGTATCACTATTTGACATTTAGGATTTTCACAATTTGCAGGGAAATTACAGTTGGAATAATAGAGAGAAACCATATAGTATGTTGATCTGAAAGGGTGTTGCTATACCATATTGAGAAATGTAAGCTAATGCATATATTTTTAGCATATCATAGGTTTCTATAAATAAATATGCTCTTGCATTGGGTAGTGAACATTTATTATATTGAGTCGGTGAAATGTTATTGTCTGTAACTAAGGAGAAATATATACAGTGTATAAGAATGTAGTAACTCCATATAAAGGAAATTTGCATAGTAGGGTATGATAGATCCAGATGGAAGAGTTAGATCATTTCTTTTTAGAAAGGTGAGAAAAGATGTCGTTTTACAATAACATGAAAAATAAGTTGGCTGGGTATAAGTATGCAAATTTGGAGTGATTAGAGCAAATAGGAAAAATTTATAAACCAAAGGGAATTGACAAAGCACTTTTTCAATATTCTTCTACTTAGTAGATTGTTATACTATCAATATTAGCAGGCCCAGCTTGTCAGAAGCTGTTTCACTGAATGACTTTGTCAATGTAAATTTTTTTTTTATATCACATGAATATTTTGAAATTTTTCTCATCAAAATGTTTATTCAATTTTTTTGATAAAAAAATGTAATTAGAAAAGCACTCAGAGAGTGCAGACTTCCTGCATGGCAGCTTATTTTGTGAAACCAGCTTGCCTTTCCCAGAATCAATTTAGACCGTAGGCATATTTGAAGTTTGTGTGACATCTATGTGCGACCTTAGGGTTAAGGTTAGGGTTAATTCGGTGGACCTTTTGCCGGACTTTGACCTTGATCTTTGAACTAGGACTATCAAAATTGAATCACTTCCACATCTCAACCTAACAATTAATCTCTAAAATTTTCACTACTCTATGGATAAAATTGTAGTCAGGAAGTTGTTCACAAACAAACAAAAACAAAACTTCCACCAAACTTCGTTGGCGAAGGTAATCAAGGTTTCAACATCAAGGTATTCATGTAAAATATGGGGCCACTTTGTACGTAAATAAAGGAAACTTCTGGCAACTGATGCTATGCTTTTTCATATACAATGAGAAGGCTTTGGAATTGAATATTTTCAGCGAGAGAATTCTATCACAAATGGTACTTTTAGTATCAATGTTTTCGTAAAATTTTCATAAGATGGATTTCCACCTTTCACTTTTTAAAATAGAATCCTGAGAAAATGCTCTGCTTCCAGAACTTGAGACCAATTCCATGTACTTTACGGTGTCAAATAATGGCCTTCGTTTATTTTTGCATAAGTTGTATTTTAACCAATTCATGTTTGATGTCAGTAGAAGTTACTTTTATGAGGATTAGTGCAAATTAAGTTAAGTGTTGTAGGGAAATAGTAATGTACATATATAATTGAATAAAACATTGAAGTTGGTTGGATAATTAATACCCCTTAGTTTTGTAGACTAATACAGTACAGCAAAGTAGGATTGATTGAATTTTTATTCTATTGAACCATAATTGAAATGTTTAACTTTGATCCTGTCTATCAATTTTGCAAATACTTTGCATGTTGTATCTGCACTATATTCCTGCCTCTTGGTAGCTGTGTTAGCTTTAGTTCTTTGTATAGTTTTTTGCTTGAGGGTGCACTCGGGCACCCTATTCTATCTTATTTCTCTTTCTTTTGTTTTTTTTAGTTTTTATAGTTTATATATGAAATATTTATATTAATGTTGTTACTGTTCGTAAAATATTTTATAATTGTTAATTCCATTTCTCATAGTTTCCTTATTTCCTTTCCTCACTGGGCTATTTTCCCTGTTGGAGCCCTCGGGCATACAGCATTCTGCTTTTCCAACTAGGGTTGTAGCTTAGCAAGTAATGATGATAATAATAATAATGATTACTGCAATCATATTTATCATGGTCCTTTGTCACTTCACAATTTTATAAGGTAATTCATACAGTATTTTGTTTTTGAAATGTTTTATTTCCACACTCAAGTAAGGAATAGTAAAGAATGAAAACTAAGCCCCCACCCATAGACTACTGTCTTCCCCAAAATGTGTAACTATCAGGACTGAAAGAGAAAACCCTTAACCCTTTTCACACTGACATTATCAGAGCATTACCGACAAGATTCCTAAGTGAATATATGCAGTGTACAGTGCTTTGGTATACAAAGGCTGCCCTCTCCCTATAGCGTTGTATAGGAGAGTCACCTTACTGCGTTCTTTTGTTAATCTATTAGAATATGATATATCTATCAAAGGAGGATGTTATTTACATTGTTTGTCTCTCTAGTAGCATTGATAGTAGATGAGTTCTCTTTTACTGAAGCCAAAACTACTGTGTGTTCTTTATACCAACATTATGGCAAAACCTCCACATCATCTTGCTTTCTGACACCTTGCTGTACAACCTCTTTCAACTTTTAGTCCTTAGCCCACCTCATTGCCAAATGACCCTTGTCCCAAAACTTTTTTTTAAGAACCTATTTTTTTGTGATGCTGACCGTACCGTGTTTGTTGTGATGTCAGTTATTAGTATTCAGTTGTTTAATCCTTCTTCCCTTCTTGATAACTACAGAATTGTACTTGAGAAAATCATGCATTGTTCTTGTGCAATCCAGGGTTCCTGTACATTTACTGTATTTGAAAAAAAACAGATTTAAGATTAGTGATTGGTGTCTCATCTTTCCTCCAACAAAAGTGATTTAGCGAATTTTGACTTACATAGATTGCTGAGTAATGAAACACCTCTGTTACGAAAAGTTTATTATAGTTGATTGGCCATTTTTTTTAGCTTTTTGTGGGGGGTTAAAGTGTTGTGTTATCTCCAAGGACTCTCTTGACAAGGTTAGAATAGAGATTCCAATCTCCTCTGTTCAAGCCTTTCTCAGAAATGTACCTGAAAAGCAAATAGAACCAAAATAAGTTTTCCCTTCGTCAAAACTCCCTTTTTCATGTGAAAAGGATTGTGTTTATACAGTAATTTACATATTTCTTGTTTATTGGTTTTTAGACTACAGTAATCAGAGAATCCAGCCTGAATAGGAACTTTATTTCTTAACCTGGTAAGTTTCTTGTATCTTTTTTTAATAACTAATGAACTTATTTGTAAAATATAAGACTAATCTTATGACTACATCTATGTACAATTATTGCGTAGCCTTAAATTTTTCCTTTGCTATTAGAATTGTGAATTTAATTGAAGTGAAATTTCTCCTTGCAGGCAACGAAGGCTCTTACCGAAAAAACAGAGAATCCAGGAAAAGCGAAACAATACCAATGCCCCTACTGCTCGTACTCATCCTGGATAAAGGTGAACTTGACGAAGCACCTGCTTGTGCACACGGGAGAGAAACCGTACGCGTGCCAGTTCTGCCCGGCAAGTTTTTCTCAGAAGGGGAACCTGAAGACGCACTTGAGGACACACACGGGAGAGAAACCGTTCGCCTGCCCCAAGTGTTCGTACCGGGCCACGCAGAAGTGCTCTCTCCAGTGCCACATGATTAAGCATCTCAAGAATGGAAATTAAGCTGAAGTATCCACCTTTGGAAGAGAGATGAAATGTAAGTCCTGCCGTTGACTTTTCAAGTCTTGATGAAATACTTTAGATAAGTTTCTAATCCATTGCTTTGCTTTTATGTGATACAGTACTTTGATTAGTATTTCGTCTTCTCCTTCATATGATTTTTGTTCTTTCAAACATAAGTGTCTATTTCATTGGAATTTTGTGTTGGATCATTTACTATACAAATATTTTTTCAAGTATTAATGGTCATGAATTTCATGCTTCTGAACTGAATCTTGAATTGTAATGGTAAAACTGCTCATGAATGTAATATATGTACATATACTGTACAGTATATTCAATTAAATGAATTCACTTCACATATATAAAAAGCTGCATCATGAACCTAAAGATGTGGCTGGTTATTTTCATATAGAATAAGGCTGAATTAAAGTATTGTTCTTTTGAATAAGTAATTTGTTCATATACACTCAGGTCCATTATGTTAACATTGAGAGAACACTTAAGTACATCAGTAGTTAACTAATGTGAGGTTTACTTTTATGCAAGTTTTGTGTATAATCCAAATGACATGTGGTTCAAACCTTTTAGTTTGAATGCCTCAAAGCTGCCGTAAACTAAAATGGTATGTAACTCTGAGTACTGTATATAAAAGGGATTTTGACGAAGGAAAAATCTATTTCTGGGCTTGACCTGTGTTGCTCCAGGAAATGTTCCTTTTAGCACCATTTCTAAGGTATAAATACTTCTAGAAATACCTGAGAAAAAGTTGCATGGAATGCCAGGAAAAACCCAGCTCGCTCACTCTAATAGAGTGTCGGTATAGTAACTGGGGCGTGTTAGAACCACTACCAGAGGTCCCTTACCAATTAGTCCTCTCCAATGTCTTTAATGTAAAATCCTTTTTTTCATCCAATTTCAAATACTTGTGATAAGTTTGCTAATCAGAATTTTTTGTTATTTTTACTGTCAAAAGATATCTTAGTTTATTGCTGGATTGAAGTGTGACATTATTCGTTTATGGTGCTGGAGAGAAATTTATAGAAGTCATCTCTAAAGGAATATACCAATATTAATAAAGTAAAACAAGAGAAACTTAAATGATTTCTTGTACTGTACATTCTTTTAAGATTTTACATTAGTGTATGGCGTTTTAAGGTACAGCACAGTACTTGATTATTTAATTGAATCTTCTGCAATTTTCATTAGCTCTATGCATTATTGTGGATCCGCGTTCGTCTTGGATCAGACGAGGGGTTATTGGAAATGCATCTCTTTACCTAAGCAGTGAATTGGGTGATCAGTTGTTAGCCGAGTTATGTGGGTTGGAACTAGTGTTAAGAAAGAAAGCGATGAAGAGGAGACATACATGAGAGTCTGTGTCTGGGATTAAGAAAGAGAGAGATGACGAGAGAAAGACAGACGTGAGTGTCTGTGTCTGTCATAACGCTTGTATGTCATCAAAGCAGGAGGACTTCATTGGAGTGATACTCATACCGTGGTGCTGAAATAATTTAAAACATTTCTCTATCTCTCTTTTTTTCTAACTTTTCCTCAAGCAATATGTGTCCTATACCTAAGGAACTATCTGAATTCATATGGCCGTCAGATTAGATTAATTCCATATAATTGTTATTATTACTAGCTAAGCTACAACCCTAGTTGGAAAAGCAGGATGGTATAAGCCCAAGGGGTGCAACAGAGAAAATTAGCCTAATGAGGAAAGGGAAGCAAGGAAACAGTTGGATTAGTGTGCCCAAGTGTATTTTTTATTGTTTTAAATAGATTCTATGGTTTATAACAAGGAAGTTGGATAGAGTATTTAACATCATCATACATGAAATACGCTAGGTCCATTTGATTTGAGTTTTCATTTGCACACTTATTAGATACCACAATATGTTGTTATAGTTACTACAGCGTTGCCTTATACCAATAATCCCTAATCCTTTCTTTCCCTCTTTGAGGAAAAGGGGAATTAACAATATGTATTTGCTGAGGTAAATAGCACTCTTGAAGCATAGTATTTAACATGGGGAGAAAGTTTCATAGTTAGTCATGGGTGAAGTAGAAGTACAGTAGCTAGGGAAGAGGTACTATAAAAATTTTAGACAAACGTAGGTATAGTTTTAGACTTGCCATGTACAGAGCTGGGAAAACTTTCCAGTGGCAGTATTAAAGGTATCTCATGATTGCCTTTAAAAGAAGTGTTGCTTTTTAGTTAATACAGTACAATGAGCTTATGGCACTGTATATTGATGATACAGTACAAAATTTATTGCACATAAAACTGTTTGAATTTTTCATCTTATAAACTACTATACCTGTACTGTAATTTCCTGTATTGTAATTTGAACTTGGAGTTGTTGGGGGCTTTCTTTAGTAGGAAGTATAATGTATAGTGGCAACTTGTTTGCCTAGCATTCGCATGGCAGCAGATCGATCCCCGCCCAGGATCGTGAGTTTAAGCTGTTTACTGGAGAGGCCACTGCTGTGGTAGAACCCCATAGGGGTTAGGGGGGTTGGCTTGCCCGACTGATTTTCGGGTGAGCATCTATTATGATGGAACTGGAAGTGAAACCAGACATTTTTAACACCTTTAAAATGTAAGAAATAGTGGAGGATGTTAAGAAGGAATTTCTTTGACTTTTTTTTTATTTGTTGGGTGGCCAGCCATATATAATGCCAAAAACTAACATTGTTTGAAATAAGCTTCCCTGTATGAGTTGTTTTTCACTGTGTGGTAGGAATTGTTCATAGTTGATATTGACTGATTGCTATACCTGTACAGTGCCGTACTTTCTTACCTCGCCATCCTTTTTTCCACAGGTGGGCGCTGCAAAATACCTTCTCAATAGAGAACAAGATTCAACAAAGTACCTGTCTCAGGCAGCACAACAGCATGCAGCCAATTATCACTTCAGCAGTGAACAAATGCCAATATTGCACAGCACATTTGACCGAAGTCATCGTAGAGCTTCAGCAGAGAAACCTTTTCTGTGCCCGCATTGTCCATCATCATTCGATCAGAGAGAAAGTCTGAATCTCCACATTCAAAGTCACATTGGACAGAAAATCTTCTCTTGTCCACATTGTTCGTCGTCGTTTGATCAGAGAGGAGAACTAAATCATCACATTCGAATTCACATCCGCGACAAACCCTTCACTTGTCCGTACTGCCCGTCGTCATTCGATCAGAGAGGAAATCTGAATGTCCACATTCGGACTCACACCGGAGAGAAACCGTTCACTTGCCCGTTCTGCAACTACTCCTCCGTTCAGAAGATTACGATGAAAAAACACATCTTTCGCAAACATTCTGGTCTGGGTGTAAATTTCGTGAAGAAACATAGTGAAATGTAACCTAGGCTTAAAAGTTGATTTCAGGTCAAAAATTTTATGCATCAAAGTTTGAAGTTTTTTAATGGATAGTTGTATGTTAGGTTTAAACATTACTACTGGTATAAGTGGCTTATGTAGGTAAATACTATTGTAGTTTTCTGTCTATCATGTCTTTTTTTTTTATTTGTAAATAGTGTAGTTGTAAGAAAGTTTTTAACTGAGCATGAGAAATCTATATATCTTTTTTTATTCTTTAATTTGATACGTTTGCATTACAACTAGAAGGGATCATGGCCAATGCTGTGTTAGATAGAATAAAATCAGAAATTTTTGTATGTTGCTCTTTTTTTCAATAGTTTTTAGCTATACAGTATTTGGAAACCATCATTTCAAGCTTTATATTATTACTATACAGTATAAATACATGCTGGTTTATTGTATTCAAAACTATGACTTATTTTCTGAACACAAATCCATTAAACAAACTTATTTCACAAGAAAATATATTTATAATACCATTCATTGTCAACTTTAATTTTTGTTTAGAACATATTTATGTTTATTTCTGGGCTCCGACCTGTGCCGCGCAGTGAAATACTCCTAGAGCACTTATTTCTAAGGAATATAACTGCTATATATTACCAGAGAAAAAAAGCATAGGAATGCCAGGTTGAACCCAGCTCGCTCACCTATATAAGGTGTCGGTATAAAATACTGGGGCGTGATAATTCACAACCAGAGGTCTCGCACTATTTAGATATCTCCTCTTCAAAATCCCCGCCACAGCGAGGTGCCGTTCAACACTACTACCACTAACCCAACCCACGCCAGTGACGTCACTCCTTTATAGCACTTGTTGTTATTAAGTCCAACATGTTTATTTTCTCGTGTTTATCCTTGGATTTATCATTATTTTATAATCGATGGCCGATTCCCATGATACCCCATCGAAGTTAAGTACTTTATCCATGTATGTTAGCGAGATTGGGCAGTGTAACCTCTGTTTTTATTAATGGAGAAGTGTTTATATATGAACGGCGTTCCCGTTCTTACCGTTCATGGTTCGGCTCTGCCCTTTTTTCTCGTTAGTTCGTCAGTCATTAATATTTGTTCGAACTTTTAGGAGTTTTTTCCTTACATTTATATAGTACACCGTCTTTATGCTTTCATCTATTTTATGTTATCCTATGATATCAGTGTTAGTGTTTCATCAAGGAGTAGGTTATGTTGGTATGCCTGCATTCGTGCATATTGGTGGATTGCGTCACCTTTGAGATTGTTTCGCTAGTTCTAGGAAGACGACCATCTCACTTATTATTATTAAACATTTTAGTTTTATTTCGTACGCTCCACCTAGTTTTACATTTGGTTCGAGTGGGACTCGCGTATTTTGTTGTTTTTACTGTTCGATCTACCGCTTCAGTAACTAGGTTGGTACCCCTGCTTTCCATCTGCTGATGGCGTCATGCTTCCTCCGTTACCACTCGCCCGAGTCCCTCTCTCGCCATTTTATTTCTGCATGCCTAACCTTACTTACGTGATTTCGCTTTTAATTCATTAATTATTTTTATGTATTTGTGCATTGATATTATATTTATTGCTTTACTCCGTTATGATCATATTTTTGGGATTTTCATGTCATGTTGAGGGGATCTCCAGTTGGTAGCCCTGTCTACCACTACGCACTGGTGATTCCCCGGTACCATACCCCCCCCCCCCCCACAGGTTGGGGAGGCTATTCCATCCCCCCCTCCTCCAGTGTACACCCTTCCTCTCACTCGATGGTTGTTGGTTATGACATACGGGTCAAGTATGCTTGTTCCTCAGTCTTCCCTCAACGTTCCGACATATTGAGGACTGAGTGTACCCACGGGGTGTGACTTAGTCTCATTCATTCATACCGGGCTGTTTCGTCTCCTCCCCTCCCATCGCCCCGATTGGCCATCGGTCGGGGGAGGGGGAGGGCCGGGACCACCGGGGACTATCACACGTGATTAGTCGGTATGACTGCACCTTGGTGTAACTTTTGCTTTTAGCTATGGTTGTAAGAATGAGCACTTAAATTAGGAGCGTCCCCACCTACGGTACCTCCTGCTATTATCGTCCGCATAGGACTTATTAATATCATTATATTATATTCTACATGAATCATTACCTTCGTCCCGGTACCTCTGGTTGGGTAGTGGGGGTTCCATTGGCTACCCCCGCGCTCTCCCGTGGTACCCTCCCGTCATCAGACATCGGAGCCTCCGAGCTCTTAAATACAAGATCTGTTGACACTGACAGTTTTGATTAATATCCTCCCTCCGGGAGCCCTATTCAATTACAGACATTAGTTTTAGATCATAACTGGAGTTTTCTATATGTATTTTAAGGATGTATCTTAGGTTACTTTAAGTTTACTTTAAGTTACTTTTAAGTTTACTTTAAGTTACTTTAAGTTTACTTTACCAACCCTGTTCCCTTTTTATTTTATACCTCCCTGGTAATGACGGGATGGTATATTCCTCGCTATGACAATATTATTTCATTGATAATCTTATCTTATTACGGAATTGTTTCAACATTTCCCCGGTTACTATACCGGTTCGAAATTTTGTTCATAGCCTTTTGTCCCGATTTCATATCGGTCTATTTTAAGAATCCGGAACACCCGGATCTTTTTAGGTTATTAACCTATTATGGGATACTCACGTATCTGTATTTTATTCTATACTTCCCAAGTAGCGACGGGATAGTGTATTTCAAGCTATGACAATATTATTTCATTGATAACCTTAACTTATTACGGGATTGTTTTAACAATGTCAGTTTATTTATAAGTTATTCCCCGGTTACTAAACCGGTCCTAGAGTTGTTCATAGCCTTTTGTCCCGGTTTCATATCGGTCTACTTTAAGAACCCGGAACACCCGGATCCTTTTAGGTTACTAACCTATTATGGGACACTCACGTATCTTTCTTTTATTCTATACTTTCCAAGTAGCAACGGGATAGTATATTTCTCGCTATGACAATATTTTTTCATTGATAACCTTAACTTATTATGGAATTGTTTTAACAAAGTCAGTTAATTTATGTTAAGTTTTTCCCCGGTTACTGTACCGGTCTGAACTTTGTTCATAGTCTTTTGTCCCGATTTCATATTGGTCTAATTCAAGAATTCGGAGCATCCGGATCTCTTTAGGTTACTGACCTGCTATGGGATACTTATGTATCTTTATGATATTCTATACTTTCCCAGTACCGACGGGATAGTATATTTCGCGCTATGACAATATTATTTCATTGATAATCTTCACCTTTTATGGAATTATTTTGACAATGTCAGTTAATTTATGAAAGTTTTCTCCCCGGTTATTATACCGGTCCGAAATTTTGTTCATAGCCTTTTGTCCCGGTTTCATACCGGTCTATTTTAAGAATTCGGAACACCCGGATCTTTTTGGGTTACTACCCTACTATGGGACACTGTAGGTGCCCCTGTCGTTACTATCTATAATTATAACTTCGGATATATTATTTTGGGATTTTCATTTTATTTCCTTTGTGATTGATCGATTTAAACATTTATTCTCGATCTATTTATTTTACATTCCCAACGGAGTTACCTTGTTCATTAGTAACGATATACCCTCTTTCGGAGCTCGCAGTCTTCCATGACTTCTACCTTGGCGACTCTTTAGATCTGGGTTGGCGGGTTTGCCTGGAGTGTCAGGGCAAAGAGATCCTGTGTCTCTTCCTTTTAGGGTTTTCAAGGAAGCACGTGGCTGATGTCGGGCCACGTCCCGTTGTCCCTAAAGTTAAAGCTACCTGCCAGCCCTAGCAAAGACTCACAGGTCTTCCAAATCACCAAACCAGTTAAGACTTCTCTTGGGCCGAGAGCGAAGCCCGGCCTGAAACCTACGACCCCGGAGGCTCCCTTCGATCCGGCAGCCCTTTCAAGATTGATGCATGGCCTCTCGTGGCATGGTTAGTTTCAACCTGACCTTTCATTAGAAGAGGCCAGCGACCGATCCCAGGGATGAGGTAGAAATTTATTCCTATTTGAACACGATGTTGTGCTGATATTTATCCATATATATACATATATATATAATTTACGGACCTCTGTAGCTCACTGGCTCAAACCTCGTGTCACATACCGAGTCACCACGATTATAGGATGGAAGATTCCTGGTGCCTCTGTGAACTTGACAATTGAATGGAATTATTGCCCATTAGGGGGAAGTGAGTGCTAAACCAGATAGCCTCATACAGGGTCTCATTTGTTATGGGCTACCTCAACAGCACAATATATCATCCCGGATGCCTCTAGGCTCCCGGAATTCGTCGAAAGCAATCCGTGGAAGGGGGCCTTGCGCTCTCCCTTCAAAGATGGTATGTTAACCATCGAATGGTTTGGCACCCGGACTGTAGAAGATTTTGAATTCTACCCACCGGGTCTACAGTTCCCTCTCTCTAGTTTCGCATGCCTTACCGAGGAGACACTCGTAAGGTTTGACAAGGTCCCCAAAGAAACCAAAATGTACCCAAAGGGGCAGGCTCAGTCCACCTGGGTCCGGCCCTTAAACGAGTGGGAGTGTGTTAACACTACGTTAACACCTCACAAGAGCCCGTACACGATGTTTCTAGTGGAGGAGTAAACCCCTACTCCGTGTGTCACTAAGATATCGGACCTTGCTCGGCAGGCAATAAACGAGGACAAGCCGTTACCGCAGCTGAAGGAAACGCATCCGACCTCCCTCCTGTCCCTGGGGGATCACGATTGCTGGGCTAACGCCCCGGCGACCTTCACATTGGGTAAATTAAGCGCTGACTGTGCTCCCATTCAGTTCAGTGAGTGGCTACCCAGGCTTCCGGAATATCTGATATGCCTCGAGCTCGAAGCCTGTATGCGCCTGAGTGGACCTATCAACTCGGCTACAATGGCAGAAAAGACCTCTTTAATGTATGAAGAAGAACCACCTTTTAAGGTCTTGACAAAGTCATTACTTCAAACCTTACTGTCTGATTCCTACGACTTCTTTGCGGCCAGACGTCGTTGCTGTAGGCATGTCTTGTCTGAGGCCACTATCAGACATGAGCCTAACAAGCTCGTTAAAGCCCCAGTCTGGAGCTGCTAGGGTCAATCAGAGCCTCAAGGTTCGATGGGCTTAGTCCCCAAGCACAAGTTCGAACCGGCCAGCAACCAATCTCGAGGTAGAAAGAGTCTGAGATCTTTCCATTCCTTCCAAACCGGCAGTCCCAACAGGTGGTTCAAACCATCCCGGTGGCACAAGGGAGTCAACCTTTCACTTCGAAGGGTCAACCCCAACAGCAATACGTGCTGGTTCCTCAGTCCCAAGTAGCAACTACCTCCTATGCTACTTCCCCAGCCCTTAGGCCCACCTTTGAAACTCAGGGTGCTTTCCAGGGTTACCAGCGCCCCAGAGGCGCTAGCTCGAGAGGAACTTTTCGCAACAGCTACTCTCGAGGCCGGGGAGGTAAATCCGCAGCAAATCATTGGGGGTTCTCAGGTAGGGGTAGGACTTTACATCTTCCGGAACCGTTGAACGTTCAACATTTGGGCTTTCAGTATAATTTCCAAAGGTCTGGGGTGGAGTTGGATAGAATGGCCCCCTCCACCAACCAGTTTTCATCAACATCCAACGGAAGAGCTAGTCTTATATGAAAACGATTTATTGCAAAAGGAAGCAATAAAGAAAGTAAATCGTTTGTAATTTCAGGATCACTTGTTCAGCGGGCCAAAGAAAGACTCAGAATAGCGAAGAGTAATCCTAGACCTGTCGCTTCTGAATTCTTACATTTATTGCGACAAGTTTCACATGCTGACCATCTCTCAGGTGCGGACCTTGCTTCTCTGTGGGGCCGTCACCTCCCCTATGGATCTTGCAGACGTTTGCTATCATGTTCCGAAAGCAAGGCATTTTCGTCCGTTTCTAGGCTTCAACTAGGCAAACTGCCTCACAGCAACTACAGAGTGATAATCTCTTACAACAGTTTTGGTTCCAAATCAACTTCGAGAAATCTCGTTTAGTCCCGAGGACAAGTTTCAATGGTTAGGATTCAATGGGTTCTATGCTCCCACACTCTGTCTCCCAACAGCCAAGAGGAACGGTATAGCAAAACACAATAAGTTTTCTCAAAGACAAATTGTCTTCCAGAAGAAATCAAGAGAGAATCCTGGGTGCCCTCCAGTTTGCCTCAGTAACAGATATACTACTGAAGGCCAGACTGAAAGATATAAGCCGAGTATGGTGCTCCAGGAAAACGAGTAATATCGAGACAATGGGCTCGACTCCAACCAATTCTGAAGAAAAGACTTCAACCATGGACAAAGGTCATAATCTGGCAAATCAGTTTCCTTACAATATCCACCCCCAAGCTCGTCATTTACACAGACGCCTCCCTAACAGGCGGGGGGGGGGGGGGGATACTCTCAGTACACGAAAGTCCTGGGACTATGGTCGACAATATTCCGCCAACTTCATATCAATGTTTTAGAAGCCATGGCGGTATTTTTGACCTTAAGCAACCGGCTCCAGCCAAAAACCAACATATCAGGTTTCTTCTAGATAGATAGTGGCGGACGCACTTTCGAGGACAACTCCGCTGGAGTCGGAGTGGTCACTAGACCCAATGTCCTTCAGTTGGATTCTTTCTCAGGTTCCGGATCTCCAGATAGATCTGTTTGCAACAAAGTCCAACTACAACTAGAGTGCTACGTAGCTCCCAGCCCGGATCCTCGGGCTTACGCCACAGGCGCACTATCATTAGTCTGGAACACTTGGGAGAGAATTTACCTATTCCCACCAATAAATCTGTCGATGAAAGTGTTAGACAAGCTCAGGACTTTCAAAGGCCAAGTTGCTCTAGTAGTCCTCATCTGGCCCAAGCACAACGGGTTTCCCCTTCTGGTGGAACTGGTTCTCCACCTCGACAGATCCCCAATCCAATACAAACACAAGCAGTACAACTCGCTGTGTGTTAGCTTCCTCAAATTCAGAATGCCCTACCTTTCTGGACTTTATGAAATTTGCAGCTCAAGAGGTGCAGATATTGATCCTCAAATACGTTATTTTTAGAATCAGATAAGAGGGGATCCACCCTTCGACAGTATGATTCGGCTGTTATGAAACTTGCCAGTTTTTAAGGGACTCAAAGGTTGAGACAATGACTATGAATCTGACAGTAACCTTCTTCAGAATTTTATTTGAATCAGACTTAGAGACTTGTACTATTACCACAAATTAAGTCAGCCTTGAAGGTTTTACAATTGGCTTTAATATTGCCCTTACAGATTCATACTTCTCATCCATCCCGAGAACCTGCGCCAGATTGAAACCATCAACTCACCATAGCTCAGTTTCCTGGTTTCTGAATGAAGTAATTAATTGGCTTCAGACACTCTTAACGAGACTTGCCATTATATTCCATTGGTTAGGAAATCCTTGTTCTTAATGAACCTGACTTCTGGCGCCAGAATATCAGAACTTTCAGCCTTGTCTAGAGATCCAGGTCATATTGAATTTCTCTCGTCAGGGGAAGTACTCCTTTCCCCTGACAAAAGATTTTTAGCGAAAATGAGGACCCCCAGGACAGACGGTTCCCCTGGAAGATTGTCCCACTTCCGCAGGACCCATCTTTATGTCCAGTAAACACTCTGGAAGCCTACTTAAACATATCTCCCGTTCAGTCCTCGGGGCCCTTACCCATTAGAGAAGGTGAAGAACCATCATCCTGAAAGGACTCAGACAGAAGATTCTGCATTTCATTAACGGGCTACCTAGAATCATTCCCACATCACTCCCTTACGTCCATGATATATGAGCTGTAGCTACCTCAGTTAATTACTATGAACTTCACTGGACTTACTAAATATACAGGCCGGAAGTCTCCAACAGTATTTAAACGCCACTGCTTAAAACCTCTGGAAGCCTTATATTTGCTACAGTGGCAGCAGGGAATGTGATTCCTCCTGAACATAGTGAACCTTAATCAACTATGTCTTGCTATCCTCTTACCTGTTATTTTGGATTTTGTTACTTCCTCAGGTATTGTTCCAAGTTTTGGGACCATTTCTCTGGTACTATTTCACTGCGCGGCACAGGTCGGAGCCCAGAAAAGGGATTTTGACGAAGGAAAAATCTATTTCTGGGCGAGAGACCTGTGCCGCCCAGTGAACCCTCCCTTGACTTCCCTCCCAACATGGGCCCCAAACCTTGGGTGCTATGAGGAGTGACGTCACTGGCGTGGGTTGGGTTAGTGGTAGTAGTGTTGAACGGCACCTCGCTGTGGCGGGGATTTTGAAGAGGAGATATCTAAATAGTGCGAGACCTCTGGTTGTGAATTATCACGCCCCAGTATTTTATACCGACACCTTATATAGGTGAGCGAGCTGGGTTCAACCTGGCATTCCTATGCTTTTTTTCTCTGGTAATATATAGCAGTTATATTCCTTAGAAATAAGTGCTCTAGGAGTATTTCACTGGGCGACACAGGTCTCTCGCCCAGAAATAGATTTTTCCTTCGTCAAAATCCCTTTTTTAGAATCCAATAAGGTCATTAGAGTCACTTCAGAAAAAGCAAAGTTTTAACTTTCTACAGGAAGGATACTAAAGGGCCACTATGGTAATGACATTAATCAATCCAGCCATTTCAGATGACCCATATGTTGTCGCTGGTTTTCTTAGGTTTTAAAAACGAAGCAAAAGAGACAATAACCCCAGAACATATTAGTTGCCCACGCCTGGCTAGTACAGTGGTAACGTGTTTGCCTAACTTTCGCATGGCAGCAGTTCGATCCCAGCTTGGGACTGTAAGGTAAAGCTGTTTACTGCAAAGACCACTGCTGTGGGGGTTGTGTTTGCCCGGCTGACGTTCTGGTGAGCATTTATTGTGATCAAACTGACACCAGACGCCTTTACCTTTAGTCATCATCGCCTTCATCACTAAGGTCAACTAGCCTAGTCTTCTCTGGATTTTTCCATGAACCAAACATTAATACCCTTTTATGTTTGGAATTCTTAACATGGTCAGCTACCATCTGGGCATGCTTCTTCATAAGAGGAACAGTAGGGTATCATTATTCAAAGAGATCTTCTGAATCCCAATATTCTGGCACGAGACACAAACGGAAGGATAAGCATCATCTCCCAGTGATAAATAACTCCCTTGAACAACCCACAAGAATTCTAACAAATCCAGAAGACATCTCAAAGTATGGTTATAAGTAGTTCAAGGACATAGGTTCCTCAATATCAAGATCTTTGGATTGACAATGTCTCTTTTAACTATATACAATTCAGTTAAAATTCTAGGTGTGATTGTTGATTTAAAATTTACTTTTGAGAAGCACATTTGGTCTATTCAGTTGCACAAAAAAATTGGCTTATCGTAAAGTCTCAAGATTTTTGCCGATCAATCTATCCTGAAGAAATGTTTTAATTCTTTCATTCTGCCTTGTTTTGAGTGTTGTTCCCATGTCTGGTCTTCAGCTGCTGACTCCCATCGTAATTTGTTGGTTAGAAACTTGCAGTCTATTAAATTGCTTGTGCCTGATCTATATATTAAACTCTGGCATTATCGTTCAGTTAATTCTTTATGCATGTTGCATAAGATTTTTCATAATTCATATCGTCCTTTGTATTCATATCTTCTCAGATTCTACCATCCAGTATGAAATACTATGTATGCAGATAATTCTAACAATCATGCCTTCTCCATCATAAGGAATTGTATTCCAGCTGCGACCAGATATCGGATTGATTGTACTAATCTGGCGGTGGAATTTGTGGAACTTTGGAAGTTCAAAAATTTTTGTAAATTCTTTTCTGTTGAACTGATCGACTTAAATCTCGTTTTATAGTTTATGTATGACTGATATAGTGTAACGTTACTGATCTTAGATTTAAAAAAAAAAATTTTATTCATTACTTAGATATAGATTATTTTTCTTCTTTATTTTTTTTCATTTCCTCACTGGCCTGATTTCCCCAATCCCCAATGGAGACCTTGAGCTTGTAGCCTTTTGCTTTTCCAATTACGGTTATAGCCTAGCTAGTAATAATAATAATAACAATAATATCGACAAGAACCTAAATCACAAAATCCACACAATATTAGGGGTATACACATTGATACTACAGTACTAATGTTAGAACGATGAGAGAGAACTGAAAAGGCAATACCCTTAAGCCTATTGTAAAGAAAGAAAACAGGAAATTTTAAATTTTAGAGACGTTGATAACAAACCCAGTTTCGAGAGAGAAGCAAATGTTCAGAGACTTCATTCTAGTTTAATATACAAGAGAGTAATTTGGTGCTATTGATATGTTGAATTGATTGTAAGATTAGTTTTATTAAGTTGAATAACGAACAAGTTCGTTATTATTTGTAAATTGCAAGAATTTTTGTATGTGAATGGAACTCATGCAATTAAGATTTAATGACAACTCTGTATTGTGAACATTAATATTTTATGGAGTTGATTATCAGAAGTGATTCCTGTTCTTTGGTTATAAGTAAATACAATTAATTAGATTCATATCCAAAGGATTCCACTTCTAATTAGATGCACAAATGTATAAATTGTGAATGCTCTTGTGGATTGGTATCTCGACTTAAAGTATTTATATTTTCAATGCCCAATTGGGGACCAAAGATTTATATAAGTGAAATGAGGCAGAATGACACAACCATGATTTTTTTTTTAAGTTATGTTATAAAAAGATTTCAGGAACCAAAATGCAATTATCAACTCATCATCATCTCTTCCTATGCCTATTGATGCAAAGGGCCTCAGTTAGATTTCGCCTAGATTTCCCCAGTTTAAATGTTAACCCTTTTACCCCCGGGGTATTTGGAAATTTCCAACAGTTAACCCCCAGGGGGTTATTTTATTCCCAGCACATTTTGCAGTATATTTTCTTTAAATTGCTCTAACAGCCTTAATTTTTGTCATAGAGAGGTCAGGTTGGTCTCATTCTCTTGGAAAATGCCTGAATTTTCTGAAAAAATTATCAAAAAATATGAAAAACTAATTTTCATAGCATTTTTTTGCAAGGACGTACCGGTACGTCCATGGGGGTAAAGGGATGGCTTTTGTGAAACGTACCAGTACGTCCTTTGGGGGTAAAAGGGTTAATAATTTAAGTTTCTTATTCATCCAACAGTAATTAATTAGAGGGAGAGGTGAGGTTAATGCTGCCTTTATGATAAGCTCAAACAGTTCATTCGTAGACCTCAAATGGCATTTGATAGAATACTAAGGAAAGAAATATTTTGGACTTCAAGAAAGAAAGTGTTCAAGAATGGGTTTGCATCTAGAGTCGACCTTTAGTCCCTTTCTTTTTGTGCTGATTACAGAGGTGTCGAGTGATGGGGTTAGGAGCGGAAATTTACAGGAATTTTTAAATGCTGATGATCTAGTGATCTCACCGAAAGATTACAGATTGTGGCAGGTGTCTAGTATGCAGGAAGGGATAGGGTATTTATAAGATATATTTAAAACGTGGAGGTGGCGTACGTGTAGCTGAGGTTGAAAGTAGGTTCAATGCAGCTTGTTAGAAAGGAAGGGAGGGGGTAAAGGTAGTGTTTGAGAAAGAGATTCAAATAAATGTAAAATAAGTAACTATTGTACCATAAGCAGACCATTAATTATGTATAGTTCAGAAGGAAGGAGGAACAGAAACGAGAACCTGAGATGGACTGGTCATGGGGAAAGAATGGGTAAACAGAAGGAAGGCTTAAGTGAAAGATGTAATAAATTGAAGGAAGAATCAGAGAAGGGCCTTGGTGAAGGGCTCTAGATAGAATTAAAAGAATATGCATTGGTTTAAAAAAAAGATGAACCAAGGATAGCAGTAGGGATGAAGAAGTGATTTCCAAAGCATTTTAAGATCTCGAATGTGTCCGGATGTAGTAAGGCAATGAAGTTCAGCCACGACATCTTTTTTCTTTTTTTGACAATAGGTCAAACAAGCTAATTTCCATTGTAAAATCCAGATTGCATGCTTTCTGCACACTGAGATATGATTCAGTTTAAAGATATTGTAGATCATTATCAGAAAAGTAAAGGAAATTACTTGACAATTGTTTGGTAATCTATCTAAATTTAGAGATGCAGTCACACTTGGAAATACAGTACATAGAATTAATACAACAGATATTTTGAAGAGTCTTACCTGTGAGTCCTATACAGTAGCTAATATTTACTAAGCTAACCTTTATTGGCCTTAAGATAAATAAAACTTTTCTCTCGACCCCTATATTCCTCTTCTCTGCTCATCAAGCAGCTTGGTGTCATATACATACTGCGGAATAGAAACCATACTTAGTTCTCTATGGGACCCAACTATTAGGCCTTGTGGCATAATGTCGTAACTGACAGTGTCCAACGAATAAGACTTTATTCAGCAAAATTCACAGTAGTACTTGGAATGAAACAAAGGTGTGTTTTAGGTGAGGAAACAAACAAACCACTTACAGGATACATTACATATAATTTTATTATATTTTCCTCTCGTTTGAAAAAGTGTGCTTACAATGTGCATCCTGTAATAGCGATTATACAGTCATATGTTGAGGTGCATGACCAGTTTTCTTTGTTGGATAGGGAAATTCAGATCAGCTAATACTCTTTTGCCATCTTCTGGCTTTTGTTATGTTAGAACCCAGCTACTAATGTCAAAATAGAGTGAAATTATGATTAGTGTCCTAGGAAAAGTGGATTAATGCTGTTGCCCTGTGTTATAATTATCCACCTTGAAGTGGAGAGAGTTATATTTAGAAAAATTTGGAAGAAATGTGCAGTTATTTTATTTATTTTTTTTTTTTTGATAACTAGCTTTCACAGGGATGCATTTACTTTATTAATTAACAGAGGCTGTATAGTATATACATACTGTAGATTTAGAGTTTCTATGGCATAAGGCATGTAAATACTTTTCAGAAATGTAAATTTTGTATTTTCAGCGCTTGTTGAAATATAGCACACGAGGACATTATTATTACGTATTAGTATTAATATTAGTCTTGCTGCTTAGTTTGTAAGTTAAATTATTTTGGGATGTTGATGAAGGAAAGGTCTAATTGGGAGGGATCTATGGTCATGGTTCAATCACGCCCCAGTTTTCTATACTGACACTCAGTGAGTGAGCGAGCTAGGTTTATTCCTGGCGTTCCATGCATCTCTTTTTTTTTTTCTCTGGTATATTCAGCAGTATCTATGCCTTAGAAATGGTGCTAGAGGAGCATTTCACTGGGCGACACAGGTTCCTCGCCCAGAAATAGATTTTTCCTTCGTCAAAATCCCTTTATTTTGCTGATGTAGAAGATTATTAGTTCCTTTATGTTAAATTACTTTTTTATATATACTGTATATGAATGATAGTTAACTATCCAAAGGGGGATGACCAAATATGGATGTGTTTGAGCATGAAGATAGTGAAACATTTATCAACAGCTCAGAGAAAAGCTTTTCTACGAGGTTGATCTCTTTCAAGAAATTACTAATGTTGATTTTCTTAACAAACAGATTGGTTTTGTTTTCATGATTTTAGGTGCAGTTCTTTCACGATGATTGTGTATTTGTTTGAATAAAGAATTGTATTGTGAAAGTAAAGCCGTTTCTGTCCTGTGTAGAGCTTACTGTCGAGCCAACAAGTGTGGCAGTGTAATATGGCAACAACAAATACCTCCTTGCTGTTTTGGCCTTTTTGTGCTTCATTACAACCTGTTGGTTTTCACATCGTTGAAGGTGAGTAACACAGCAGTTTTGGTGTTATATAAAGGGTTAAAATTTAATGTTCGAAATCATTGTTGGATCCCAAATCTGTTGTCTGTGACCAAGTTGTGGAATGATTGGGTAGTTGAATCACTAGAACTTCTAAAGTTCAAACTTGGAGCAAATGTTATGTTGGACAGGCTGAAATAAGTTTTTATAGTTTATATATGAAATATCTGTTTTGACGTTACTGTTTTTAAAATATTTTATTTTAACTGTTCATTATTTCTTGTATCATTTATTTATTTCCATATTTCCTTTCCTCATTGAGCTATTTTTCCCTATTGGAGCCCTTGGGCTTATAGCCTCTAGCTTTTCCATTTAGGGTTGTAGCATAACTAGCAGTAATAATAATAATAATAATAATAATAATAATAATAATGTGGGAACAACACACTGGCTTCCAGAGTCTTTCGAGAATGAGAAAGAGTAATTTAAGAAGGATTTGTTAAAGACATTGTATTTTGGCAGAGGGTTTTTACAATTATATGACCTTGTAGCCATCAACCACAGTTATTGGCGGTGAATCTAACCTTTGACTTAATCATCCCAAGTGCAAGGCAACCGTTTTCCACAGTTGTTGGCAATGGGCCTAACCTTTTTTTAAAAGCAAGACTTGCAGGGCAGTAGCTGTCCTTTTAGTCACTTTCTACGACACGCAGGGCTTACGCACAGTGGTAGTATTCTTACACTCCTACCATAGGGCATGGAGTTGCTCCTCCAAAGATAGACCCATAAATACTTAATGATATCAATTCATCTTGGAATAATGATGAATGGGTAAGTCGACTGTCTACTTCTCTATTATATTTGTGGTTGGGCCACAGACGATGCAATTATATATAGCTAAGAAATATGTCTGGGGATGATAGTCAAAAGCATTAAAGTAAAATCTCTTAGTAAGAAAACTATTATATTTAAACATTTCCTTTTTTTTGTGGTATGATACATATTATAATCTTATTAAGTGTCAATTGTTGTGATATATACATTGTATATATATATATATATATATATATATATATATATATATGTATATATATATATACATATATATATATATATATATATATATATATATATATATATATATATATATATATATATTTATATATTATGATTTAAAATCACAAAGGTCACATGACTTATGTATTTACTCGCACATCATCAGCGTACAAAATGATGTGGTTAATCATGTAAAAGCTCTGGGTGCTATTTTCTACCTTTTTGTTTTTTCTGTAATATAAGGTTTTATCACGTAAAACAGACGAAACAGGTTTGACGACAAACTCTAAAAGGTTTCTAGAATTCCCCGCCCAACTTTAATGCTCTTAATTTCTCTGGTGGTCCCCTTTTCAACCTGGATGAACATATGGCTTTCTTTGTCTAGCTGGCAGTTCTCTTCCGATTGACCCTGGTACACAAGCATACTTTTTTCGTTTCTCCTATATTTTATGTTTTCCTTTGTTTTTTTTTGCATTGCTTTAGCTGTGGTTGCCATAGGATAGTAAGATATGTCTCCTAAATTTGTTTCAGATTGCATTTTGTTCAGAAGGATCGATAAGGTTATCAGGAAGAAGGTGGTAGAGTAGAAGAATGTAGAGTCAAGAATAGCGTGAGTAAAAGTTTTAGGGGAAAAATAATAAGTTTCTAGGAAGTAAATACTGAGAGAAAATTTAAGGAACTTGTGAATCTCCGAAGAAAAGAGCCAACTGAAGAGATGCTATTTTGAAATTAATGTAGTCCGGGGTTAAAAAGTTTTAAAATTTATCGTAAATATCAGAGGCAAGAGACAGTGCCAGTGTCCTAGCAAGACAATACCCCAGAGACTGACCATATATACATATGACTAGTGCTAAAGGCCCCTCTCCACCCAAGGTAGGATGATGGAGGGCCAGACAATGGCAGCTGATAAGTCAGTAGGTAGACCTATAGGCTTCCCCAAATGCCCCATCTGTAGCTCACAATGATGGTGATGTTACATACAATACAAGAAAATATTAAGCTTGAATGAGTCTTGACCCCCAGTCCAGTAGATCGTCAGGCAGGGACGTTTCCAATAGGCTACCACGGTTATTTTAGATTTTTTTTGTTAACATGGATGATAGAAGAGGGGGATAGTTTGAATGGTATTAATTCCATTCACCAAAAACTATCTATTTTGAAAACCATAATGGTCTTGCAACATATCTTAATATCTTCAAACTTTTTGGATGCTTACCATGGGTAGACCACGAATTTGATAAGGAAACACTCAGCATAAAGTTGAGGGTACATATGTTAAGAAATTGAAGAATAAAAGTAAATTAAAAGTTGATGGCGTTAAAGATTATTAGTATTACTAGCTATGCTACAACTCTAGTCGGAAAAGCAGGATGCTATAAGCCCAAGGGGTCCAACAGGGAAAATAGCCCAATGAAAGGAAATAAGGAAACATGAAATAGTGTGCTTGAGCATACCCTCAAGCCAGAGAACTCTAATCCAAGACAGTGGAAGACTATGATACTACCCAGGACTAGAGAACAATGATTTAATTTTGGAGTGTCCTTCTAGAAGAGCTGTTTACCATAGCTGAAGTCTCTCTTCTACCCTCACCAAGAGGAAAGTAGCCTCTGAACAATTACAGTGCAGTAGTTAACTCCTTGAGCAAAGAAGAATCTTTAGGTTCTCTTAGTGTTGTCAGGTGTATGAAGAAATAGGAAAATGTTTAAAGAATCGACCAGAATATTCAGTGTATGTGTAAGCAAAGGAAAAATTAACCAAACTAGAGAGCAATCCAAAGTAGTACTATCTGGTCAATCAAATGGCCCCAAAAAGTCTTTAGTGGTAGTATCTTAATGGCGGGCTGTTACTGATAATAAGTAAAACAACACGATAAACTGTATGAGGGAAAGTTAGCGAAACAGTGGATCAGAGGAATGATTGTTTCTTTGTATGCTTGTAATACAGAGACAATGAACTATATGAGCATGATATTGCTTACTATGCTATCTATACTGTATAATCATAATTATATATTCAAATTTTAAGTAATTTTAGTTCCTATTCAAGTTACGATCATCTCAACAATTGTAACTGGAGTCAAAATTATTATTTGGTTTTGTACAAAAAGAAACATCAAGAATTTAGATTAAAAGATGTGGCAGAAGGTTGCTTATGAATTCATGAACGCTCCATTAAAAAGCCCAATTTCCTCTTCCGCAGGTTCACAATGTGGAGCCTCGCCTGGAAGTTCTGGAAGGGGGTACGAGCGTCAAAAAATTCCAGTGCACATATTGCTCTTACACCTCATTGCACAAGGCAAAGGTAAAGCAACATATTCTGATCCATACTGGAGAGAAACCTTTCTTCTGTCCCTATTGTCCGTCTAGGTTCTCGCAAAAAGCAAATATGCAAACGCACATGCGCATACACACGGGGGAGAAACCGTTCGCCTGTTCAGTGTGTCCATACCGATCCACCCAACTGCATGTCATGAAGAGACACATGCAGAGACGACATCAGATATTCAAGTAAGGTAATGTCCTTTCATGTACGAAATTTATTTTGCAGTACGTCAGAGTATATATCAAGCAAAAGTTAGGCAGGTTGAAGGGAGAAATATATATATATATATATATATATATATATATATATATATATATATATATATATATATATATATATATATATATATATATATATATATATATATATATATATATATATATATATATATATATATATATATATATATATATGCATATATATAATATATATATATATATATATATATATATATATATATATATACATACATATATATAATATATATATACTGTATTTATTTATTTATTATTTATGTTTTTCTGGAATTGAGATTGAGATCACCTAAAGCTTTTCATTATCTAATAGATTCACAAGGACTAATACAAATCTTAAAGACCTTTACTAAACAGCAAAGATATCACTACATAACCCTGACAAAGAATTTGGAGATCAGATTTTGATTACTGTTCGCGAGAGTTCTACGTATAGCTGGATAAATCTGCATTAATGGTTTTTATGTTTGTGTTTAACAGTGTGTATCTACTATATACGTTAATATTTTGATGTGAAATTGTTTCATTATTTAAACATCTCCAGTAAACCATTGTGAGGTATTACGTTTGAGATTTACATTCAGGGTTGAGTGGTTCAGACGTACTGTACTCTCATAGGATGAATCTTTGTAACTTGACAGATTTGGAAATTGCCATTTATAAAACAAAATCACAGGATTCGAATTTGAGGTTTTAAGAGTCTTGGTACTGTATATAAAGGTGCATTTTGTAATGATTTGAATCAAACTGACATATGCTCAGTTATGTCATTGTCTTGAGGATTTCTCCAAAAAGGTCATGCCTTGATTTATCACTATTTTGCATTTTTATCTTATAAGAGTGTTGCACTTTCCATCTATGTATCAATTACTTCTGATTGATTTTGTTCAAAAGATTTAATAGATACCTATGAAGTGTTCTGAGTAAACTTCTAAAGAATAAAATGAAATGTTGAAAAATAGTATCGTTTTCAATTATTTTCAAAAGCCGAGATGGAAATTAAGGAGCAAATACAACATATTTAAAAAAAAGATTTCCTCACTATTTTAGCAACTTTATGGGGTTTGCTGCCCATCCTGAACTACTCTCAAATTTATTTTATTCTGTAATGGAATTTATTACTTGATAATCAATTATTTTTAATGAATTAATACCCCTTTTACATCGGTTAGTCTTTACATTGTTTGTCCTTATGTAATAAATACAAAAATCTAATCCACTTTACGCCGTTTTTCCCAACCTTATCTCGGTTTCTATGTCTTACGAGAATTTTCAAGTGCGATTTTAGAAAAAATATTGTGTAATTCTATGTGTTTTCATATGAATTTCCTAATTGTTGATTGATTAATTCTTGTGAAAAAGGATAAGCAATGTAGGGGATTAGAAATTGCTACAATAATTTCTCTCTCTCTCTTTCTCTCTCTCTCTCTCTCTCTCTCTCTCATTTTTGGTATGATATGTAGCTGGTAATGCTACAGCACTGCATTTCAGTCTCGGACAGGATGAAAGTAAACAGAAATACGGTTTCCTAAAAGTAAAGATTGTATCGATACTTCTAAACAATAAATAACATTTTTGGTTATTAGCCAGTCAATTTGGGTCATAGCGAGGTCGTAGAGATAAAGAGATGAAGAAGGAAGAAAAACTGACGTGAGGGGCTGTCTCTGAGAGTTTTATGCCTTAAAAAAAATGAGAGGGCTCAGTGAGGTGATCATCCTACAGGTGGCAAACAATGCAAAAGACATTTTCTCTCTTGTTTGATGTGTGAATGCATTTTTTCACATATATTGTATTTTCTTTTCTTCATCTTTGGTAGAAATTATCTTAGATCACAAAATCTTGCTTCTTTGGATGGCAATGTACAGTAGGATAATACTTGCTGTATTGAAGATACTTTATTTTACAAGAACATATTGCCTTTTATCTTTTTAAATGATGTATTTGATTATAATTATTGCTGACATGATTTCAAGTGATTGAATGTAGTGGAAGGTCAGCACAGAACAAGATGAAATGTGTGAAAGAGTCTGGAATATATTGTTAGGGTAGTTTTATACTCACAATGGTCTTAGAGAGCTAAATATAAATACTTTGAAATATTTTTTTTCTGATTAATGCATAATAGTCTTCTGTGATGTTTTATTGGCTAAAAGAGTACAGTATCTATGAACACGATTACACTTCATGTTTTATAGCATCACCTGTTGTTATTTGGCGTTTTCCAAAAACTGTCTTTATTTAAACAAATTTCAAAGCTGGCAAAAATTTATGGATAGATATTGAAGCAGATATCATTTCAGGTTGATAATCATTTCCAATTTGAAACGATACTATGCACTACGTTTCTCAGTGTAATTTTCTTTGGCTCCATATAATCCTTTTAAATCAACTGGATTTCCTTGAAGTTATCCTTTAAAAGTACTGTACAGTATTCGCTCTGCAGGAATTGATCTAGTTTTCACCTCTTTTTTTTTTTTTCACAGGATAGGAATGTGAACCCTCAGAAAGGCAGCCAAACCTACTACTGTCGCTCGTGCTCTTTCACGACAACGTCCGAGATGAAGCTCCGGTGTCACGTGTTGATGCATCCTGGGGCAAAGCCATTCTTCTGTCCGTGTTGTCCGGCTTCGTTTACCCAGAAGGGCAACCTGAATGTTCACATGCGCAGGCACACGGGAGAGAGGCCGTTTGCGTGTACGAAGTGCCCGTATCGAGCTTTCCGCAAAGCCACGCTTCAGAGGCATTTGCTGAGCCACTCTTCGAGTGGGAATAATCAGAAGACCTAGTAGTGTTTCTCACACATACCACACACCCACTGACATTTCTCTTTGTCCCTGAACTGATACATTTACAGCATTATTTTTCTTGAGCAGTGGTGTGGCATAATTCAGCAGCAGCTCAAAGTGATTTTATTCAGTTACTATATCATTCTGTTTAGAATATTGGTGACCCCTGGCTATATCACTAATAAGGGATCATGAGTATTTATAAGTCAAGTATTCCAATCCAGTGTTATTTTATTTTATGCTTAAAAATTACCAATACATTCAACAACCTACTGTTCAGAAGGGGAAGTATTATTTCTAAAAGGAGCACGAGCATTTTTCCATGTTCCGAAGGCTCAAAGATGTCTAGTAAATGTCTACCCAGTTTCTATTTTTCTTAAATTAATAGAAAAGGATAATTAATGTTTTTTTTATTTACAAAAATATCGTATATGGCATGCTTTTTTAGTTTGTAACATTTTAATAAAACTGTATTGTGAAGTGAAACAAAAGAGAAACATAATTGAAATCGTTATTAGGTCTTAATCTGTGAAGATTATCATCGACTAATGATATTATCTTCATGCAGGAAATTATTCTCAGGGCTTTTGTTAATGGAAAATAAAACTGAGAAAAAGGCAGAACAGGAATTCTGCTTTTTGGAGTAGAAAAGTTAGAAGGGGAGCAGTAATCACTTTGCTTTAATAGCTGTTACCTCATATATCCCGCTAATGTCTGTTTTTGGCCATAGTAAGGTGAATGAATTTTGTCCAATAGTCTGTAGTCATTTAGGAATTTTGTAGTTGGGATCAGCATAAAATGATAAGATAGTGATAATATTCAATTTTAAATTGGTATCTCGTGAAGCAACTTTCTCTTTCGCAGTCATGGCCCTCAAATGTACATGTAGTAATACCGCAAGATATTCCAATGAGAAAGGAAGTCCAAACAGACTTTTACACACACTCATGATGGAGATTAATTGTGATTTATTCTAAAAGTTTAAGAATGTGCAAGTTAAGAAGTCACTGGTTTCAGTTTTGTCTTATTAACTACAAATCATTGTTACTCTCCTTTTTTTATTTTAATTAGATAAAACAGACAAATGTTTGTCGGTTATCTTTCAGTCATTGGAAGAAGAGGAAGCAGTTAGTGGAAGTAGAGTGTTATGGGATGTGTGGCCAATATGTTTACCACAACATTCATTTAGGTTTCATGTAATAAAGATGCTGTTCATTAGTAATGTTGTAAACTGTATTTACAATGTACTTCAGATTTGAATAAAGTTGATGGAAGCTTTACTTTCGCTGTGAATATAAGATTCATTTTTTTAATGCTTATGTTTTAGCACATTCCCAAATTAAATTTTTTTTGAGAGAGAGGCTCGGTGATAGAAAGTGCGCATACTGCTTAATGACAATGTTTTCTATGTTCATGTAAGGAGGACATTATCTTAGATAGTTATTTGTAATTACTTCATAATAATACATCAGAGTATTTAGGAAAATGAAGGCAATTAAGACTGTTTAAGTTAGCATAATCATTTTAATGATTTGTGTATCCTGTATGACAGCGGTATTTGATTTGGAAAGAGAATATTTGAAATAACAGACGCTTTCATTATTAAGAGGTAAGTCAAGTGCAATCCAAAACTTTCTGTATTTTACCTTTCATTTGTTGAAAGATTCTTATACATCCTGTTTTGCAAACTCTGCCTGTTGTGCGTGCTTGTTCCAGCTTGATTTGAGGCATTCACAATAGTGTACCAAGGGTCTCCAGGGACCGAGTGGGAAAATTCAAAATCACAAGAAAAAAGTTTGAAAATTGACAGTTTTCAAACTCATATTTCAGTGATTTATGAACAAATTTTTCAAAATTTTGTACTCTATGTACAGTATATCGAAGTACGCTTTCTATTATGAAAAGAAGAATGTTTTTAGAAGACATTGAAGCAATAAAGAATAGCACTTGAGCTCTGGAGAGCCTTAGTTTTGTGAGTGCTTCATTTAAGAATGGCTCAGTTTTTGTCACCATACATAGTGGGTGTTTCTTACAAGAATGAAAGTTTGGTAGATTTTACTTGTGATTTTAGGTTCAAGTTTTAAGAACCATTTGTAAATAAAAAAAAAGAATTATGGTTTATTCCGCAATTTATTGATGAGTTCTCGGATATCTTCATTGGAGAAATCATAGAGTAGTTTGAATAACCGTTGAGAATGTATACTGCAGATTTTATTTAATAGAAGTTGATTATCATATTCAATAAAATTGTAAGTAAAGCAGGTGGCTCTGCTATGTGGTTTTCCTAGTCTCTTTAAATACCCATAAATCTCTCTTGATACCTTCCACGTTGTTTAATACCTCTTGCGCGTGTGTGAAGAGGTCATACTGACCTTGACTCTATTATGACTTTGAGAGCTTCCATTTTTATTTAATTGATTTAGATTGAGAATATGAATTATAATGAGGGACAGAAACATAATACAGTACCGTATTTCTTTGGATGAAAAGTGAAATATTGAATATTATTTTTTATGTGAAATGAATGCATATCAAAGTCATTCACATGATAGAGATGAAGATGTAAGAATTTTAATATGGAATGTTTTGTAATCTTATTGGTTTTACCTATGGGTTATATTAAGTCTTCATTTACTCAGTTGGAAAAATTTATATCAAATGAACCTGCTATACTAAAGTCCATTGTGTTATGTATTAAAGAAATATGTATGCATTCCTCAAACTTAACATGAATCATTGCCTCAGGATGTGACCGGGAGAGACGCAACTTCTAAGGCACACAGCTGTCCCTACTGTCCTTACACCACGACTAAGAGGATCCACCTGAAGAGCCATCTGCTTGTTCACACGAGGGAGAGGCCCTTCGCGTGCCCTTACTGCCCGGCATCATTCTCCCAGAAAGGAAACATGAAAACTCACATGAGGACTCACACGGGAGAGAAGCCGTACGCCTGCACGAAATGCAGTTACCGTGCAATCCAGCTGTACTCCCTGCAGTGCCACATGCTCCGACACCACTCCAATGAGGAGGAAGGAAATGCTTCGTAAACAAAGTGCTGGACGTGAGTATTTCTCGAGAGATTTTGAATTATTCAGTACTCTTTTAGCTTTTGTATTGCAGCATTGTATGGTTACTAGATTACTCTTCGCTGTAATATTGAAGAAAAGCTGTTACTGTAAGTTTTGCTGAAAAGAAGTATGCTCTATACACTTAATGCTGGTTAAAACATAACTAATCTAAATGAATGAATGGATAAAGATGCTTGTATGAGCACAGTTGAAAGGAAATATTTTTGTCGCTATGGTCTGTGTCTTAACTGCCTGACTTCAAGCTGTTGAACAAATTACATTCTTTATTGATTTTTTTTCCTGCATTTTCTAATGCTCTCAAACTTACTATTATAAGTAGTTAAAGATAAATAATTTTCCATTTGCGTGAATTGCAAATTGCCTTTTTTTATTTTCTGTGACAATTTAAGTTAGTTTTATAGGAATAAATCCTAAAGTATATGTAAGGAGGCTTTGTTTCAGCATTAGCAAGGTTATCATAAAGAGAAAAAATTTAATTTTTAATCTAACAGATTCCGGGATATATTTCAGCAATTATTTAGTAATTTAGTAATGTAATTAATGGGAATTAAATGAAATATTAATATTAAGAGTGAATGTATGGACTTAGAGACCTTACTGTAATCAACTAACCTAGTTGTCTTGAGTTTTCCTAAGAACTAGACGTTAAACATGTTGTTCGGATTCTTAATTTGGTCGCCTATCATATGAACATACTTCTCCATGAGAGGAACCGGAAGTAATCACATTCTTCACAATAGTTATCTAAATCGCACCATTCGGGCACAGGACACAAACAGAAGGATCATGATCTCCGAGCAATAACTCCAGTAATCAACTCTCACAGGAATTACTAACAAATCTTGAAGACATCCCTTATTATCACTAATAACCTAAATTAGAAAAACCACCCAATCTGGAGGGGGTACACATCGATACTACTGAATTAAGTGAGGACTACGTTAAAACTGAAAAAACAAAGGTGCTGTGGTATACTAAACCGGGATTATTGCCATTATCTGACATTATCTCAGTAATCTACTAGAAGCCTAATCCTATTGAAAGGAAAGAAAACAGGAAATTTCTAGTTTTAGGATATACATCGTTATAAAACCAAGTTTCCAGAGAGAGAAGTGTTATGAACATAGCGTTTCATAACAATAATTTTTTTGCATTTTTGTGTTATTTGTTGCTTTATGTTATGGAATACATTTAACTGGAAGAAATTGCCCCTGTGACATAAATTATTGATTGGCGCAATAGGAAACTTAAAAACTCTTTTGTAAATTTTTACTTGGGTTTTATAAAGTCTGCCTATCTTAATGTTTATCTTACTTCTGTAACATTTCATATCCTGTCGCTGGATACTGAGATAAAGTAACATAAGTCATCTGTCTAATCTTTTAAACTGGTTATTATTATTATTATTATTATTATTTCTGGGCTCGACCTGTGTCGCTCCGTGAAATGCTCCTTATAGCACCATTTCTAAGGCATAAATATTGCTAAATATACCAGAGAAAAAAGGAAGGCATGGAATGGCAGGAATTAACCCAGCTTGCTCACTCAATGAGTGTCGGTATAGTTACTGGGGTGTGATAGAACCACGACCATAGGTCCCTCACCAGTTAGACCTCTCCTTCATCAACATCCCCTACAATGACTATACTCCCTTCACCCCTACACCTCCCCACCCCCCTACTTTCATTCCTCCATAGCACCAGCGAAGGTTCAGATGTGTTCATTATTATTATTATTATTATTATTATTAGCAGAGCTACAACCCTGTTTGGAAAAGCTGGATACTACAAGTCCATGGGCCCCATCAGGGAAAATAGGCCAGTAAGGAAAGGAAATAAGGGAACAGATAGAATAGTGTGCCCGAGTGTACCCTCAAGCAAGAGAACTCTAACCTAAGGCAGTTGGAGACCACGGTACAGAGGTTATGGCACTACCCAAGACTAGAGAACAATGGTTTGATTTTGGAGTGTCCTCCTCCTAGAAGAGTTCCTTACCATATTTAAAAATTCTCTTTTATCCTTACCAACTGGAAAGTAGCCACTGAACAATTACAGTCCAATACTTAATTTATTGAGTGAAGAAGAAACAATTTTTAAATCATTATTGTTTACTTGAGTACTTCATTGATATGCAAGTGATATTCTTGCAGTTTTCTATTAAAGTTTGTGAAAAGACACAAACAATGCCAAGCATCCATGAAAAAGCCACTTTTCCCCCTCGAAGCGTAAATGCTATGTGGGATGCAGATAGCTATGTGGCGTGTCAAGAAGACGTCCCCTGTTATTATGCGATATCCTAAAAGGCAACTTTAAGGATATTCGCGCCAGGAGTTAGAATTCTGGAGACCTTTAGTTTGATTCTCTGGGAATATCCACTGTAATCAAATATACCCTAGGAAGCTACTGAAGGAACCTTCCATCAAGACAACATAGCCTGAGCCCAAAAAGTATGTTTTGAACTTCCTTTGGTGACTGGAATTATTTCGTTATGATTTGGATGAATGGAATGGGATGACTGAGAATATGTAGGGATTCAGAAAGGTCAGAAATAGGCATGAAAGAGTAGTTATGATTTATAATTATTTCTTGAGCTTTTAATTCAATACTTCTCCATTCATCATCTACTTCAAGCTTCATAGTCCTCAGCCATGTAGGCCTGGGTCTTAATGTAGAACAATGCAAATCATTGGTATGTGCATTATATTCAATACTGCACATGTTATATATCTTTCATTAAGCAAAGTAACTAACTAATTCTTAAATTTACTGCTCCCTTAAAGTAAGACTATCCATACTTCATCAGTGATTAGAAATTATGATATTGGGTATTTAAAATAATTATATTGTTATAATACCGTCTTTGTACTTGAAGTAAAGTATTTTCTCTGCACTTTTAACAGAAAAATAATGCCAGCAATTGGTCATTTCTTACAATATTTTTTATTCATATAATTGCAATTCTTAACCAATAGTTATATTCTTGAGAGTATGATGATGTGGGAAAATTTATCAAAATTTTAATTATTTCTCTTTAAGATCCCACAATTCCCTGGTCATTTATGAAAGGGAGGTTAACAGCTCCAAATTACTGTAACCCTCTGAGAATGGGTCCTGTAGAGAGATTCTCTTGAAATTATAAAGAACTTCATGTTACATAATCTTATGAAGGATTCAATTTATCAAATGATCTTATACCTGTATCAAGACCAGATCCAGTTGATACAATAAAAAGAACGTTGAACAACTCCCAGTTGGTCTTGAAATAGTGTTAGTAGACACTTAACTCAAAGCATCTTAACCCCTTTACCCCCAATGGACGTACTGATACATTTCATAAAACTCATCCCTTTACCCCCATGGATGTACCGGTACGTCCTTGCAAAAAACGGCTAATTACATTTTATTGCATATTTTTGATAACTTTTTGAGAAACTTCAGGCATTTCCAAAAGAATGAGACCAATCTGACCTTTCTATGACGAAAATTAAGGCTGTTAGAGCGATTTAAAAGAAATATATTGCAAAATGTGCTTGAAAAAGAAAATGCCTGGGGGTTAAGTGCTGGAAAGTTCCAAATAGCCAGGGAGTAAAAGGGTTAAGAAGTGTAAATGATGTAAAATTGTAGAAATAAGAGCAACAGGGTCCATATTCTCATTTCAAAGCTTGATAGTTGATGGAAAGTAAAATTCTTTGAACCTTGTAATTAAGGAATGCCATTTTCTTTGGCTAGACTAGATTGACAATTGTGGGTGGTGTCACAATCTAGCAGTACCAGCCGAACTCAGTTTAGTCCCTTGTCAGGCTGGGAGGAACATAGAGAGGAGAGGTCCCCCCCCCCTTTTTTTTTCATTTGTTTGATGTCAGCTACCCCCCAAAAATTGGGGGAAGTGCCTTGGTATATGTATGTATGTCACAATCTAAAGAAATTATCATATTGCGTATAAGTTTGATTTTTATAGGAAGTAAGCTATTCATCGGAAACACAGACTATGTTTTCTTCCTTATCTAAATCATCCACTTTACATCATGTCTTAACTCTATATCATTTATTTATCTATTTATTTATTGTTTGTCCTGGCCTTTAAATGTATCAAACCAAAAGCTGGGAAGTGGCAATTTCCTTTTTCTACACTTTTGAAACTGGCAACACTATCAATGATGCATTTGGTGACTATTTTTTACCCTTTAAAATTTTGATATTCTTATAAGACCTTCGTCTTTCCTTCTTCCTATTATCTTCAATAAATGTCATTTTGTTCTTTTTGACGAAAGGATGAGGGTAAATAGGGGACTTTGATTTACTGTCCCATTGACGTCTGCTGTTAACACTCCGAGAACCAATTTATGTTTTTTTAGAAAACTTATTTTTCTTTCCATTTTAATCAAGGAATTTTTCGGGTGAAAATATTTTAAGAAAATTGAACGGGCTCTTGAACAACACCAAACATAGATGTAACCAAATAATAGGTCAGCAGTATCATCCAGACCTTAATTTTATAATTTTAGAAAAAATTATTCCTCTAGTTACCTCCTCACTTAAAGTATTTTTTTTTCTCTTCCGCAGATGTACCTTGAAGGAGAAACCCCCGAAGGCTACAAGGTATATAACTGTTTCCAGTGTCCGTATGTCACAGCAAATAGATCCCACCTGGAGCAGCACCGTTTAGTACATACTGGCGAAAGGCCTCATAAGTGTCCCTACTGTGAGGCTGCCTTCTCTCTCAAGGGAAACTTGAACGCTCATATACGAAGGCACACCGGGGAGAAACCCTTCACTTGTCCAAAATGTCCTTACAGAGCCTCACGGAAATCAACACTCAGGTTTCACTTTGCCAATCACCATAAAGACCAGAATGCCAGTGTCAATTGATGTTATGGTACCTGGATGTGGCAATTGGAGAATTACTAACATTTTCCTTTGCTTATTAAGGCCGTCAGTTACCTCAGTGATTGTGCATTAAACCGTTGATATCATTTGTACTCTGCTGATTACTGTTGTAATTTTTACTGGTTTATGAAATTGTATCACATTGTATAATGACCTCCTCTTCAAGAATTCAAGATGATGCCATCAATTAATATTCAGATGAATGCTGAAATTTGCGTAAAAGATGTAGGTAATATTTGTAATTGGAATTAATTTATCAAAACAGAACTAAGTGCATTATGGATAAAAATATTTACACATACTTTTCAAGTTTGGTATAAAAATTTAAACCAAATCGTTATCATGTTCAAAATAGATATACAGTACCTCTTAGATCTAACCAGGTTTACCACTGGTGTATTGATATCATCAAATTCTTAACTCCTTTGAGAGCCATTGGATAAATTCATTTTCTAGATGTTTCTACACCCGTCAGCATCGTTGGACATATTTTATTTCCAATTACCTGTATTACCCTTTTTCTCTCTATTGCACATCAATATTTTCCAAAATATGTAACTTTTTATATTATTATTATTACTAGCTAAGCTACAACCTTATTTGGAAAAGCAGGATGCTGTAAGCCCAAGGGTTCCAACTGGTAAAAATAGTCTAGTGAGGAAAGGAAACAAGGAAATACAGTAAATAAACTACTAGAGAAGTAATGAACAATGAAAATAATATATTTTATGAGGGAATGAAAGGAAATGTATTCATCTATATTAAGGAAAGAAGTTATAAAATCCTATCTCTTAATAGTTTATGTGCTAAGATGATTCAGATAAAGTCAATTAGAAAAAGGCTTGGGTCTTGAAAACCTAGTTTTTTATTATGGGATGAAAAAGCAAAAGACTTTTATCAATATTCAAGTTAGCTTCAAGTTTCTATGTATAAAATGACCCAACTAATTATTGGTTGCAAAGATCACCATGGATTGTGGGTCTGTTACTTTTATAACTGCAAATGGCTAAAATGTCAATCGAAGATGGTCTTTTATGTACTATTCGAAGGAGACCATTTCAAACTATTCAAGTACATTTTTTCTCTCTCTCTCTCTCTCTCTCTCTCTCTCTCTCTCTCTCTCTCTCATGTTGTGGTACAGTAGTTTATTTTTATAATACTTTTTTTTACCATAGGAAAGTGTTTTGAAATGAAAAAGAAACGTGATGAATATTGAAGTGCGATATCTTTGATTTCCCATCATCTACTTTATAGAGTTCACATTGAACTTTATTTCTTTGGATTTTCAGACGACTGCAAATTATAGCCGATGGTTTGCTTGCTTTCTAGGCACCAGCCAATTCTCTGGTCTTTTCTTAACGACAAAAGGAATTGTAAAAAATTTGTTTTGACTTTAAATTCTCATTTGAACCAGTAAGAATTCAAGATTATTTTTATTTCATTTTTGGAATTTTGTGTATGATTATTTTTAGTGAAGTTACTGGCACCATAAGATATTTTCCATAAATTCATTGACTATTCAGATTCTGTTTAGTGTAAAATGCTTTTTTCTTCTTTCTGCTATGTTCTAAAATAAGTAGACCCTTGACTGGTCCCATCTTTGTTAGGCAATAAGAAATTCAGTATTCATTTGGACAATTTCAAATGTAAGTTATTTTTATTTTCTGTCTTGCAGAATATATTATGGTTGCTACCAAGATGTGTGGAATTTTCTGTATCATACCCAAGCACAAGATAAAAATGTGTCTGATTTTGCGTATGATACACGAGCAGAGCAAAGTATGTAAGTATTATTTGAATGGCCAAATATTCAGTGATAAAGAATGCTTTTAATTCACTAAGTTTTGACTTTCAGTGATTGAATGAAACAGATAAATGTTACTAATTTTTTCCAGTATACTAATATGAGAGTACATAGCATATTCCATTGGGTAAGGACTGAGTTAGCAAATCTGTTAATTGTCTGCATATATCCAGCATTCCCAACATTTCCTGTGGTTCCTCTTATGGCAAGTAGTCTGCTGTCAGAAATAGCCAAGAACATTCTTGTGTTACAGTATATGTTTTCTAAATAGTAATACAAGAATAGTATAAGCTAATCCATGTATGATTATACATCAGAGGCTGAGAGACATTTTGGAATTAATTTTCAGTTTAGTAGATGAGTGAACTACTTTTTCACATGGAGGGTAGCATTGGACCCCCATTAGATGTGGTAATCTGCTAATTTAGATATTGTTTAATCACCCTAATGGAATAGGACTTATACTGCATTGTATATTAGGCCCTTCAAATAATACTGACAACTGTTTCATATTCTACCTTGTCCTAGTTACAAATTGGGTAAATTTTTTATTCCTGTTACCAAAGTTCAGTAAGGTGGAAGCAAGATTTTGACAGAAACGTCGAACCTTGTTATTAGGATGAATCTTGCCTTGCAAAAACAAATAGAAAAATATAGTAAGATCCTCAATGTAATAAGTAGAGTATAAAGAGATTGAATAAATTCCTTGTTCTTATTATTAACCTTGGGATAATTTTGAAGATATGAAGAGATGTAGAAATATTACTGTATCTAAGGTATACCTAGGCATAAAATTTAGTTCCTGGTGGCAATTGACTTTACTAGATTCCACTTATAGAAAAAGGCTAACTCTCATCCTAAAAGGGCTTATTGAAACTGCAGGAGAACTAACACTATGAAGGGCCATCTCATATAAAGAAAAAGCTGATTTAATTCCTTATAAGAATGTAAGAATGAATGTGAAATCACACAAAGTTTATGTTATATAACAAAGCCAGAAACAAACACATGAAATAAATGAAAATTTGACATTGTTGTACCCTTATTAAGGAGAGTTAAAACCTACTTGTCAACTGAGTAGGTCACATACAAACACACCTCTCTCGCTTGGAATTTTTAATTTAATTCTAATGCGGTTTCCAACTTTCCCATACTTTCTTTGAGCCCATAGATTATAAGTGGTAACAAAATGTACAAAAACAATGTACGTACAGTACTGTATATAAAACTAAAAAAGCCAACGGAGGAAACTGAGTGTTCTCCATGTAAATGCTTTGAATGGTAATACATGTCTCGGCCACAGAGGTTCTAGCAAGTTGCCATTGCCTATTTGAATTCCAGGACCAAAATGTTGTATAAGATAATTGTTTAAACAGCAATTTGTTTGAGTTCAGATATGTTTGAACTCTGGGGTTCCACTGTATACACATATATATACATTTATATATACATGCAGTATACTGTATATATGCATGCATATACTGTATACACTACACATATTCATTAATTAAAGAATGAATGTGGCAATCACTAATGTTTGTTAGTAATGAGAGAAAGTACATATAGTTAGATAAACCCTTCATAGGAAATTATCTATTAAATTGCAGACAGTATTGAAGAGAAGTAAGAAGATGATTCATTTGAAGATAGGCAAGCTGATTTTCAAAAGTTACCATAGGTAAGTAAAAATGTTCCAATTACTGATTTTTGTATATATTGCTACACATTGGTACCACTTATTAAAAGTATTGGACCAGACCTTTCTTGAGATACTGATTCTTAAATGGTTTATCTGTCACTTGTTTTTTTTATGTTGTTCACATTAGGCTTACTCGATCTGAGGTAATTTTCGGAAACCGTGACGGCTGAATTTGATATTTTTATCTTTCAATCTACTGTATTCAGTTGAGATCTATTACTCTCTTCTTATCTTCTTCTTCTTTGAATAAACCTTTTCCCACTGTGCAGGGTCGCTATTTCTTGAAAGGCGTTTCCAATTTCTTCTATCTCCGATGTCGTCCACTGTGAGATCTCTTCCTTTGTATATTCTGAATTGGTGATTATAATAACTTAGATGTGTTTGTTTTCTTAATGCTTGTCAGGATGCTAGGGAATATGTTCGGCCAGTATAGAGGCAAAGTTGTGGGCTAAGAAACTGAGTAATGATGTGAGGTTAGAATAATTGATATTTTTAGATGAGATGCTGTTTGGTAAAATGGAATTGAGACCAGGAAATAGTTTGAAGCCTTTGGAAGACAGGAAAGTTGAGGATAATTGTGTTAATTTGAGGAAATGAAAGGCAGGAAGATTGGACAAGGATTGTTAATAAGAGCGATGGAAGGATAAAACCCTTTTGGAGTTGAGATAACTTTTACAGAAATTTAGTGAGATGAAGCAAGTGTAGTTTTTCTTATTGAATTAATATATATAGAGTTGTTTTTGTTTTTTATTAGATTTGTAAGTTTTATTTTAAGGTTTTCAAATTGATGTGATCTAACAAAAATATTTCTATCCTGGACTTCTATCTAGATTGACAAAATGAAATGCAAGCTTTCATCAAATTCGTTGCCAAACAAATACTAATTTGGAGGAAGGCACTGGGTTGTAAATTCCATGGTTATGCTGCTGGGCGAATGAGATCGATGGTTACCTAAACTGTAGGCTTTACTTGAGGTTCTATGCTGCATTGTTTCAGCACTTCACTGCATTTGCTTCATGTCATTCTATTTTACCTCTGTTCCTGCTTCTTTTATTTAGTTTTACCGACTAGTCTTTTCTAGCTTTTACTTTAGGGTAACTGCATGGTTTTCCCTCATGCACCGTCAGGCTAAATCATCTTCACCGTTGATGCTTACCTAACCTTTACGTTGGGAACACATGCCTAAAGAGAAAAACTGAGGGCTCCTGTGTGTCAAAATAAGGATGCTTAAAGGTTTAAAAGTCGCTCATAATTGGCAGAGACAAGGGAAAGGACAGTGTCTTAGAGACTGACTAAATATACTCATGATCAGTGCCCAAACCCAATCAAGTTAGGACCAAGGAGGGCCAGGCAATGGGTGCTGATGGCACAGCAGCTGACCTATAGTATATTCCAAATCCCGCATCCCTAGCTCACAAGGATGCTGAAGTTGCAGACACTGCTAGAAATATCGAGCCTGACTGGATCACGAACCCTCGTCCAACAGATTGCCGGGGAGGGATGATTCCAATAGGCTACTTAATCAATGAAATCTTTTATCAATTTTAATATTTTAAGATAAGAAATAATGGCTGGTACTCTTAGGTCTAAGCTAATGTCAACCTATTTCAGAACATAGACTTGTTTTCTAATCCATGGGACTATTTATGAATTTAGTTGAATACTAATTTTATCTTGAAGGATTCATCTTTCCTCTCAATTTTATCTTGAAGGATTCATCTTTCCTCTCAATGGTGACTGGTATTTTATGCCTTATTTTACCAATGCAGATATATTTTAACTTTTTATGGTATTTTGTTGGCTGAAGTTTCATCATCTCCTCCTATACCTACTGACGCAAAGGACCTCTGGCTGAAGTTTACATTAGATTAACCTTTTTACTTTTTCTATCTCGGTATGAAATACTTTTAATAATGTTACCTGCAAAGGAACAATATTATTTCAAAATTACTAAGTATATACAAGTCATTTATATCACCAACAAGTTGGATGCATCACATGCTTGAAAATGTACAACTGAAGTTGTCATAAAAGAGCAGCTGCTGTGTTGTATTTTTATATCTTTTTCCTCGTCTTGGTATTTTGCTAACTCGTGCTAGCTTACAACATATTTTTGATGACTTCATTCATCAGTGTTTTCTAAATTATACTTGATGAATTATTTGTGAATCATGATATAAATGATGAATTACAATTTCTAGAAGTTTCGAAGTTCAAGCCGTTAAGTGAACTTTTTACTGGTTGCATCTCTGCAGTGATGAATGACTTATTTAATGCTGTCTTCTTTTTAAACTGTTAGATTATATTAGGTTGTTTGTAGATACACCAAATATCATCGATATTTCCATATATCTTGATATTCTATTCAATTAAAAAAAGGCCAAATATGATTAGAACTTTAACCTTAGCATATCTTTTTAAATGAATGTTAGTCTCCGGTTTCTACTACTTCTGGAGTCCTCACAGTAAGTCATATATGCATAGATCTTATTTAGAGGCTTTCTTTGCATTTCAAGCATTATCTGTTAGTTTTAGATTAGAAAATATGTTTATAAGTCCCTACTACAACCCCTTATAACTAACACTCCTCTTGCTTTTTTCTCAGGAAAAGACACCACCTCCCCTGGAAGTGAAGAAGCGAGCGAACACCCCAGACAGAATGGCGTATTCTTGTTCGGTTTGCCCCTTCGTTACCTACTACAAGAGTCTTCTGAAGAGCCACCACATGGTGCACACAAAGGAGAAGCCCCACAAGTGCCCCTACTGCCCGGCCGCCTTCGCCCAGAAGGGGAACCTGAAGACCCACATTCGAAGACATACCGGAGAGAAGCCCTATGCTTGTACAGAGTGCAACTATAGAGCCACGCATAAGTGTTCCCTGAAAATTCATATGGTCAATCGACATAAGAAAGAATTGGATGCTAGTAAATGAGTAAAGAAAGAATTTGATGCTAGTAAATGAGTGTCAGATAGAATTAGATGCTAGTAAATGAGTGAAGAAAGAATTGGATGCTAGTAAATGAGTGAAGAAAGAATTGGATACCAGTAAATGAGTGAAGAAAGAATTGGATGCTAGTAAATGGGTCAGATAGAATTTCTCTTCATTGTGGGCTATTTAGTTCCTCTTCTTGTAAAATCAGTTTCATAAAGTGCTATGTTCAATGTTACTAAAACTTAATTCATGTTAGTTTTTGTTCGAGTTTAGGTTTCATAGGTACGTTCAGTAATGTAGGTCAAAATTCAATCAAAACTACATGAATGGCAGAAGCTATAGTATAGAACCCTTAACCTTTATTTCCAAATTTTCCAACTTTCTTGCAATACTGTTTTTGTCCTTCGATAGAAAAAATCAATCAATATTCCATTCTCTCGTAATACTGTACTAACTTTGTTATGATTTATCACTACTTTCTTTCAATCTTCTAAGCTTTAATTTCATTTCTTATAATTTATCTAAAGGGAATGATATTTTGTAATTCATCTATGGGTATAATTACTGATCTACTGATGTTTAGCTAAGAAGTATTGTTGAAACCAAATATAAAGAAAAAATAGATAGAAATAAAAGCAATTAGGAAAGATGAGGAATCAAGGTTTGAATTTTTATGGGAAAAAAAGAACACTTCATAAATTCCAATCATTTTGGTGAGGCCTTAACTTCCGTTCAAACCACTTTTATTAGCGTTAATGTCTAGAGTATTATCATTATTATTATTATTATTATTATTATTATTATTATTATTATTATTATTATATATGGTCTTTATTTATAAAACACGGTAGATTTTCTGATGGTTATCGATTGCTAAGTATTACCGTCAATGTTTAAACTAAACTGCTTCCATAATATGATATTTTAACCTACAAAACTCTAAAGGGTAAGTAATATCCTATATAAAACACATCTTACTGAATAGTTTTTGTAGGACAGGAAACTAATGCATCACACTAAAGCTAATTATTAGTCACATTGACCTGGCGTCTTCATTGGAAGGGTCAGATCCTATATGGTCATCAAAGTTAGGATAGGAAAGAAGAGCTTTGTAATTGTCAGCAAAGGAATTTATTTGGTAATTGTGAAACCAAGAAAGCATTGCAGAGAATGGTAATCTAAAGTAATGATACAGTTTAATATTGAGGAATTGTGTTCTTTTTATTACATATAGTAATGTTGGAATTCTGAAGTAACGATGTCAAAATTATGTAATTTTTGTGGTAGATTGTTTATGTTCCAAGGAACGAAATATTCAAGGAATGGTAAACAACGCAATTGATAGCAATGTCAATACATGAGGAGGTGAAAGTATGGAGAAAGTCAGTCTTTAACTTTACTTTCCATTAACTAAATATGATGTGCAGTTTGAGGATTAATTTTTGTTCACCTCTGTGAAGTTATTCAGATGATATTGAAGAATTAAAAAAATAATTCATATATGTGTGCTTGCCGTATTCTTCAAATGCTGTAAAATACTTTCTTACGATATGTTATTGCTTCATTTTGTTTCATATTACCATTAACTCTCAATTTAAGATTGGTTTCATACCATTAAATAGTATTGCGGAGTTGCCCAGACACGCCAATGAGGCGAAGGGATTTTCTAGCAGGGAAACCAGCTGCTCTCCCTGTCCCCTTTGTCTCTCAGTTAATTGCTGGGACCTATTTTCAGCTGGGTGTGCTTGGTAAGCCACAAGCGGGATCTGAACCCCTGATCTGGCAAATGTCAGTTAAGCCCTCTATTAATGAACCATGCTGGCCATTCAGTGATTAACTGCTGAGCTAGCATTCTCCAGGTCTTGGGTTTGAGTTTTAATAATCACAATTGACTTAAAAATCATTATAGCCATGTTTACATATGTCTCTATAAAACAGTTGGCTAATGCCTTTATGTACTATGGAACTGATTCGGACGTTTAGTCAGCTGTATCCAAAATATTAATCCATGCCCTGGCTCTATGATCGTTTGGATTACGGAAGATTACTTTTATATTATTAGCTCCAAAAGATTGATTTGTCATAATTCTATAGTAAGATATTCAAAATAATGATACTCCACTAACAACTTAGTCTTTGAAAGTTGTCTAAGCGTCATCAGCGTAATTCAAGTTAGTGTGGTGCAGTTGCTAAGCTGAAGAGATTTGTTCTTCAAGTAAAGCTGGACATTGGGAGATAAAGTAACAAAATTAAGAGTATTATGATTCCTAATTGTTTTTTTCTATGGCTCATCAGATAAAGGATAGGTTCCTATGGCAGGCACATCATTTCATGTATGATGTGGTTGTAGAGATGGAGATGTAGGTGCTCTTATTCATTTAGTTTTATGATATGAAAAGGAGTTAAGGTCATATATCCACCCAGCTGATAATGACAACATTTTGTCTTTACTTGTCAATTTGGAGGATGGAGTTGCAGGCCTAGTTTTAGTTTGTGAGTGGACGTGTTTTTCCAACCCATGTGTTTAAATAGTGATCTGATATTTACTTCAGAATATCTGAAAGCAATTAATCTATGATGGGGACTGTGATGTCAAGCATGTTTTGAACATGGGCGAGACACCTCTTGTAAGAGGTTAAACAAGACATCCATTGCCAAGTAAAGAAAAACTGTGCCAGAATCCAAAGCTGTTAAGGACTATATCATCCTAGTTTTGCTATTCGTATGTAAGCCATATCAAACTGGTTTTGAGTACATTAAGTGTTTTCGTATTGCCTCATAAGTTTTTGGACCAAGGCATCATCTCTATAGTCAAGGAGCACTACAGGTGGAATACAACGAAACACTATGTCCTGTTCCTTAATATAAACCCTGATAGAATGGTAGAGGAATTCCTAAGAAATTTCAGTCTGAAGAATACTATTTACTACCTCATTTAGTAGTTTGAGACGAGGTGCACCCATAATCGTTGGATGTTGTGTTGAAGTTGAAATGATATGAAAGTGTTCACGATTTCATGGGATTCTCCTCTGTCAAGGTTATCTGTACAGAGATTTTCATATTGTCGGAGGAGCTTGGATTAGAGAAGATGGACAAATATGTTGCAGAACTGCTTGAGAATCACAATGCAAACATGAAGTAAAGTGTTGATGATGATGAATTAAGACCTTTTGGGAGAGTTATATTTTTAAAAGAGGAAGAGGCATTAATCACATGAAGTAAGTACCTCAAGGAATATCCCTACAATGTCTGTAATCCACCTAGATGAACAGCTCTATCAAGAGATGCTGGACGAGAATTAAACATTGTATGTAATAGACAATAATGTTTGTAGTCCCATTCTTACTTGCCATCCTTTTATATTTACTACTGCCCCTTCTGTACATTGTGATTGTTCAATATTGTAAGGGACCTCTCTATTTCTGCCCACATCCAGGAAACTGCTTCTCTCTCATTCTCTACCTTGTCTAATATCACCCAAAAACGTTATACAGGATATTCTAATTCCCTCTCTAGTTTTTAGGCCTGTAGCCTTTCATGATGGTGGTAAATAGACTCTGCAAACTCTTAGAGGAATGGAGATTGTAGATAAAAAACCCAGAACATTTGTGAAGATGGTATCAACATTTGATTTTAACAAAAACAGTATTTTTGTCAAATTTATTTTAGGTTTGATCCAAAATAAAGATTATTCCATTATGTTTGTTGCCAGAATATAATTGACATATGTGGATGAGATCATGAAATCATGAGCAATTCAAATATTACCCTTTGTTTTCTATGGTAAATGATATTCAGTTTGCGATGCAGTACTTTACTTTATGATTAGTCATGATTGAATGTAAGACAGTCATTTAGCCTGGGGAAATTGCATTTTTAAATAACGGAAAGCTTAATTCTTAAGTCACATCTGTGAATATTCATAGTATAATGTGTGTAATGTGACTGTTAGTAGTAGGTAAGTTTCATAGACAATATCCAGTAAGATCTATAATTCTAAGCAAGAATGTAATTCTGTAGAATCGTGTAGATACTTAAGAAAAATTATTCATTCATAGCTTTAGATGTGTAACGATGGTTAGAATGTTTATTATAAAAGTGAACATTTCAAGTACAATGGTTACAATAAGCTCTCCATTTTTCTTTTTCCAGATATTTTGGATGTATTTTCTCTTGACAGTATTGGAAAAAAATAGAAAGCGCATGGAGAAAAGCTCTTACAGTATTACAGCAGGTTGAGTACCTGTATTTAAAGGTCTAAAGGCCACTCATGAATGGCTGGGGCAAGGGACAGTGACGTTGGCCTATCAGGCAGGACAATGTCCTGGAAACTGACCATATATGATAAGCGCCAAATTTGGAATAGAAATAATAGACCACTTCATTAGTGGGGGTTGGCATCTATAGTATTTCCATAGAGAATATATCCAAAAGATATCGGGAAGACGAGAGATGTTTGAGGTTTTGTTGCTTTTTGTAATAAATTCTAAGATATGAAGAACTCTCAAAGATAATGTAGAAGAATCATACCTGGATCTATTTACTCGCAGTGTAACGTTAATGATGTAATTGAAAATAAGCAGAAGATATTAAAAAATCCAATACTACACACTTCTGCTAACTCAAGTCTTAATACTTTAATATGCAGTGTGAGATTTAGCGTAGTCTGAATGATCTTAATACATTTATCATAAGCCTTCTTATTGTCAGGTACTGTACTGTATTTTAGTGCTAAGTGTATGTGTAGATTTAGTGTGTCCAACTTGTCACCAAAGACCTCAAAAAAGAGATTTTCACTTTTCGACATCTAGAAATTATATTACCTGGCTTTTATAGCAAATAGATCCTTATAGAATTTAAGCATAGAATAAATTCAATGAGGATTTAAGTTCTACGAAATGGATGATTATGATATCTTAGTAAAATTCTCCCTTTGTGACTACATATGCAAAAATATTTTAGTTTTTTTTTAACCGATGTAACAACTTGTTTTCTTTCTGTCCAATATTTTTCCATTTAAAGAGAGCATTGAACTTTTTTTGGCTATCTTGTACAAGAACTTTGTATAACTAAGCACAAAACTTTTTGTTATTGGCTTCAGGTTGTACCATACTGTATTGGTAAATACAGTATTATTCTCCACTGTATAAAAGATTAAATCTGCATATTTGGGATTTTCAAACATAATCTTAAGGGGTAAATAGGCAGTCTAGCTCTACTTTATCAATTAAATATAGAAGTCCCTTAGAGTTTTAAAGGAAACCATTTTCATTCGGATAAATTCATATTTTCTCTCCTACTGTTACGTGCCATGAAAAGTGAAACAATCTAATATACTGTACTGTATTTGTCTTTTTGAATAAAATCATATTACAGAAATTCATTTTACTATTCCAGACCCTAATCTTATGAAGCTCAATAAATAAAGAAATGCACATTTCTAAAATTCTAATTTAGAATCAAAAGAATCTTCCTTCAAGTTGCTTCTTCTTCAGTAGATTTACTTCAATTTAAAGGCTAATGAAAAGTAGTTTTGTTCATCTAAGTACACTGGATATCTGCATGCAATATATATATATATATATATATATATATATATATATATATATATATATATATATATATATATATATATATATATATATATATATATTATATATATAATGTATATATATATATATATATATATATATATATATATATATATATATATATATAATATATATATATATATATATACAGTATATATATATATATATATATATATATATATATATATATATATATATGAATGATAAATTTTGCACATTTAGACGTGTTTTTCATATTCAAATAAGCCATATATATCTTTCTTCGTGGCCAAGTGGTTTAGTCACTGTCTATACAAGCTTGCCGACCAGGGTTCGATTCCCGGCCGGACACAAGCTCTTGTCTTTGTGTGATTTCGCCTGGGGGTTCTGATCCCGAGGTCGTTAAGAGAATCCAGACATTAATGTATCAAAAATATATATGGCTTATTTGAATATATATATATATATATATATATATATATATATATATATATATATATATTTTCTTTGAGTGGGGATACCTTAACATAGTGAAAGGGTTTATGTATCGCCATGATAAGCCACCCATACTAAGTTGGTTTGCTGTGAGTGATCAGATGAAAATCTCCCACAATCAATCCCCACAGGTCAGCATGGGGATGACAACTGGCCAAACCCCAAGCATAAATTGACATGTCTGAGGCCTTTGTCCTCGGTGGAAAAAAAACAGGTGCATTTGCTGTTGTGTGTGCATACATATATTTATATAGTATATAAATTATATATATGTGTATATATATATATATATATATATATATATATATATACATATATAATATATATATATATATATATATATATATATATATATATATATATATATATATATATATATATATATATACAGTAGAACCTCCGCTTACGAATTTTTCGGTTAACGAAGTGACTTTCTCTGAAAAATTCGTCTCGGTTAACGAATATTGTATCGGTTAACGGATTTAAATTTCCCTCCCACGTGCCGTTTTTTGTGGAAAAGTGTTGACGCTGCGCTTCCTGATCGCATTTTTCATGGAAATAACTTAACGACAGCATCTCACAATGGAGTCACGTGACTCCTCCCACGCATACCTACCACCCCCTAATCCCCTTTATTACCCCCTTCACTCGTTCATTATCTCAGTATCCGCCGTCTCGATAGCATACATACTTAGTGAATTCGTGGACGATTTCTTTGTGATTTTTACACGTGGTTTGTGATTTGTTTTATTTTCATTCATTTGTGATTACAGTACTGTACTGTGTATTATTGTGATAGACAATGGCTCCTAAGATGTCGAAGAAGGAAAGCAGTAAGAAGAAGCTGATGATAACGATCGAGATGAAGAAGGAGATCATCGAGAAGCATGACCAAGGCATGCGTGTGAAAGACATTGCTAGTTTTTTCAATCGCTCGCAGTCGACGATATGCACAATATTAAAGAAAAAAGAAGAAATAAAGGCCGCTAAAGTAGCTAAAGGTGTATCGTCGTTGTCAAAACAACGGCCACCTATTCTTGATGACGTAGAAAATTTATTAATGGTGTGGTTAAATGAAAAGCAGCTCGCAGGAGATTCAGTAAATGAGAACATGATTTGCGAGAAGGCAAGAACCATTTACGAGGACTTGGTGAGAAGTGAGCCAGGCACATCAGCAGAAAAACAAAGTTTTAAGGCAAGCCGTGGTTGGTTTGAAAAATTCAAGAAGAGAACGGGTATCCATAGTGTTGTTCGGCATGGCGAGGGGGCCAGCGCCGATACGAAGGCAGCAGAGTCTTTTGTGAAAGAGTTCAAAAGGCTCGTGGACTCTGAGGACTACGTTTCCCAACAGGTGTTTAATTGCGATGAGACAGGCCTCTTTTGGAAGAAAATGCCCAGGAGGACCTATATCACGGCAGAAGAAAAGGCCCTTCCTGGCCATAAGCCCATGAAAGACCGTCTAACCCTGCTGTTCTGTTCCAACGCCAGTGGGGATTGAAAAATTAAACCTCTCCTGGTGTATCACTCGGAGAATCCACGAGCCTTCAAGAAGAACAATGTGCAGAAGAAAAAGTTGCACGTCATGTGGCGTTCTAATACGAAGGCTTGGGTGACAAGGATCTTCTTCGTTGAGTGGATGAACGAGGTTTTTGGTCCCGAAGTCAAGAGATACCTCCTGGAGAAGGACCTCCCACTCAAAGCCTTGCTGTTAATGGACAATGCTCCTGCCCATCCTCCAGCCATTGAAGAGGACATAGCGGAGGAATATAAGTTCATTAAGGTGAAGTTCCTACCCCCCAACACCACTCCAATACTCCAGCCCATGGATCAGCAAGTGATCTCAAATTTTAAAAAACTTTATACCAAAGCTATGTTCCAGCGCTGCTTTGAAGTAACAGAGGGCACCAACCTTACCCTCAGAGAGTTTTGGAAGGATCACTACTCCATCTACAACTGCCTGATTTTAATTGATAAAGCCTGGCAAGGAGTCACCAGGAGAACCCTCAATTCCGCCTGGAAGAAACTGTGGCCCAACGCCGTTGCAGAACGGGATTTCGAGGGGTGTGAACCCAACCAGGAGGAAGCAGTTGACGAGGATATTGTGTCCTTGGGCAAGGCAATGGGGCTGGAGGTGGACACGGATGACATCGACGACCTCCTGCAGGAGCATAAGGAGCAGCTGACCACCAAGGAGCTGAAGGACCTGCACGAGCAGCAGCAAAGAGAGGTAATAGAGGAAATCTCATCTGAGGAGGAGGGAGGCACTGCAAAATCACTGTCTTCGAGTGAGATAAAAGATTTTTTAAAGAAGTGGGAAGACGTGAAAAGTTTTCTTGAGGAAAATGTCCCGAATAAGGCTGAAACAGACTGTGCAATAAATTTATTAGTCGATAATGGGGTGGGTCACTCCTATAAAATTTTAAAGAACAGACAAAAGCAGGTGTCTATTGAAAAATATCTTGTGAAGGGGGAGAAAAGAACTGTGAAAGACGACGACCAAGAGTCTCGCAAACGCAAAACCAGTGATAGTGAACGCCATTCTCGCGAGAGAACTCCAGTCAACGTTCCTGAAGTTCTCATGGAGGGAGATTCTCCCTCCAAGCAGTAACCCCCTCCTCCTCCTTCCCCTCCTCTCGTCTCCATCAAGCCAGCAGCGACACTCCTCTAAGGTAAAGTTCAGGTTTACTGTGCATGCATATCCATATTTTCATCATTAAATGACTGCAATATTTTAATAATTTTGTGTAGAGTACAGTAGAGTACTGTATGTGTAAGGAAAAATTTGTGAAAATTGGTTTTTGTAGATGGGTTTAACTAATTATTTCGATTTTATAACATTCTTATGGGGAAATTCGTTTCGCGATACGAATTTTTCTGTTTACGAGTTCGCATTAGGAACGAATTAAATTCGTAAACCGAGGTTCTACTGTATATATATATATATATATATATATATATATATATATATATATATATATATATATATATATATATATATATATATATATGTGTGTGTACATATATATATATATATATATATATATATATATATGTAGATGATAAATTTTGCACATTTAGACATGTTTTTTTTCATATTTCAAATAAGCCATATACTATACTTTAATACATTAATGTTTAGATTCTCTTTCCGCCCTCGGGATCAGAGTCTCGATGCAAAATTACTCAAAGACAATAGCATCCGGCTGGCCGGGAAGCAAACCCTGGTCCAGGATGCTTGTATGACATTGACCGTACCATTTAGCCATGTCTGAGGCCTTTGTTCAGCAGTGGACTAGTAATGGCTGATGATGATGATATCCTTTTTGAACTTGTCTTTATTATCCTTTATGACCTTTAATTTTGCAATACCATGTAGATAATACAAGTCAATATATATATATATATATATATATATATATATATATATGTGTGTGTGTGTGTGTGTGTGTGTGTATAAAATATAAGGGTAATTGGGAAGAAAACTCCTCTACATCAATGTCACTAACATTCTCTTTTTCGTTTATTTCCAGGTCAAGAAGGAATTCCTCCCTGACGAGGTCACAGCATCGGCGGACCCCACGGTAAAAGATCTCAGGTTAAAGGGTTATCAGTGTTTTGCCTGTTCCTACACCACTCTTCTAAAGACCGACCTCTTGAAGCACCACTTGGTGCACACGAGAGAACGGCCACACAAGTGTCCCTTCTGTCCTGCCGGTTTCTCCCAGAAGGGGAACCTCAAGACCCACATTCGTAGGCACACCGGGGAAAAACCCTTTGCTTGCACCAAGTGTTCTTACAGGGCCACTCACAAACGCTCACTGGAAATTCACATGATTAATCATCACAGGGAAGAAAGCTAGACCTTCCTTCTGGGAGACATTTTGTTTTAGGTAAGTCAAGGGTATCATAACCTTCCTTATTTGTAGATGATTGAAAACCTTTGGTTTTAGTAACCAGAGATTTTGGCGAAGATGATGTGATTGTCCATTTTAGTTTGTGTAGATGTAAAGAACATCTTCTTTTTTGTCACAAATATCCCTTTGTAGTTGGTTGTTTTAAAAATGGTTCCCTACAACTGGTGAAGTTAGAAAGTTGGGAAATTGACATTTCGGATGATTCGTTAACCACTTTTGCTATAATTTATAAAAAGAATAAGGTGTTGGAGAAAGAAAGGAAATGTCCCAATATTTTCGTACCCACTGCAAAGCTGAACTAAAATGATAACTCTCCTCATTATTAGATATTTGTTTGAAATTTGATAATTCTCTCAAACTTTGGGTTAGATAGGACTGCTAGGGTTGTATAAAATTTAAATGATTTGGAATCTTCATGGCTAAATGAAATGTATTTCTAAAGTAGGATAGTAATGTTGTTGGAAAACAAACCATGAGTAGGATGTATTGTCCTTAGAGTGAATATCAACAAAACAATCTAATAAATTATGGAAATGGCACTTAGAAATGAAAATATTATTTGTAATAGTTAAAATAAGTAAGAAAAGGGAAGGCTTAAATACGAGAACATATCTAGCAATGGAGCTCCGATCAATGAGTAGGGAAGCCATTGGTACAAAGACTTTGGCATAACCCAAGGTTTAGTCAGACTGGTTTAATGGACATTATCTGGGCAATGTGCTACATCTTAGTAAACCTGATAACTTCAAATAGAGACAGATGTTATGTCAATTACAGTTAACATAACGGAAGGTTTCTGAATTGGCTGTTTCGATGACACTGAACCCTTGATAGATGGTCAGTTGAGTTCAAGAGAGAAGATAACTTTCCAGGACGATTTAGATGAAGTTCCCTAGTATTATAGCCTCATAGTGTTATTAAGAAATATTAGCTCTACTATGGAGATCATTCTACCAGCTGCAGTGTTAGTAGAAATTGACAATTTTTAAGAGAAACAGAATTAGATATAAAAAGTCATTTCCTCCTACATTAAAAAGTGGTACAAAACAAGACAGAATTAAAATGTTTATAATTGTGAGTCAATGCTGCTTTTGTGTTCATAGAAGGGAATTCTGACTAGTATTGAAGATGACTTTTGCATATTAATTGCTTGCCTGACCATATTGCATTAAGACCCACATCATTATCAACAAATATTTTCATGGCATGGTCTTTGGTTCATGTTAATCGGCATTGCATTGACCTGATAAGAATTAATCTTTAAATAGTCTTCATAAATGAGATGGTAAGGTAACAGCGCACTGTATTTGCTTTTGAAAGTAACCATGTTAGTTTTAATGTATGGAATTTCGTTGAAGTTATTTTTCTTATGAAAAGCCTAGGTGGTGGAGAAACAATTTGAGTACAGTAAAATTTTAAGTGCTGGTAAAGACCACAGTAATTGCAATAGTTGAAGTTTTAGTGGCTTCCAACATCAGTTTTTTTTTTTTTAAATTACCATTAAATTTGTTTATTTCTCTTAAGGCAGGGTTACATTGACAAGGATGTGTGTCATTTGATTTTTTACTCCAGTGTTACTGAGTCGAAGACTAAATTAAATTGCATTGGAAACACACGCTTGTGTCACCCCGCTTCACGGAGCCTTGGCGATGTCTCTTAACCAATATCTTTTCCTTTGGAATAGCCTTAGCCTCTTTATTGTCCTTGATGTTTTGTCTAATTCTCAGACATAGGTATTTGGTAACAATTCTTTGGTGTTTTGATTTCCTTTTCATAATAAATGATCGTAAGAAGGTTATGATGTCCTTGACAAAACTTAAGATGTAATTTCAACTATCTCCCCTGAGTTATTGAGCTGAACACAGGAAAAATCTATTTTTGGGCTCGAGCCATGTCGTCCTGATGAAAGTTCCTCAAAGGTATCTTTCTGCTTGGGATATTTCAGAAATATCCCAAGTAAAAAGCTGCCTTTAAGGAACTTCCATCTGGACGACATGGTTCAAGTCCCAAAAATACATGTTTTATTTGTGTAATGTTTCCAGGATACTATCCAACCCTTTACATATCAGATTGCAGTAGAAAATACAGTGCTTTTACTTCTCACGCAATATTAATTGACAATATTTCACAAGACTGGCTGCAGATGTATGTCGATTGCTAATCAAGTTTTCACGTATTATATTTTTTCAAATTATTATTATGCTATTTTTTCGTGTTTTGACAAAATCTCGGAATTTCGAGCACCCTTGTCATCTTACTGAAACCCCACAGGACTGCACCCATTGAGAAATGTAAAGGAAAGTTTTCATACAATGCTTCATAATCTGTGACCTTAATTCCTGATGTGGTTTCTTCTTCTTTGTATGGCCAGGTCAAAGTTGAGACTAATTTTCTCTGCTCGCAAGTGTATGTAGTTGTACTAGCTGGCAATTCTCTTAGGTAGTATGAGTTCGCTTCTGTAGAGGCCTAGTAGAGTACTTGTATTTCTAAAAAATGAATAGCAACAGAACTACAAACAAGGTATAGCTATAATGCGGGGGAAAAAAATGTAGCGTTTAATCAGGAACTTGCTCTGACTAAACATATGTTCCTTCGCCTCTCCGGAAGAATATGTAAGTTTTGATTTATATGTATTAAAAATGTGTAGTACTATTTTTAATGGGTCTCATGCTAATCATTTCTAGTATATCTTTGGTTAACAATTTATACATACTTAAACACTTAAGAAGAAGAATGTCCCAAATAACAGATTGTAGAACATTTTATACAAGTATCAGTAATCTTCATGTTCCTCTGGGTTAATGATTCTAACTGTAAAATAATCCTTTGTAGTTTCTTTAGGTCTATTTTACTTGGGTATACATATTTTATATACAGTGTATGTATATATATGAATGATACATTTTGCCCATTTAGATGTGTTCTTCATATTCAGGTAAGGAATATAATATACTCCTAATATCTGGATTCTCTCTATCTCGGGATCAGAGATCCAAGGGGGAATCAACTCAAAGATAATAGCTTCTGGTCAGCCTTGTGGCTGAGTTGCTAAGTCAGTGGAACCTAAGTTTCTTGGGCCTGGGTTCGATTCTCCAGCCGACTAGAAGCTATCTTTGAGTTGATTCCCCCTTGGGTTACTGATCCCAAGATAGAGAGAATACAGATATTATTATTATTATTATTATTATTATTATTATTGTTATTATTATTACTTGCTAAGCCACAACCCTAGTTGGAAATGCAGGATGCTATAAGCCCAGGGGCTCCAACAGGGAAAGTAGCTCAGTGAGGAAAAATAAAATATTTTAAGAAGAGCAACAATATTTAAATGAATATCACTTTATAAACTATAAAAACTTTAACAAAACAAGAGGAAGAGAAATAAGGTATAAGATAAAACAGTGTGCCTGAGTGTACCCTCAAGCAAGAGAACTCTAACCCCAGACGATGGAAGACCATGGTACACAGGCTATGGCGCTACCCAAGATTAGAGAACAATGGTTTAATTTTGGAGTGCCCTTCTCCTAGAAGAGCTGCTTACCATAGCTAAAGAGTCTCTTCTACCCTTACCAAGAGGAAAGTGGCCACTGACCAATTACAGTGCAGTAGTTAACCCCTTGGGTGAAGAAGAATTGTTTGGTAATCTCAGTGTTGTCAGGTGTATGAGGACAGAGGAGAATATGTAAAGAATAACACAGACTATTCGGAGTGTGTGTGTGTGTGTGTGTGTGTGTGTGTGTGTAAGCAAAGGGAAAATGAACCATAACCAGAAAGGATCCAATGTAGTACTGTCTGGCCAGTCAAAAGACCCCATAACTCTCAAGTGGTAGTATCTCAATGGGTGGCTGTTGCCCTGGCCAACCTACTACCTATAAAGGTAGGAGTGTAATATATGGCTTGTTTGGATATATATATATATATATATATATATATATATATATATATATATATATATATATATTTATATATATGTATATATCATTATCATCCTATGCCTATATTTATTAGGGGTTGACCAGGCTTTGTAAGGTGTGTCTGTTTGAAGGAAAGATTCCAAAGTAATGGTGATTGTTGTATAAAAAAGTGATAGAGGTGACCATAAGATTTATAGTGGCATAACACTACTAAGATGGTGATGATAATAACGCTACTAAGTAACCCAAAAGTGATAAATGATATGATATTGAATAAGAAAGTAAACCGGATAACAGTAGAACTGAAAGGGGGAAGAAGAGTGTGGGTTTAGAAAAGCACATGATCAAGTTGAAAGGGAAGCTACATGAAGGTAGTTGAGATTGTATGTCATAGATAATAAGTTAAGAGCGATTGAATTTTTTTGAGATGGAATCAAAGGGCACACATTTAATCAGTCTTATAAAAGGACTAATGCTATGGTTCAAGAATTAATATTACTTCTATCTCAAGGTTGTGTGTACTTCCACTGCTCATAGGCTTCCTCGTGTGTGTGTGTGTATTTCCACTGCTCATAGGCTTCCTCGTGTGTGTGTGTGTGTGTACTTCCACTGCTTATAGGCTTCCTCGTTTGTGTGTGTGTATTTCCACTGCTCATAGGCTTCCTCTAGGAGATGTCAGATTAGCTTTATATCAGGATGCTAAAGTGTTTAGAGAGAAACAATTTACTGTGAATGTGTATTTGAGATCAGTGTTTGTTATTCCTCTATGATTGTCCAACATCTTAATGGATGTAGTGATGCAGGATATTAAGGAAAATATAGCAGATATAGCCACAAACTTTTAGGATAAGAGAGAAAGATGTGAATGAGATGTGGAATGGTAGATCTTTGCGTATGACACTGCGCGGATTGACAACAGGGAAGAGACGTTACTTAAAAAGTTTGAAAGTTATGTAAGAAGAGAAAGTTAAGAGTAAATATGAGCTAGAATGGGTGGTAGAATCGATTGTTACTCGGGAAAGAATAAAATAAATGATATTTATATTAAAGGACAGGTGAAGTAAGAAGGATAGAAGGGTATGTGTGAAGACTTGAATTGCCTTTGGAACACAGGATGGGAATGTATAAGGGGATTGTTGTCCCAGTTGCAATTTATAGAAAAATGCTGTAGTTGAATGCAAACAGAAATAATTTGTTAAAGCTGTAGAAATCAGTTGTTTGGGGAGACCAAAGAGAATTGTTAAATGTGGAGGTATGCAGGAGAAAAGATAAAGTTCGAATGTATGAAGAGATTGTTCAATAAACTCTACTTCCTGGGAGTGAAATATTGGCAATGAACGTAAATTAAAAGTAAGACCAAACCTGCTGGCAAGAGTACTGCTCTTTGAAGGAATGAAAGTGTATAAAAATGTACTGATTTGGAAGAAAAGATACGAAAAGATTAGTATGGGTTAAAAAAAAAACATTAGACTGCTTTGCTCAATGGCTACATGAAAGGAAGAGAGTCAGGGAGGAGACACAGGATTCAAAAGTGCTTATTAGATGTGACAGGGAGGGATGTCCAGCAATAGTAAAAGCCTGGCTTAACAGAAGTCAGTGACACAGCAAATGAGGTTGGTGAATATTGGTTGCTCAGGTCATGACGTTTAGCTATATGAAGTATCCACTCAGTAGAAAGTTTCAGTAGAGGGCTTCATCTTTGAATCATATGTTAAGAAAATAATTTTGCAATACGTCTTTTGTTTTTCTGTAAGAGAAACCTCCGCACTATTACACAATTCCTTTACATAGCATGGATATCAGCTTGGAATTGGAATGTACTCAAATGACTCTATTGCACATCTATACAATATTGTTCTTGAATATCTTCCTTCCCCATTCACCAGACTCCTCTCTTCTCTTTCCAGGTCAAGCAAGAGATCTTCCTCAAAAACGAAGGAGAAGAGGATGAAGAAGAAGAAGCAGTACTTAATGCTGGTTACTTGAAAGTGTACCAGTGCAGCGACTGCCCTTACTTCACTCACCGCAGGAACCACCTGAAGAAGCACATTCTGGTCCACACGAAGGAGAAACCGCACCAGTGTCCCATGTGCCCCTCGGCCTTTTCCCAGAAGGGGAACCTGAAGACCCACCTACGCACTCACACCGGGGAGAAGCCGTTTGCCTGTCCCTATTGCTCCTACAGGGCCACTCATAAGCGTTCGTTGAAAATTCACATTGGAAACAGGCACAAGGAGCTGCCTTAGTATCGTTGGAAAAGATTTTCCGCTTTTTCAGCTAACAGCGAAGTTATTCAAGTTCTACCTCGCATCGGGATCAAACCTAGGACTATCTAGTTGAAGGTAAGGGTCCTACCATTTGAAGGCAGTTGAATCTTTTGTGAGCGAAAGGCGAGAGCATTACCAACTAAGGCACAGAAGCCATAAAAGTTTTGAATACCCTTGCCTTTCGCTCGAAAGTCTTGGGTTTGATCCTAATGGGAGATAAAGCTTTATTTCTATTGTACAGGTGATTCTATGTTGATTTCATGTATAGCCTTTTAGAAAAATGACAAAGAATAATAATTTTGCAGAGTTTTCAACACTTGGGTCGAGCGCACACTGCTTCAGACTAATTGGTTCAAGATGAAATTATATGAATATTTTTTTTTATAGATTGCTATTTGAGTCATACTGCTTCAAAAATAATCCAGAAACCATTTAAACCAAAATACAGTTTCTCGAGCTGAGGAATCTTTTCGCCTAAGCGTCAATTCAAATACTTTTCAACTCAAGACCACATGTAGGACGGATTTTAGTTAACAGTTGTATCTTGCCCTGATATAATTAAATTGATTTCATAAAATGGAAGCAGTTTCTCATAAATCTGCTGAGGTAAGCATAATATACAAAATTAAGATCACTTGCTGACATTCACTTCACAAATTATGGACAGACATGGGCCAAGAGATTAATACACTTGTTTTATCCATTCATAATTCATATATCTAATTTATTTGAAATTCTTGAAGTTGGAAATATTTTTGTTTAAGATAATGACTTTATGCAGTTACTGTCCAAAGAATTAATGTAACTATGAAGGTATATTAGTATATATGGAACATTCATAGAGTTTTATTTAAACTATGATTTATATAAGACCATTTTGTCTGAAATAGCGTGCGGCCGGTGTTGATGACCATGTAACTTGAGAGTAATTTTCTAGTCATTCCAAATTCTACCATTTGATGTAAGACTTGTGATGTGTATTTATGTGTGGTAGAGTATTCTTCGACATTTCTATGTTATGTTGACCATTGTTTTAATATTTAGAAGCAATGCCACACGTTCTATCTTACCAAAGACCCCAGCGTGTCATTTTGCCTTTAGTTTAAAAGAGAGACAGTAAGAGACATGCATCGTAGAAGCGAGCGAATTGTGCGCACGCCGTGGGCGGCATTGCTCGACAGAGCCATTAACTGGATCTTCTGTGTTAGTTATAATTACAAATATGTGTTTTATATGTGTTTTCTTACTGAGATTTAAAATGATGTGAATATATATGATTTTAGTTAGTTCCAAGCTATCAAACTTCAAGAATTGTTCTTTTTTTTTTTTTCAATCAAACCAGAGCTTTTATTTACCTCTTCTTAAGAGACTTTTATAAACCAATTATAAAACTCCCATAATTCGCTCATTGTTGGAACCTAAATTTAAAAATTCTCTTAAATAAATAATTATGTTTTATGTTTTGAATGATAAATTCTAACAATAAAAATGCATCTATGTCATAGAGAGTTCCCCCAAACTAGTTAAAACATGTTAGACCATCTCTTCTCACATTTACTCTGTGAGAATCACTACTCAGTGATTCTATGTATTGTGTTACACTGCCAGGCTTTGGAATTCTAGTTCTTCTTTTGTTTTTGTATAACCTTCCCATCTTGGAGTGGCAGAATATAATTGTTATGTCTTTTCTCTTTGTTTTTTTTTTTTGGGGGGGGGAATAATTTGGAAGAAATTTAGCAAGAAGGAAAAAATATAGACCTTTACATTGCATACAAATTTACATTTTTGATATCTTTTATGTACGTAAATTCTTGTTTTAATATTTGAAATTATTTAATCGTATCTCTTCCTTCTGTATTCCATCTATATTATCAAAGATTATGTAAATGGCATTTCAAGTAGAAATTAGATATTTTCCTGTTATAAATACATCTTGTCTACTCTAGGCATTACGAAATTATAGATTCAAATCAAGAACTTTAGTTTTATTTTACAATGCCCCTTTTTTAAATTTTAGCCTTCTAAAGTAAGTCATTTAAAGTCTAAGATCATTTTAAAGTTAGACAAGAAAAATCTGATATTACTCATAGAAACATTATAAGTTAAAATCAATGTACAGTATTACATTGAAAACTAACTTTGTTTGGTAGAATAAAACCAAAACAAAATAATCCTTGTAATATTTAGGGCTAAGTTGAATTCGGTGGTTTATAATAAACGCAAAAAATATCATAAGCCAAAATACAATGTTTTTTTCGTAGAAATAATATCTAATATACAAAATGGTGCAAAGTTTAATCTTCAACTACATAATTTTGGCCGTAATTGATGAATATTTGATTGGTCTTTTAATAAAGTTAAAAGTGCCCTTTAAATCAACCAGCAGCGAGAAAGAACCAATCAGAGCTTTTATAAACTATGACGTTATAAAACGTCATAGATGGAAACCAATGAAAGCAAAGAATAATCTATGACGTAATGAAACGTCATAGATGATGTTGCTTAATCATTCGAGTGTTGGCAACTGCACCGTACTCACGTGGTTGTTAATTTGTGTTTGTTTACATTTTGAGTGATACTTCAAGTTTTTAAATATTACGATAAGTGATTCCCTGAATAAGTTGTGTAAGTTATATATACTTAAGTGCCGTAACTTAGTGATAATTTTCGTATCAGTACTTTGGTAACAGTTGATAAACCAATTGCTCTTAAAATGAAATATGTATTAAAGTTTGGAAACATCGTTAAAACCAGCAAACTATAATAACATGAGTTTAAAACTATTAATTTTAGCCTAACTTTACTTTACCTAAGCTTGCATAGCCTACATCTCGCCCTGCGCAGCCTAACCTAACATAGTGTTGGATCCTTGCCTACAGGAAGACATACTTTGAACAAATTGATAGATGATGGTGTTACTTAATACCACAAAATCAAAAGAAGATCTATTTTAGAATATGTAATTTAAATATATAAGAAAATATCTAGAAATAAAACATAATACCTTATGGCGCCAAATAAGGATAAAATTTAGTAGGCCAATTTAGGCCCTAATATCATGGTCAGGTCAACTAAGGTCATGAATAAAGGTCTTTTATTCAGTTGACCTTTAAATAAGTGTTTTTTATACTCTTTCCTTCCCATATCCCTCCCCCTCTCCCGTCTGCCTCTCCTATACCCTCTTATTTTCCCCTACCTTTACTCCTCCCCCTTTCCCTTACCCCTCCCCCTTTCTCTTACTCTTCCCCTTTCCCTAACTCCTCCTCCTTTCCCTAACAACATCCTGTTTCTCCTACTCCCCCCCCCCCTTTCCCTAACAACACCCTGTTTCTCCTACTCCTCCCCCTTTCCCTAACTCCTTCCACTCTCCCTTACTCCTCCCCCTTTCACCCTTCCCTTAACCCTCTCCCTTTCCTCCTGCCTCTCTCCCTTTCTCTCTGCCTCTCTCCCTTTTCCCCTGCCCCTCTCCCTCTCCCCTTCCTCTCTCCCTTTCCCTGCCCCTCTCCCTTTCCCCCTGCCTCTCTCCCTTTATCTTCCAAAGCCATCTTACCCATCAGCCAGAATCCACCAGATGACGACTCCAATGGTGAGTGTTAAACATTTCATTCCTAGGAATTCAATATATATAATATATATATATATATATATATATATAGAGAGAGAGAGAGAGAGAGAGAGAGAGAGAGAGAGAGAGAGAGAGAGAGAGAGAGAGAGAGAGAGATTGTGTTAGGTTAGGTTAATTGCTGTTTTTGTTGTATTTTAGTATGATTATTACAGGAGTGGATCCCGTTTTTCTTAACTTGCCGTTTTTCAACCCAGGGGGACATTAAATTCGTGAAGTTAATTCAATTAAAACCTCGAGTAATATCTGAATATTTTCCTATATATTTTTTTTTTTGATATTTTAATTCATATCATGAATATATGTGAAACATTTATTATATATTAATTGGCTTTGACTTTCGTTATTGAATTAAATATATATGAGAATTGCATGTTTCAGGAAGACCATATGAATCCACTTCTGTCTGATGTAGTTTTTACGTTTCTCTTATTATTCTTTTATTGTAATTACATTATATGTTTATTTCTTTTTGTTTATCTTTTCTCCAATTTTTCTGTAGTTTGATAATTTTTCTTTTTATTATTATATAAATTGTAATTATAATATGTAGTGATATGATTTTTGCAATAATATTTTGCATATTTTCAGCTATTTTTTCAAATATGTTTTTTGCTGATTGTTTATATATATATATATATATATATATATATATATATATATATATATATATATATATATATATATATATATATATATATATATATATATATAAATAGTAATACCTCCTATTTAATTGTTGATATTGCTAATTATGTGAATGATATATAGGCCTGCCCATGTATTAGGAACATTTTAGAGTAGGCCAACATTTATATTATCCTTCTACCCACGACAACGGTTACTTTGTATATCTTTGTTTAAGGTATCATTTTGTAATATACTTTAGCGTTATATTCAGAGCTACTTTTTTTCTTCATTTAGTTCAACAGTAGGATTTTGATCTTAAAAGTACAGTACTTACTTTATAACACTTTAGATATTAATAAATATTTTGATAAGGTTTTTGATCTAAGTGACCTGCAAGGTCTTTTTATTTTTTTACAACGTTAGGTCAATAACTTGTTATATTACGACTTGTGAGGGTTGTCACCATTGTTGTTGTAACCCGTTAGGTCAATGACCTTTGTTGTTACGACCTATTAGGTCAACGACCTTTGTTGTTACGACTTGTTAGGTCAGTGACCTTTGTTTTAGAGATCTGTTGGGACCATGTTTATTTGTTGTTACGAATTTAGATCAATACTTTTGTTGTTAGGTCAATGACCTTTGTTGTTATGACCTGTTAGCTCAATGACCCTTGTTGTTACAATCTGGTAGGTCAATGACCTTGTTACGACTTGATTGTTGTTATGACCTGTTAGGTCAATGACATTTGTTATTATGACCCGCTTGGTCAATGACCTTTGTTGTTATGACCTGCTAGGTCAACGACCTTTGATGTTATGACTTGAAATAACCTTTGCCATGATTTTTAGTTCAATGACTTTTGCTGTTACAACCTTAAGAATTTAATGTTTTTGTTTTTGCCATTGAGGTTAGGTTAGGCTTGGCTGGGTTAACCTTTGTAGATTTCTTTGTTTTATAATATTATTGTTTTGCCCAAAATCTTTAACCTTTGCAATTTTACATAACCTTTGTAACCTTGTATAGCCTTTTTTAACCTTTGCAATCTTCCATAACCTTTACACCCTTGCATAGCCTTTATAACCTTGTGTAACTTTTGCAACCTTGCACAACCTTTCCAACCTTGCACAACCTTTCCAGCCTTTCATAACCTTTACAACCTTGCATAACCTTATAACCTTTGCAACCTGTATAACCTTGCATAATCTTTATAACCTTACATAGCCTTTATAACCTTTACATCCTTGTGCAACCTTTATAACATTCCATAACATTTATAACCTTTCATAATCTTTACAACCGTGCATAACCATATATCCTTTGCAACCTTATATAACCTTATAACCTTTGCAACCTTTACAACCTTACATAACCTTTACAACCCTGCATAACCTTATAACCTTTACAAACCTGCATAACCTATAACCTTTTCAACCTTGCATAGCCTATAACCTTTTCAAACTTACATAATGTTTACAACCTTACATAACCTTTACAACCATATGTAACCTTTGCAACCTTGCTAAATGTTCACAACCTTTCATAACCTTTACAACCTTGCATAACCTTATAACATTTGCAACCTTTATAACCTTGCATAATCTTTACTACCTTGCATAATCTTTACTACCTTGCATTCCTTGGCAACTTTGCATAACATTTGCAACCTTACATAGCTTTTACAACCTTATGTAACCTTTGCAACCTTGCATAACCTTTACAATCTTACATAACTTTTACAACCTTGGGTAATCTGGGCAACCTTGCGTAACCTTTACAATCTCACATAACTTCACAACCTTGAATTATTTTATAACATTTGCAACCTTGCATAATCTTTGCAGCCTTGCATAGATTTTGCAACATTGCATAACATTACATAACATGTGTAACGTTACGTAACCTTTTTCAACATTGCACAACATTTGCAACATCACATAACCTTTTCAACATTGCACAACATTTGCAACTTCACATAACCTTCTGTAACCTTTCCAGCCTTGCCTAACCTTCGTAGCATTTGTATTCTTGCATAACCTTTGTAATCTTATGTAATCTCGCATAACCTCTTATGTCTTAACTTGTATTACTAAATCCAGCTGTGAATTGTTACCTTTGATAGGCGGCGTGCATTTTTTTGTTTGTATTTATGTCTGTGTGTGTTTGTGATTCGCATAACTCAAAAACTATTTGACCGAATCTCATAAAATTTGGTGGGATGAATGGCCATGATCTAAAGACAATTTGATTAGGATTTGGAAGTGATTGGGTTAAAAGTCAAGGTCAAGATCACAAAAAGGTCAAAAGCGTCTTTTTTTGCTATATCGTGGTCAATTTTTATCCGATTTGCATGAAATTAATGCCAAAATGTGCATAATTCAATGGCTGTTCTTGTACAACATGATATGGGCGAAGGTATGCGCTCTATCAAGTGCCCTTTCTAATTAAGATATATATTTTTTAAGATCTCTGAGACCCTCAAAGATAGCCTCGAGTCCTTGGTGTGTAGAACCAGTGGTTTAGAGGATAAAATAATGTTTTGAATATGTTTGTATTTATTCTTAATCATTAATGAGAGACTTCGTTCACTGTACCATTATTGTTATTATTATTACTTGCTAAGCTACAGCCCTAGTTGGAAAAGCAGGATGTTATAAGCCCAGGGGCTCCAACAGGGAAAAATAAGTAGTTGTCTCCAGTAATTGGTATATCATGATTAAGAGATAATCTCCTATTCCAATTTTAGAAGAAAAAATAAATTATTATTATTATTATTATTATTAGCTAAGCTACAACCCTAGTTGGAAAAACAGGATAATATAAGCCCAAGGGCTCCAATAGGGAAACATACCCCAGTGAGGAGAGGAAACAAGGAAATAAATATACAAGATAAGTAATCGACTATTAAAATAATATTATTTAAGAAAAGTAACGACATTAAATAAGGTCTTTCATGAATAAACTATAAAAACTTAAATAAAAGACGAAGAGAAATGAATTAGAATTACGTGGCTGGGTGTACCCTCAAGCAAGAGAACTTTAATCAAAGATAGTGAAAGACAATGATACAGAGGCTATGGCACTACCAAAGACTAGAGAACGATGGTTTGATTTTGGGAGTGTCCTTCTCCTAGGAGAGCTGCTTACCATAGCTAAACAGTCTCTTCTACCCTTACCAAGAGGAAAGTAGCCACTGAATCCGCACCAGCTTATTATACTGTGTTAAAAACCTATTCAACAATGTTGTTTAATCCACATAGCTGTTTTGATGAAGTGACTGTTTTTAGAATAATTTATTGTTTAATTTTTTCCCTTCATTTTTTTATTTCTTTATTTCCTTTCCTCACTGAGCTATTTTTCCCTGTTGGATCCCTTGGGCTTATAGCATCTTGCTTTTCCAACTAGGGTTGTAGCTTAGCAAGTAATAATAAAAATAATAATAATAATAATAATAATGATAATAATAAAAATGATAATAATAATAATGAGTCGTCGTTGTAGGTGGAAGAATAAAAAACCATATATGTATGTGACACAGTTGCTGATTTATTACAAATCAATGCATATTGACAAGTTATTACTAGAAATATAATTTTTTCAATATTTCAGAATATTCCAAATTGTCCTATTATCTTAGCAGTGGGTCTGAATTACAATTGTTTCAAAGTCAAATATCCATGATCTGTCACTTTTCAAAAGTTATTTGAATTTACTATGTCCCAAAGTTCAGGATCACTGAATTTGAGTTCTCTTAAAAAACTAGTTGAGAAAACTGATCTGTCCAAAACATTGATAGAATTAAATTTTTTAGGGAATTGATAACATCTTAAAATCTTGGTTGTTAATTGACATTTGAATCTTGCTGTTCATGAGCTCACTGTAATGTTTCAGAAACTCATAATGTCACTTTTCACAAATAACATTTATACATTTGGAACTCCTACAAGAAATGCTCTCAAAAGTCACGCAGTTTACTGCCTGATGTACGCTTTTGGTCATATGGTAATAACTAATTAATCCAGAGTTATAAGATATAAGACCAAAATATGGTGAAATTTGTTCTATATTGCCAAACTAAGACAAGGGGTTTGATACCTTGTTAATAATCTAGGTAAACAGAGCTATAGCTAACCACCTGACATAAAGGCTTAAGTAGCCAAGAGCGACTGCAGTCCTATGTGCCAGACAGTTGCTTTCCATTGGGCTCTCTTCTCTCTTAACTCTGAAAGAGAAAATTGAATGATTATTTAAAACTGCAGCTTTAAACCAGTTGATATCTATCTTTAAATCGAGAGTAAAGGTAAACCTAATTGACAGGTGATAAAAGATCAGAGTAATAACTTTTAAGGACACATTCCATGACTAAAAATCACTAAAATCTACCAGATGGGACATTTCGCAGTCACACGGGTTACATGCCTGTTATTTCCAGAGTGGAATATCTTGTCTACTCTTGACGGATGCTTCCTAGAAGCGCTGAAGAGTCGGAAGTCCCCGAAGCATCCTGTTGGCCTCTGCCAAGAGAGGACCTTCGTCAGCCATTGCTTTTTGAAGAAGTCGCGGTACCCCAGCACACCGCATAGCGCTCCTGAGTAGTAGAATCAAAACGAGATTTTCTTTCAGAAAATTTGTTTATTGTTTTATTCAAGAAAAAAATTGTTCAGATTTAAGTGACCAAGATGTATTTTCAGTGCCACCCTTTAAACAAAATTTGTGGGGGAAACTTTAACAACTGAAAATGAATATTGATGATTGATGTAATACGCTTAAGTACTGAGGTGGTCGTAGAAAAGAAAATTATTTTAAAGAAGTTCTCCCAAAAAGGAGATAAAATAGGTATACAGTAGCACTGTCTCTGCGAATGATAACCCTGATCGCTCACAAACACCATAGCTTGTAAGCATCAGTACATACGAATCTTGAAATTGATTTAATATTCATGTCAAAAACGTACCCATTTACAACATCATATTGAGAGCAGCAAATGTTGTGCCTGATTCTACGCTAACCTAACCTAACCTAACCTAACCCTGTGAAAACGCACCTTGCTCCATAAAGAGATCTTGTCTTGTTTCCGGGAATCCAGCTTCTGCAATTGCGTTAGCCTCGCCCAGAATGGAGTAACATATTTCCTCCAAGGTTTGCTCAATGGTCATCCTCTTCCCATGCCTTAGTGTTACCCATGCAAATCGCTCTAATTGGCTCTCGCATCCTGCCTGTAGGTGGAAGAGAAGAAAAAAGAAGAAAGTAAGATTATTCTACAATAATAACATAATGACGATATTTTTATTTTGGCATTACTTATGTTGTTGTGACGCAAGTTAACGTGCAACCACTCAATCAGTCGATCAACTGTTTCTATTGTCATGTCATTTGATTTTATTGATTTATGGGACTTCAATGTTTAAACTGAAAATTTGTCTTTAACCCCGTGGTTGCAATAGCTTACAAAAGAATCGTTAGTTAGAAAGTAGCTAACTGTCCCCCTATGTAGACTAAAGAAAATTAAAGAAAAAGGTGTACTCCTGATTCAATTTAACCCATTCCTAGGGCTGAACATTGCCTTTTATGAATTGTGTTTACTGCCTGAAAGCGGGAAGGGAGACATTTAATGTATAGTTGAATAAGATGCAGATTTCAACATTTGATGTTATCGGATGGGAATATTAGTTTTTGATAGGTATACTGTGAGATTCATCAATCAAAGACGATATTCACCAAAGGTATTTAGAGAAGATTTAACTTTCCGGTACTTTAATTTGTGTAGATTTTGATTATTATGATCCACATCAAATAGTACCAGAAACTTTTAAAACATCTTTGTTAGAAATATAGGGTTAGACCACATGTTTGCTCAACAATACGGGGCACAGCCCAAAACCAACAAATAAAGGAAGTCAGTTGAAGTGGTAATGATTGACAGTATGTAGTTAAGGACTAGGAATAATCAGTTACTGTTTAATAGTTGCTAAGGATGAGTTAGAATCAGACAGCAGATCAGATAAGGTAACAAATGCATCAGTAGATGGATCTCCAAAATATTTTGTTGTGTAGGCCCAGATTCAACCGACGAATGGTAGAGGGACATCAGTGAATGTCCTCAACTTAAAACATTCGATTTACAAACATTTGGAGATACAAACACAAATCCAACTGAAAATAACACAGATAAGATAAAGAAATACTGTTATAAAACAATATTGTATCATTTAATACAGAAAACAAAATGGCATTTGTAGTAGCCTGATATCTATTTCATATGAAACCCGGCTATTTGTTGACTTTTGCAGCTGGAAATCATGGGTTGGGATCCAGGTTAGGCCTGTCCTAGGCCAAAATGTAACAAAATTCAACATACAAATGATTCGACTTACAGCCAGATTCTTGGAACTAATTGCATAAGTTGAGAACCTTCTATACAATATGCTACCACTACCGTAATCCTCTAGAATTACCTGTAACCCAATGACTACGTAGAAGACCTGGTGCGTCAGTGAGTATCCAGAGTAACCGAGTTTTGTCATCAGGTCCCAGCAATCTTTGGTCAGGGAGCATCTTCCTCGGATGGCATCAGGTCCTTTCCAAGCTGCTTCTTCGTAGCCGACATCTGGTCGTCCGGCTTCCGAGACGCACCGGTCCGACTGACTCTCCACAAGCTGTTCCACGCCTGAGCTTGTAGGAATGGCCCCAGAGAAGATGGTTGTTTATTAGCAGTGAAGTTAGTTAAAAATGCATTCAAAAGTACTGCATTCTATTTAGCCTTACTACCTTACCTATTACAGCTAGTGGAACTCAGAGCAAACTTAATTAGAATAATGCAATGAAGTGGAAGACTTAGACTGTGCTACTCTACCATTCAGGACATTGTGAGGATCGAGATAAAGGTTCTCAGTTGCGTTGAAGATTTTCGTGGACAGAGGGATTTCCCAAAAGCCAGGTTGTAATAAACCACCAAGTTCTGTAAGTAGAAATAGATCATCTGTTGGTGAGGAGAATATATTTTAAAGTTTTGGGAAGGAACATCCTAAAGAGTTTATGAAAACAAGATTAACTTCATCTTGTTTTATGTAAGTAGTTATGAGACCAAGTTGGTTATAAAGTGTAGTGTGCGAGGTCAAATTCGTTGAACTTCATTCTTAACTAGATGACCCTATTAAGGTCAATTGTCATGGGTTTCTGAGTAATGTACTTGTACGCTTTACCTGCATAATATTCTGGGCGCGTGGATCTTATGAAGGGCTGAGCGAGCGAATTCAGTTCCTCTGCCTGCACATAGAGGGCGTGCAGATCTTTGACAGCCGTCATCCAGCCCAGAATGTCTGCGTCATATTTAGAACTATGTTTTGGCTTCTTGTTCAAGGCATTCCAGACCATTTTGAATTGTCCTGGAAATAAACATAGGAGAATTGTAGATTATAATATTGAAAGTGACCCTGATATTCTTGCTTATGTGGCTCTAGCAGTAATACAAGCCGTATAGGAATGATAATAAGAGGAATATCAGTATCACATCAAGTTCAAGATTTATAAATAAGATTATGATATCTACTCTGGCCAGTATTATTACCTAGTGCTGCTCGCAGATGACTGATTCGATTTTTCGCAAGCTTGCCTTTCATTTTTCTACTTAGTTGCAAAGTTAAATATACGTTTAACCTTTATTTTTAGACAGTGAAGAATATACTGGGCTGGTATAAACACAGAGAATTCCAAACTATATGTATATGTATATAAAGTTCTACCTCGCATCGGGACCGAACCTTCCGAGTGGAGATACCTTAATGCGGTGAAAGGTTTTGCGTATTGCTATTGTCAGCAAAGTGTATTAGTCAGGGCCACTCATAATTGGTTGGTTTGCTGTAAGCAATATGAGAAAGGTTTCCCAACATCACCAATTCCCTGTGACCAG
>NC_090755.1:13767355-13779855 GCF_036898095.1 Palaemon carinicauda
GTGGAAGTGATTCAGTTTTGAAAGTCCTAGGTCAAAGGTCAAGGTGTGGCGAAAGGTCGGCCGAATTAACCTTTGAAATAAGCTGCCGTTTAGAGTAGTGAAACTTTCAGGGATTTTTATTGTCATGTTGAGACGTGGAAGTGATTCAGTTTTGAAAGCCCTAGGTCAAAGGTCAAGGTCGAACAAAAGGTCGATCGAATTAATACTTGAAATAAGCTGCCGTGAGGAGGTCTGCACGCTCAGAGTGCTTTTTTTTGTCTCCCTCCCTGAATTCCATTCTCAAAACATGCCCACACCATCTCAGTTTTGACATTTTTACCTACAACTGTCAACTTTACCACGCCTGCCATTCTCCTAAATATGGAGATTTATTTTCATAGAAAGGAAACAATATGTTTCTTTAGAGGATTTTGATTAATAGGTAACAAAAGTAATTAAGATATCTATAATATAAAGTGGTTACTTCTGTACGACTCTCCGCCCATAGGGGAACCGCTGCAAATATATTTTTATGAAGATTTCCAAAGAGTCTTTGTATATCATTCAGTTATTTGGGAGGAATTTGATAAATGATATAAAATGTCAATATCTGATCATTTAATATCCTTTTAATATATATTAGAATAGTGTTTTCCAAATAATAGCTATATAGTAATAGAGTACCTTAGATCAAAATCATTTCATTTTATTTGTTTTCAAATATTTAATTAAAAATCTGTATTGGAATACAGTATAAGATTATACTAATTTATTCTCTGACATGAGTCTTTTTATAGTTTATATATGACAAATCTGTTTTTTGACGTTGTTAATAGTTTATATAGGACATATCTGTTTTTGACGTTGTTACTGTTTTTAGAATGATTTATTGTTAATTTGTTCTCATCATTTATTTATTTCCTTATTTCCTTTCCTCACTGGGCTATTTTTCCCTATTGGAGCCCTTGGGCTTACAGCATCTTGCTTTTCCAACTAGGGTTGTAACTTGGCTAGTAATAACAACAAAAACAACAACAATAATAATAATAATAATAATAATAATAATAATAATAAAAATGATAATTCCAAGTACCCCTTTCTGATACCCTAAAGTAGTGAAGGGGTCTAGATATCGCCATGATCAGCGAAGCTGTACTAGTCAGGGCCATTCATACTAGGTTGGTTTGCAATGAGTGATCAGACGAAACATTCCTACCATCACCAAAACCGGTCATACCCCAGGCATAAACATGCATGAGGCCTTTGTCCTACATTGATCTGTTTTTAACTAAGCTTTTTTTATCTTTTCCCAAGATTCCACTTCGGAATTTTCTCCTTCCGTTTTCCCTGGCGTCATTTAAAAGTCATATTTTGAGAATATTTTAAAAGCCCACAATATTCCCATATATTTTAAATATTTCTCCAAAAGACGAGTTTTTAAGAGTTTAAAAGAGCGTTCTATAGTCTCACTATAATTTTGAAATATATTTCAATTTATATTCAAAAGCTTTCAAGTTTCAAAGAGTAATTTAAAAGTACATAATTTTTAGTAGTTTTTATTGAAGCACAAAACTCAAATAATTCTTTTAGCTTCATCTAAGTCATAATTTAATTCAAAGTTACATAATTTCTTATAGATTTTATTGAAATGCAAAACTCATATTATTTTTTTTTAGCTTCATCTAAGTCATAATTTAATTTAAAGTTACATAATTTCTATTAGATTTTACTGAAGCACAAAACTCAAAAATTTTATTTTAGCTTCATCTAAATCATAATTGAATTTAAAGTTCCATAATATCTAATAGATTGTTATGAAACGCAAAACTCAAATTAAAAACTTAAACTTTTCTGAAATATAATTAAATTTTTGGTTGTCATAATAACCCCCAAAATAGCGACGCCAATTGAATGAATGATCAAATCAATCAACCATCAACAGAACCAACCCCCCGGCCCCAACTCACCTTCTGCAATGCGTGTCCCAATCACAGCATCCAGATTCATCTCCGGCAAATGGGTCCTGAAGAAGAGCAGCGCCCTTCGACAGGCGTCCACCACCTTCTTCAGGCTGGTCAGGTCTGGCTGGCCATGTCCTCGCTCCTCAGATAAAGCCTTACTATCTCCTGAAGGGGATCCTTCGACGTCCTTCCTTTCTGAATATCCCGAAGGGGTGAAGTCGTAAGGTGGGGATTCCCCGTTTGAAATTTTCAAATGGCTTCGCGAGATATCTTCAGCGAACATTAATTTATCACTGGCTGATGAAGGTGATATAACTGTATAATAAATAATGAAAATGGCTGCTGATACCTTCATGAGGTTATTCATGGCTTGAGTGAGTTTTTCGCACCGGTAAATAAATAAATAAATGAATGAATAAACAAATTAAATGAATAAATATTCCGGGAACTTAAGATGTGGCGAGAGGCCTGCTCCTTCGAGGCTCTCCACGGAATCGACCTCACCCCGACGATGTCTGGAGACGATCTGCGGGCCAGTCATTCTCTCTCTCTCTCTCTCTCTCTCTCTCTCTCTCTCTCTCTCTCTCTCTCTCTCTCTCAGTGAGAATATAATCCTTTCCATTACTTATTACCTTCGCCAACTTCATTGGGAAGGTTATGTTTTGATAGGCGTGTACTTTTTTCGTGTATGTCTGTCTGTGTATTTGTGATTTACATAACTCAAAAACTATTTGACCGAATCAAGTGAAAATTGGTGGAAGGATTGGCCTTGATCTAAGGACAAATTGGTTAGATTTTGGGAGTGATTGGATCAAAAGTCAAGGATAAGGTCACGAAAAGGTCATGAACGTTTTTTGCCATATCGTGGGCAATATTTATGAGATTTGCACGAAACTACTGCCAAAATGTACATAATTCAATTGCCTATCATAATATAAAGTATGATATAGGCAAAGGTATTTGCTCTAATGAGTGCCTGTTCTAATATATATATATATATATATATATATATATATATATATATATATATATATATATATAATATATAATATATATATATATATATATATATATATATATATATATTATATATAATATATAATATATATATATATATATATGTATATATTTATATATATATATATATATATATATATATATATATATATATATATATATATATATATATATATATATATATATATATAATATATATATATATATATATATATATATATATATATATATATATTATGTATATATATATATTATATGTATTAAATATATAATATATATTATATAAATATTATATATATATATATATATATATATATATATATATATGTGAGAGAGAGAGAGAGAGAGAGAGAGAGAGAGAGAGAGAGAGAGAGAGAGAGAGAGAGAGAGAGAGAGAGAGAGAGATTGATTGATTGATTGATTTACTCTTGAAGGTAAAATAAAATATATTTTACTCTTAACTACAGTTTATTTATTTATTTTTTTTTACCAAAAATCAAACATAAAAAAAATAGAGGTAATATTATACCCAAAACAAATAAATCACAAAAGAATTAAATCTAAATATAAATGGGTACCGAATGAAAAGGTAAAATTCAATAATATATTACTTATTTTCTTGACAAATCTTTTTTAATGAGAGCCTATAACTTCTGGAATTTCTTTTAACTGTTGTTAGGTTTATGAGAAATTAAGAATGAAATTATTAACTTAATAAAAAATAATTATCAATTTAACTCAAAGAAATGATAATTATATGATCCTGTTTGAAGGTTTAAAGGTCGCTCGTGAATGGCATGACGATGTCCTAGAGACTGACCAGGGAGGGCCAGGTAATGGCTGCTAAGATATAGAGGCTGCAAGAAATCTCGCACCCATAGCCCACATGGACTCGAAATCTCGCTCAACAGATTAACAAGAAAGTTTTCAATAGACAATTACTTAAGATCAGTAGGACAGATTATATTAATTTTAATCAATATTTTTGATAATGCAAGATTCTGACTTATTTTGAATGGAAGAGCTAGAAAACATTTGATTCTAGGTGAGGTATATGAGGTATATATCTTGATTATGCCTTTCATACAAGTGGCAGTGTGATTAGCAAGTATTTTTTAGAGATATCTTTAGAATTTTTTTTATCTGGGGCAAGAATGATTTTTATTTCCTCATCCAAAATGATTAGCAAGTGATTAGTGGAAACCTAGACATGGTAATAAAATATATCTATTATATTATAAAGGGAAAAATGTATATTTTAATATACAGTTAAGACTCAGTCAATTTTATTGACAACTGAAAGAAAAATGTAGGGAAAAAACTATTTTTTATGATATAATTCAAAATTAACTTGAAATGGATGATAGTAAAAGTCTATTTGAAATTGTATACACAATTGTGAACATTACAATTCAATGGGTATTTCAGCAGCACAATATTTCATCAAGAAGATATCAAGTTTCAAAGGAGGACCCAATTTTAAGAATTTTAATAATCCTTTTGGGCCAGACACCTGGCCATGTGCCTCTCCAAGTTACTCTTCTGAGTCGAGCTGTAACTACACCGTGTGCAAGCGAAGGGCTTCTCCCCCGTGTGCTTCCGTATGTGCTTGAAGTAGTTCGTCCTGATGCTTGTGGAATACGGACAGTAGGGACAAACGAGAACCCGGCTGGTGGAGGAGGTGTCTGTGCTTATGCGATGAGCCCTCTGGTTCCACTGATCCCCATATGTGATGTACGAATTCTCCTGGAAGAGCAAAAGAAGAAATGCGTTGAGATGCCAGTTAGTTTATTTTTTATATTTGATATCTAATAATTTTCCTTGATTTTATTGATTCAATTTATGTATTTATAATATTTTGCTTACTCGAAAGATCAGAATAAGGCTGGAGGTGGTAATTAATTCACAGTTTTCTTTATTTTATTAAAATAAAATTATAATAATCATTATTATTGTATATGGCAAGTTGTCAAAGTTTCAGTGATGGTAACTTTTGCCTTAATTCGCTCTTAAATTCTTGAGGAGATTTCTAGATGGCATAACTTGCCTGCACACCATAAGCAGCGATTCTCGATGGAGCCTTAGTGGTATAAATTTTTTACTGTATACCTTTTTATGTATCCTGACCGCTATAACTGATATTTGCGTATGCTTACGAAAAAGGCAAGCTTATGCTTTAGATCCAAACCAATTAAGATATGCCTCTTTTATCTCTCTCTCTCTCTCTCTCTCTCTCTCTCTCTCTCTCTCTCTCTCTCTCTCTCTCTCTCTCTCTCTCTATATATATATATATATATATATATATATATAGATATATATATATATATATATATATATATATATATGATAAACATCAACAACAAATGCAACTGCTTCTTGTCCACTGCAGGACAAAAGCCTCAGACATGTCCTTATTCGTGTCTGGGGTTCGGCCAGTTTTCATCACCACACTGGCCAACTACGGGCTGGTGATGGTGCGAGACTTTTGTCTGATTGTTCACAGCAAACCTACCAAGCATGGGTGGCCCTGACTAGTACTGCTTAGCTGATCACGGCGATACATAAACCCTTTTCACCACGATAAGGTATCCCCGCTCAAGGAAGGGATGTACTGTATATATATATATATATATATATATATATATATATTTATATATATATATATATATATATATATATATATATATTCAAATAAGCCATATATGAAAAACACGTAAAAATGTGCAAAATTTATCATATATATATATATATATATATATATATATATATATATATATATATATATATATATATATATATATTTGAATATGAAAAACACGTAAAAATGTGCAAAATTTATCATATATATATATATATATACACACATATATATATATATATATATATATATATATATATATATATATATATATATAAAACTTCTGCACCAAACGATGCCACACATTTCTCCGAAATCACGATTGAAAGCATTTGAAGAGGAAGCAAAAGAATGTTTTGAAAATGTTCCCTCGCATTTCACATAGAATCCCAAACGTTTCGAAACTTTCCCCTGGGGGCATAAACAACGTTTATTCAACTGGCTTCAAAGTCCCACCAAAAAAGAGTAGGGTTTTGCAGTGGCTTCCTCTCTGCCTTGATTGATTGCTCGAATTTAGAGGCGTCTGGGGGAAATGGATGATTGTCTGTTTCTGGTCCAGTTGAAGAATTGACCACTGCAATTGGATATCTTTTGTTTTGTAAGGCATAAGAGATGTGTGAAGGACGTCATTTTATGTGAATATAGGAATTTTTCTTAACCCTTTCTATCTTTTTAACTCAAGTTTTGTCTTAGACACAATTTGCTTATAAATAAATAAATAAATTAAAAAAATATATGTATATACATTATATATATATATATATATATATATATATATATATATATATATATATATATATATATATATATTCTCTTATAATGAAGTTTTATACTACCCAGCATTTATAATAGAAACTATAACAACAATAATTACAATATTTATAGTTATAACATTGGTAATAATTTAAATTCTCCTGTTATGCAAATCCTACCCCAAGGGACTCGCAACCCTTCCGGCATGAAAAATTTTGGGAATACTATTTCTTTTAATCACTTGGTATAGATAAAGGGGCCTTATGCCTGCATGCGTCCTTATAGATTCAGGAGACCCGGGAGTGTTTGTATGGCAAATTAGTAGGATAAATAAGAGGGCTGGTGGGGACCTTTGGATTTAGCACAAGTAATTGAGACCTTCGGTGATTACATATATGATTAAGGAAATTGAATAAAAATATAAGACTTTAGAATTTCTTTGTTTATTTGCATAGCAATTTGTTTACATATTTACAAATTTGACACAAACAGATAATGAAATATCTGATTATGTCGATAGAAAAGGATTTTATAATGAAGTTAATACTGATTAACAGTGCTGGGGCTAAGTAGCCCATTCAGCAAACCTGTAAAATGTGCAAGAAGTTGGACAGGAAAGGAAGAAGGATCTGGGGTATGGATAATTAGATATTGACTACAGTACACCACGTAACATTGTATTAAAGGCAGGAGAAAATTGGATAATAAATGCAGTTGCAAGACCTACTACAGAGAACCCCTCTTTGTCATGCATATGCAGTTGCATTATGTACAATCGTGCAATTTCATAAACTCGTAATGAATATAAGTTGACTTCGAAGTCTGAGTATCTTTCCAAATTAAAGGAAGTAGAAGAAAATACCATTAATTTTAAAGTGTAAACATAAGGGCACATCTGTCAAAACTTCAGAATGTAAATAAAGGCGCATTTGTCTTCAGAATGTAAACATTAGGGTACATCTCAAAACTTCAGGATGTAAACATGAAGGCGCTTCTGTCAAAACTTCAGAATGTAAACATAAAGGCGCTTCTGTCAAAACTTCAGAATGTAAACATAAAGGCGCTTCTGTCAAAACTTCAGAATGTAAACATAGAGGCGCTTCTGTCAAAACTTCAGAATGTAAACATAAAGGCGCTTCTGTCAAAACTTCAGAATGTAAACACAAAGGTGCATCCGTCAAAACTTCAGAATGTAAACATAAAGGTGCATCTGTCAAAACTTCAGAATGTAAACATAAAGGTGCATCTGTCAAAACTTCAGAATGTAAACATAAAGGCCCATCTGTCAAAATTCCAGAATGTAAACATAAAAGCGCATCTGTCAAAACTTCAGAATGTAAACATAAAGGCGCATCTGTCAAAACTTCAGAATGTAAACATAAAGGCTCTTCTATCAAAACTTCAGAATGTAAACATAAAAGCGCATCTGTCAAAACTTCAGAATGTAAACATAAAGGCTCTTCTATCAAAATTCCAGAATGTAAACATAAAAGCGCATCTGTCAAAACTTCAGAATGTAAACATAAAGGTGCATCTGTCAAAACTTCAGAATATAAACATAAAGGCTCTTCTATCAAAACTTCAGAATGTAAACATAAAGGTGCATCTGTCAAAACTCCAGAATGTAAACATAAAGGCTCATCTGTCAAAACTTCAGAATGTGAACATAAAGGCGCATCTGTCAAAACTCCAGGATGTAAACATAAAGGTGCATCTGTCAAAACTTAAGAATGTAAACATAAAGGTTCTTCTATCAAAACTTCAGAATGTAAACATAAAAGCGCATCTGTCAAAACTTCAGAATGTAAACATAAAGGCTCTTCTATCAAAATTCCAGAATGTAAACATAAAAGCGCATCTGTCAAAACTTCAGAATGTAAACATAAAGGTGCATCTGTCAAAACTTCAATATATAAACATAAAGGCTCTTCTATCAAAACTTCAGAATGTAAACATAAAGGTGCATCTGTCAAAACTCCAGAATGTAAACATAAAGGTGCATCTGTCAAAACTCCAGAATGTAAACATAAAGGTGCATCTGTCAAAACTCCAGAATGTAAACATAAAGGCGCATCTGTCAAAACTTCAGAATGTAAACACAAAGGCGCTTCTGTCAAAACTTCAGAATGTAAACATAAAGGTGCATCTGTCAAAACTTTAGAATGTAAACATAAAGGCGCATCTGTCAAAACTTTAGAATGTAAACATAAAGGCGCATCTGTCAAAACTTCAGAATGTAAACATAAAGGCGCATCTGTCAAAACTCCAGAATGTAAACATAAAGGCGCATCTGTCAAAACTCCAGAAAGTAAACATAAAGGCGCATCTGTCAAAACTTCAGAATGTAAACATAAAGGCTCATCTGTCAAAACTTCAGAATGTAAACATAAAGGCTCATCTGTCAAAACTTCAGAATGTGAACATAAAGGCGCATCTGTCAAAACTCCAGAATTTAAACATAAAGGCGCATCTGTCAAAACTCCAGAATGTAAACATAAAGGCGCATCTGTCAAAACTCCAGAATGTAAACATAAAGGCGCATCTGTCAAAACTCCAGAATTTAAACATAAAAGCGCATCTGTCAAAACTCCAGAATGTAAACATAAAGGCGCATCTGTCAAAACTCCAGAATTTAAACATAAAAGCGCATCTGTCAAAACTTCGGAATGTAAACATAAAGGCGCATCTGTCAAAACTTCAGAATGTAAACATAAAAGCGCATCTGTTAAAACTTCAGAATGTAAACATAAAGGCGCATCTGTCAAAACTCCAGAATGTAAACATAAAGGCGCATCTGTCAAAACTCCAGAATGTAAACATAAAGGTGCATCTGTCAAAACTCCAGAATGTAAACATAAAGGTGCATCTGTCAAAACTTCGGAATGTAAACATAAAGGCGCATCTGTCAAAACTCCAGAATGTAAACATAAAGGTGCATCTGTCAAAACTTTAGAATGTAAACATAAAGGCTCATCTGTCAAAACTTCAGAATGTAAACATAAAAGGTGCATCTGTCAAAACTCCAGAATGTAAACATAAAGGCTCATCTGTCAAAACTTCAGAATGTGAACATAAAGGCGCATCTGTCAAAACTCCAGGATGTAAACATAAAGGTGCATCTGTCAAAACTCTAGAATGTAAACATAAAGGCGCATCTGTCAAAACTCCAGAATGTGAACATAAAGGCTCATCTGTCAAAACTTCAGAATGTGAACATAAAGGCGCATCTGTCAAAACTCCAGAATGTAAACATAAAGGCACATCTGTCAAAACTTCAGAATGTAAACATAAAGGCTCATCTGTCAAAACTTCAGAATGTAAACATAAAGGCTCATCTGTCAAAACTTCAGAATGTGAACATAAAGGCGCATCTGTCAAAACTCCAGAATGTAAACATAAAGGCGCATCTGTCAAAACTTCAGAATGTAAACATAAAGGCTCATCTGTCAAAACTTCGGAATGTAAACATAAAGGCTCATCTGTCAAAACTTCAGAATGTGAACATAAAGGTGCATCTGTCAAAACTCCAGGATGTAAAAATAAAGGTGCATCTGTCAAAACTCCAGAATGTAAACATAAAGGCGCATCTGTCAAAACTTCAGAATGTAAAAATAAAGGCTCATCTGTCAAAACTTCGGAATGTAAACATAAAGGCGCATCTGTCAAAACTCCAGAATGTAAACATAAAGGTGCATCTGTCAAAACTTTAGAATGTAAACATAAAGGCTCATCTGTCAAAACTTCAGAATGTAAACATAAAGGTGCATCTGTCAAAACTTCAGAATGTAAACATAAAGGCTCATCTGTCAAAACTTCAGAATGTAAACATAAAGGCTCATCTGTCAAAACTTCAGAATGTAAACATAAAGGCGCATCTGTCAAAACTCCAGAATGTAAACATAAAGGCGCATCTGTCAAAACTTTAGAATGTAAACATAAAGGCTCATCTGTCAAAACTTCGGAATGTAAACATAAAGGCGCATCTGTCAAAACTTCGGAATGTAAACATAAAAGCGCATCTGTCAAAACTTCAGAATGTAAACATAAAGGTGCATCTGTCAAACTTTCAGAATGTAAACATAAAGGCGCATTTGTCAAAACTTCAGAATGTAAATATAAAGGCTCATCTGTCAAATCTATAGAATGTAAACATAAAGGCTCTTCTATCAAAACTTCAGAATGTAAACATAAAGGCACATCTGTCAAAACTTCAGAATGTAAACATAAAAGCGCATTTGTCAAAACTTCAGAATGTAAACATAAAGGCGCATCTGTCAAAACTTCAGAATGTAAACATAAAGGCGCATCTGTCAAAACTTCAGAATGTAAACATAAAGGAGCATCTGTCGAATCTTCAGAATGTAAACATAGAGGTGCATCTGTCAAAACTTCAGAATGTAAACATAAAAGCGCATCTGTCAAAATTTCAGAATGTAAACATAAAGGCGCATCTGTCAAAACTTCAGAATGTAAACATAAAGGCTCTTCTATCAAAACTTCAGAATGTAAACATAAAGGCGCATTTGTCAAAACTTCAGAATGTAAACATAAAGGCTCATCTGTCAAAACTTCAGAATGTAAACATAAAGGCGCGTCTGTCAAAATTCCAGAATGTAAACATAAAGGTGCATCTGTCAAAACTTCAGAATATAAACATAAAGGCTCTTCTATCAAAACTTCAGAATATAAACATAAAGGCGCATCTGTCAAAACTTCAGAATGTAAACATAAAGGAGCATCTGTCGAATCTTCAGAATGTAAACATAGAGGTGCATCTGTCAAAACTTCAGAATGTAAACATAAAGGTGCATCTGTCAAAACTTCAGAATGTAAACATAAAGGAGCATATGTCAAAACTTCAGAATGTAAACATAAAGGAGCATCTGTCGAATCTTCAGAATGTAAACATAGAGACGCATCTGTCAAAACTTCAGAATGTAAACATAAAGGCCCATCTGTCAATACTTCAGAATGTAAACATAAAGGATAATCTGTTGAATCTTCAGAATGTAAACATAGAGGCGCATCTGTCAAAACTTCAGAATGTAAACATAAAGGTGCATTTGTCAAAACTTCAGAATGTAAACATAAAGGTGCATTTGTCAAAACTTCAGAATGTAAACATAAAGGTGCATCTGTCAAAACTTCAGAATGTAAACATAAAAGAACATCTGTCAAAACTTCAGAATGTAAACATAAAGGAGGATCTGTCGAATCTTCAAAATGTAAACATAGAGGTGCATCTGTCAAAACTTCAAAATGTAAACATAAAGGAGCATCTGTCAAAACTTCAGAATGTAAACATAAAAGAGCATCTGTCAATACTTCAGAATGTAAACATAAAGGAGCATCTGTTGAATCTTCAGAATGTAAACATAGAGGCGCATCTGTCAAAACTTCAGAATGTAAACATAAAGGTGCATCTGTCAAAACTTCAGAATGTAAACATAAAGGTGCATCTGTCAAAACTTCAGAATGTAAACATAAAAGAGCATCTGTCAACACTTCAGAATGTAAACATAAAGGAGGATCTGTCGAATCTTCAGAATGTAAACATAGAGGCGCATCTGTCAAAACTTCGGAATGTAAACATAAAGGAGGATCTGTCGAATCTTCAGAATGTAAACATAGAGGCGCATCTGTCAAAACTTCGGAATGTAAACATAAAGGCGCATCTGTCAAAACTTCAGAATGTAAACATAAAGGAGCATCTGTTGAATCTTCAGAATGTAAACATGGAGGCGCATCTGTCAAAACTTCAGAATGTAAACATAAAGGCGCATCTGTCAAAACTCCAGAATGTAAACAGAAAGGAGCATCTGTTGAATCTTCAGAATGTAAACATGGAGGCGCATCTGTCAAAACTTCAGAATGTAAACATAAAGGCGCATCTGTCAAAACTTCAGAATGTAAACAGAAAGGAGCATCTGTTAAATCTTCAGAATTTGAACATTGACACACATCTGTTGAAACTGAAAATAATATTTCAATTCGTCCTCGTTCAGAGGGACCTTTTCATGTAATGTTAAACCCTCTTGAACTGTCAGCTATTTTTACTGGAATGAATCATTCTTATATTTTAGTTTTAGTAATTAAAAACATTTGCTTGGATTTACTATTTAATAATTTATGATGGGTACCTTACACTGTTA
>NC_090755.1:13784855-13792355 GCF_036898095.1 Palaemon carinicauda
TTGATTTACCTCAATTGTGGTGCGTCCAAATGTGTCTCTTCAAACTGCTCTGCTGACGCGACTTGTAAGGGCAGAGGGAGCAGCTATACGGCTTCTCCCCCGTGTGCGTCCTGATGTGCCTCTTCAGGTTATCCTCCTGCGTAGCTCTGAAGGGGCAGTGCGGGCAGGCGAAGGGCCTCTCGCCCGTGTGCGTGTGGATGTGGCGTGCCAAGTTGGTCGTTTTGATGGAGGAATACGTGCAGTACGGACAGCGGTGCAGCTTCGTCGTCGCCGTGCTCTTGAGGGCGTACGCCAGGGGGATGTCGTCGGATCCAGCCATCCCGACCTGTGTAGGAATAGGTCCTTGTAGTTGGGAGTGACAGCCAAGTATTCTATCCTATTTAGGTAGGGGATAGGGAAGCGGATAGGAGGTCCTTCGAAGGGAGGGGATAGTGAAGGGGTTCTTTGCTACCTTTAAAGGGAGGGAATAGTGTCTTCATGTCCTTCAAAGGGAGGGAATAGCGATGGAGTTCTTAGTGTCCTTCGAAGGGAGGGAATAGGGAAGGGATTCTTCATGTCCTTCAAAGGGAGGGAATAATGAACGGGTTCTTCATGTCCTTCAAAAGGGAGGGAATAGTGATGGGGTCCTTCCTGTCCTTCAAGGGGAGGGAATAGTGAAAGTGTTCTTCATGTCCTTTAAAGGGAGGGAATAGTGAAGGGGTTCTTCCTGTCCTTCAAAGGAGGGAATAGTGAAGGGATTCTTAGTATCCTTCGAAAGTAGGGAATAGTGAAAGGGTTCTTCATGTACTTCTAAGGGAGGGAATAGTGAAAGGGTCCTTCATGTCCTTGTAAGGGAGGGAATAGTGAAAGGGTCCTTCATGTCCTTGTAAGGGAGGGAATAGTGAAAGGGTCCTTCCTGTCCTTCAAAGGGAGGGAATAATGAAGGGGTTCTTCATGTCCTTCAAAGGGAGGGAATAGTGAAAGGGTCCTTCCTGTCCTTCAAAGGGAGGGAATAGTGAAAGGGTTCTTCGTGTCCTTCGAAGGGAGGGAATAGTGAAGGGCATACAGGGAAGGGAATCTGACATACAGAACCTTCAGTTACTTTTATTGTTTAAGGACAAAGTTCATTTGGTTAACAATTACCCCTTTTTCCTTATAAACACTATGTCTTACCTATATCATAAAAAGTATAAGAAGGAGTTTGTTATTATTATTATTATTATTATTATTATTATTATTATTATTATTATTATTATTATTACTTATTTTTCATTTTCTCGTGAGTATATAACTCTGTTGATGTTACACAATATATTAAAGGTGATTATATATTTATATCTTTGTGGCTAAGTTGGTAAGTCACTGGAACCTTAGTTTCTTGAGCCTGGGTTCGATTCCCCCAGGCGACCAGAAGCTATTATCTTTGAGTTGATTCCCCCTTGGGTCTCTGATCCCGAGGTAGAGAGAGAGAGAGAGAGAGAGAGAGAGAGAGAGAGAGAGAGAGAGAGAGAGAGAGAGAGAGAGAGAGAGAGAGAGAGAGATCCAGATATTAGGAGTATAATATATGGCGCATATATATATATATATATATATATATATATATATTATATATATATATATAATATATATATTATATATATACACCCAACAACAACAACAACAACAACAACAGGATAAAGGCTTCAGACATGTCAGTTCCTGTCTGGGGTTTGGCCAGTTATAATCACCACAGTGCGGATTGGTGATGGTGGGAGATTTAATCTGATCGCTCACAGCGCACCAACTACTTCTTTGTATAATAAACGCTCCAAGAAAAGGTCCATTGGCGGACGAAACTGTTGAGCATTTCTACATATACACAACTTTCAATTTTCCTTATGTAGACTACTATATATTGACTTATCTTCGTGCTGAGGAAGATTACATCTGTAATATATATATATATATATATATATATATATATATATATATATATATATATATATATATATATATATATATATATATATATATATATATATATATATATATAAAACGCGTTCGCCTAGCATTCTCATGGCAGCAGACCGATCCCAGCCCGGGACCGTGAGTTGAAGCTATTTATTGGGGAGGCCTTACCTGTGGTTTGCCACCACAGTGGGAGGCTGGGTTTGTCTGGCTGATGTTCTGGTGAGCATCTATGCTGTTGAAATGATCATGCTTATAATAGCAGCCGGAAATGTGAGATCGTAAAAGAAGCCTTTTGTGGACCGCTTGGTCTCTTTGTTTTGCTTGATCTTGCTTGTATGAAAGGTTAGAACCAGTTGTTATTATTATTATTGTTATTATTGTTATTATTATTATTATTATTATTATTATTATTATTATGATTGTTGTTGTGGTTTTTAGTATTGTTATTATTATTATAATAATTATTATTATTTTTTATTAATTCTTATTATTATTTATCATTATTATTATTATTATTATTATTATTATTATTATTATTATTATTGTTGTTTTTATTATTATTTTTATTAATATTTTTGTTTTTATTATTATTATTATTATTATTATTATTATCATTATTATTATTATTATTATTATCATTATTATTATTATTATTATTATTATTTTTATTATTATTATTATCATTATTGTTTTCATTATTATTATTATTATTATTATTATTATTGTATTTATTATTATTATTATTATTATTATTATTATTATTATTATTATTATTTATTCTTATTATTATTTATTAGCATTATTATTATTATCTAAAGTTAAAATGTATAATTATTATTACAAACTGACAAATACTACTACTACTACTACTACTACTAGCTAAGCTACAACCCTAGCCCTAAAAGCAGGATGCAATAAGCCCAATAAGGACTCCAACAAGGGAAAATAGCCCAGTGAGGAAAGGAAATAAACAAACTACAAGAGAAGTAATTAAAAATTAAAATAGAATATAATATTAAGAACGGTAACAACATTAATATAGATCTTTCATATATAAACGATAAAAAGAGGCATGTCAGGCTGTTCAATCTAAAATTATTCGCTGCAAGTTTGAATTTGAAGTTAAGCTACAACCTTAGTCGGAAAAGCAGGATGCTATAAGCCCAAGGGCTCCAATAGGGAAAATAGCCCGGTGGGGAAAGGAAATAAGGAAACGGGTAGAATAGTGTGCCTGAGCGTACCCTCAAGCAAGAGAACTCTAACCAAAGACAGTGGAAGACCATGGTACAGAGGCTATGGCACTACCCAAGACCAGAGAACAGTGGTTTGATTTTGGAGTGTCCTACTCCTAGAAGAGCTGCTTACCATAGCTAAAGAGTCTTCTTCTACCCTTACCAAGAGGAATGTAGCCACTGAACAATTACAGTCCAGTAGTTAACCCCCTTCAGTAAAGAAGAATTTTTCGGTTATCTTAGTGTTGTTAAGTATAAGAGGAAAGATTGTGTGTAAAGAATAGGCCAGACTATTCAGTGTATATGCAGGCAAAAGGAAAACGGTAAGCAGAGAGGGATCCAATATAGTAATATCTTCAGAGCCAAAGAACCCAATCACTCTCAAGCGGTAGTATCTCAATGGGTGACTGGTGTCTTGAGATTTATACTGGATGTTATATATATATATATATATATATATATATATATATATATATATATATATATATATATATATATATATATATATTGGTTAAAAGCTGTCTTGTTCTGACTGATGCACATTTGAGTATTTTAAGAACCAGCATTTAAGGTTATTAAAATACAGCTGTTTTCGTCTCAATTCAAATAAAAAACTTTATTAATTTAATTAGAATAATCTACAAAATTGTGACAATTTGAAAATAAGGAAATTATGAAAAAAGGTTATTCATGATTCTAACAATGCTATAAAATCACTTGACCATTTAATGCCAAATTTGAGTATCGATTGTCCTTCTTTCCTGTGCTTTGAAGGAAAGAATTTATTGTTTCATACTTAAAATTAATTATTAATTATGCTTATCTTCAAATAAGGTAATTTTTTAAAACTTCAAAGTTATTTTTGATTTTTTTTTTTAGAATAAAGGCATTACTGAATGAATTTTTTAAATGAACTTTGTATATTACTTCAAACGTCACTATAAATGCATTTATAATATTTACACTTTAGTGTAATTTTCCTTTAAAATTCACTATAATTCCCTTTATAACCTTTTACTCTATAGTAATTTTCCTTTACATTTTACTTCAAACATCACTATAATTCTCTTCATAACCTTTACATTACAGAGCAATTTTCTTTTAAACCTCACTATAATTCCCTTTATAACCTTTTACTCTTTAAAGTAATTTTCCTTTATCTATTACTTCAAACATCACTACATAATTCTTTTTATAACCTTTACATTTTAGAGGAATTTTCCTTTATGCATCACAACAATTCCCTTTATAACCCTTACCACTCAGATTAATTTTCCTTCAACCTTTACCCTTTAACTTTACTTTCCCCAAAAGAACCTCTGTCAACAGTAATGATAAAGAGACCACTGTTTATACCACCGAAATCCAAGGTGTAATCTATAGCCCTCTCCCAAATCCATACTCGACCCTGAGGAACCCCCAGCAGCGCCCCTGGCGCGACTCAGGAGGACACCCTGTGAGACACCATGTGGGCCTTCAGGCTGTGCTTGTAAGCCGTCTGGTACTGGCAAATATGACAGACGAAGGGCTTCTCCCCCGTGTGGATCCGCTCGTGCCTGGCCAGGTTGTTCTTCTGCGAGCACCTGAAGGGGCAGCGTTGGCAGGCGAAGGGCTTCTCCCCCGTGTGGGTCAGGATGTGGTCCTTCAGGTTGGTCGTCTTCGTCGTGAAGTAGGAGCAGTAAGGGCAGTGGTGCGTCTTGGCTCTGACGTCCCCCGTCGGAGGATGGTGATCTCTTGGGCCCCCTCCTCTTCTTCTGGCGTCGCCTCTGCCTCTGGCGGGGCGTCCTGGGGACCATATCTGTAGGAGGGATATTTAGGCCTTACTTTCTTTGTGTACATTTTCTGTTAGGCTTATTGCAACTTACATATGAACAATTAACTTAGAGGGCATTTTATGGATGGTATTGACAGTAAGTTCAGTTCAATTTCATTTGTAATCAATAATAATCTTTTTTTAAACGTACCTAAATTCAGAATTAAATCGACCGTTGTTATATCCACTGGATTATTTTAACTCTTTTCATAATGGCGTTTCTTAATAATTTTGGTAAAATTATCTTTGCTTTGCTTATATGTATATATATATATATATATATATATATATATATATATATATATATATATATATATATATATATATATATATATATATATGTATGTATGTATATATATGTGTATATATATATATATATATACATATATATATATATACACATATATACATATATATATATATATATATATATATATATATATATATATATATATATATATATATATGTATGTATATATATGTATATATACACTATATATATATATATATATATATATATATATATATATATGTATGTATATATATATGTATATACACATATATACACAAATTCATACACTGTACAATAACAAATGCAGGACAAAGGTCTCAGAATGTCAATTCATGTCTGGAGTTTGACCACTTATCACCAAGCAGGCCAGTTTGCACTGTTGGTGTTAAGAGATTTTCATCTGATCGCTTACAGCAAACCAACCTAGTATGAATGGCCCTGACTAGCAAAAAGGTCATCTTTCAAAGTATGATTATCATAGCTTCTTGAGTTTTATTAAACATGTCCAGTTTTGGTATAATTTTAATGTTTACATTTTGAGCTGATAAAAACTTAGGAAAAGGATCTCTATAACTCCTCAAACATTCCCTTAATTTCCGAGGTCATAGGTCAAAAGAATCCTCCAACGCCCTGACCCAAATTGCGACCCTTATCAAGATCTAGATAATGCAGAGGAATTTTAGAATTATTAGAAGTGTAAATAATATAATACAAAAGGAGTAAGAAAATATACTGTTTGTATTCATTTTATTAACAAAAAACTTTATTCTTTGAAAAAAAAAACTTTCTTTAAAGCATTTCAAAAATGAAATTATGGTCAGGGTATTTATTCCAATTAGAGAGCATAGTTTCCCAAGTGTTAAAACAGATGATAACACTCTCTCTCTCTCTCTCTCTCTCTCTCTCTCTCTCTCTCTCTCTCTCTCTCTCTCTCTCTCTCTCTCTCTCTCTCTCTCTCTCTCTGATTTGTAAATCACCGGTATATAAGAATATCTAAAGAAGGGCTGTTGTGTATTTTAAATATAGAACACAACATTGTCTGACACTCAGAGTGCCTGAATGTTATAACTTGTTGATGATACTCAAGAAATTTAAATTATAAAAAACTTGTCTTTAGCCCTGGTAAATAACAAAACATTTACATATGTGTCTTTCCCTTGAATATATAACAAATGCCGAAAATGGTATTGAACCAATTATATTTTACACATATAGTTTATTTTTTAAAAGTTTTTATATGGAAATCGAACGAAGTACTCTTATCTTTAAGAGCTAATTAAACCCCCCTTTATTTTTACTGGAATTTGTATCCCTTCCTGGAAGATGCATGACTTACTACCAGTACAGTAGCATTTTAAGAGATCATAAGGACAGAACTCGATTCCTAACTTCATCTAGCAAACAAGATAAATACTAAATTAAGTAATTACAGAAATCTCTAATAGTCAAAAGTACACTTTCTCTTAATAAACCCTACAACGTGGATAATTTCACAACTCGACATGTCTCCTACCAGTATAGGAGTCGTTTATATTACACAATGAGGTCCTTCCTCGATTCTTAATATCAACTAGTGAAAATAAATACAAAGTAATTGCAGGAAGCTCTACCAATCAAAAGAACGCTTTCTCCGAATAAAAATAACACTGCAGATAATTTCAGGATTCAATATGTCTCCTACAATAGTCGCTTATGTTGCAAAATGAGATAAGTACTTGATTCTTCCCATCAACTAGCAAACATGATAACGATAAGTTTACATCACCGCAAGAAGCTCTACCAGTCAAAAGTACGCTGTCTCTGAATAAAACCAACACCGCGGAGAGTTTCTAAACAAGCTGACGTTACTTCCATCCTCAGGGATCCCCGAGGCTACGCATTTTCGTGCGAGCACATGTGGATCATGAGGCTGCTCTTCTGGGCGGCTCGGTAGGAGCACAACTGGCACGCGAAGGGCTTCTCCCCCGTGTGAGTCCGCAGGTGCCTCGTCAGGTTGTTCTTCTGTGAGCACCTGAAGGGGCACTGGTTGCAGGCGTAGGGCTTCTCCCCCGTGTGGGTGTGGATGTGGTCCTTCAGATGCGACGTTTTGATCGTGGAATAAGGACAGTAGGGGCAGTGGTGGGTCTTGGCAGTCACGGCCCCCTGGGGAGGCAGGCCCGAAGTGGATCCTTTTCCTCCGAAGGCAGTGGTTCTTCCTTCTCTTGACCTTGATGACCAGACCTGTGTGTGAAATA
>NC_090755.1:13797355-13857355 GCF_036898095.1 Palaemon carinicauda
TATTTATATCTGATCTTTTATCTCATTATCACTGATCTTAAAAAAATATCATTCATTACCTTTTTTATATAATCTATTTGGTATTTCCCTTCCTCCATGGGCTGTTTTCCCTGTTGGAGTCCCTAGGCTTGTAGCATTCTGCTTTTACGACCAGGGCTGTAGCTTAGCTAGTAATAAACATTTGTATCAAGTTATTCCTTCCAAAGTATTGCATATTTTAATGCTAATGACCAATCATAAATAATGTCAACAAACATTTGCATCTTCTTACTTTGGTAATAATGCTTTGCATATTTTCAATAATTTGATCTTCAATAGTTTCCATGTGTTTAAAAAATTCATCACTATCCTTTTTTAGATATTTATGGTAACATTTATCGAGGAATTATTTATCCAAACAAGTGGTTTCGACACCACATTCGAACATTCATAACCAACTTTTTTTTTTACCAAGTACACTATCAGTTGCTTTCACTAATTTTTGTGATTTTTCCTTACATCAATCAATTATTATCCAATCTAGCCATTACTTTGGCATTATATATCAAGAAGACAAAGCATCCATAACTAGTAAATGTGTAAATTTTCGTGGAAAAAAAATAATTTTTTAATTTTCATTAAAATAAAAAAAATTGATAAAATATTCATGTGCTTTCATTTATAATTATTGTGCAATTGAACATACAATTGAATATACGAAAATATTTAGTGATTACAATTATTTTACATGCTTTAAAGTTATATAATTGGTTCTAAAATATGCCATGGACTTATATAGGACCGGAATTCTAATAAGTATAAGATTTTTCAAACACACTCCAATTATCGTAGGCACCCATACAAACATCTCGTTTTCTATAACTCTTAAACTTGTAGTAAGAGAATGTAATATAGGGGATGCTAATCTAATATTCTGTAATGGCCCTTAATTTCAACCCTGTTGTACGAAGTTCCACAAATAACGAAAACATCACCTCATATTTGAAGGTTATCAAGACAAATTTGACTGAAGAGATGTTTAATATTCTTACTACATTCTTGCATCTTTAATAGCGCTATTTTAATTCATAAACAATTACAGTGAAATAGACAAGACACAGTATGGATTCACAAATGCAAAACATACTTTGAAAATTGCTACAAGAAAACAATTTAAAATGATAGACTTTAGGTGCATTATGGAATATAAAACAATTGCTTATAAAGATCCCATTCATTTCTAAAAAGATATATCGACTTGAAAGTGAGCAAGGAAGAATAGTTTATTAAAGTTTTAAACAAATTATAACTTCAAAATACAAAAAAGTAGCAAGTATCGACTCATTTTGCAATAAGAGTCTCGTAAAACAAAATCCTCGAATACTTTCCCTTCACAGATCTTACAAGTATGGGAACCAGTCCTTTCTCTAACACACAATTCCCCAAAATAAAAATGTGATTTCTTACTACAAAATATGTCTTAAGTCTTGTCCCAAATATAACATTTTGTTTAGAGTCTTCTCTTAAATCTAACATTTTGTCTAATATCTTGTCCCAAATGTAGCATTTTGTCTTAAATTTTGCCTTAAATCCTTTCAACCTTATCCCAAATGTAACAATATGGAGAATATTTTGTCCCAAGGGTAACATTTTGATTTTGATAACAGACGCTGACATTTACTAATATTATGATGACATGACTCCCCCCAAAACCTTCGGGTGGAGGCCCCAACTCAAAATTGTTGCTTGTTATGAGTCAGCATGTGACTCTGAACGTGACACTTTTGCGCCGACCTGTAGTTGCACAACGGACACGCGTAAGGCTTTTCCCCCGTGTGGACACGGAGGTGCCTGTTGACGCTGCCCTTCTGCGAAGCACTGAATGAGCAGTGAGGGCACCGGTATGGCTTCTCTCCCGTGTGGGTGCGGATGTGGGTCTTAAGGTTTTCCTTGGCGCTTGATCGGTGAGGACAGTAAGGGCAAGCGAAAGCCTTGGGCTCCGTCGTGTCCTCTGCGTAAACAATGTCCATGCTCTGTAGCAGCCCTTGAGAAATGTCACATTCAGCGACGCCCTCCTCCGCATCGTCGCAAGCTGGTCTCATCTGTAGGGGATGTGGCCATCTTACTCAAAAGGGTCAGTTAAGATAAACATGTTCATGGAAAATACACAATAGATAAGACTTGCCCCTTTAAACTTCCAGTATTCAAACCAAGGTAGCGAGGATCGACTCATTTTGCAATACGAGTCTCGTAAAACAAAATCCTCGAATACTTTCCCTTCACAGATCTTACAAATATGGGAACTAATCCTTTCTCTAACACACAATTCCCCAAAACTAAATAAAATGTCCTTTGTACTACAAAATACATATCCTGAGTCTTGCCCTAAATGTAGCATTTTGTCTTGATTCTTGTCTCAAATGTAATATTTTGTCTTGAGTCTCGTCTCAAATGTAATATTTTGTCTTGAGTCTTATCCCAAATGTTGTCTTGTATATTTTCCCAAATGTAACAGTATGCCTTTAGTCTTGTCCCAAATGTAATATTTTGTCTTTAGTTTTGTCCCAAAATTAACATTTTGCCTTAAATTTGACCTAAATGTAACATTTTGTCTTAAATCTTGTCTCAGATGTAACATTTTGCCTTAAATCCTTTAAACATTATCCCAAATGTGACATTTTGTAGTATATCTTGTCCCAAGGGTAACATTTTTATTTTGATAACAGACGCTGACATCTGCTAATATTATGATGACACGACTCCCCCCCAAAACCTTCGGGTGGAGGTCCGGACTCAAAATTGTTGCTTGTTATGAGTCAGCATGTGACTCTGAAGGTGACACTTTTGCGCCGACCTATAGTTGCACAACGGACACGCGTAAGGCTTTTCCCCCGTGTGGACACGGAGGTGCCTGTTGACGCTGCCCTTCTGCGAAGCACTGAACGAGCAGTGAGGGCACCGGTACGGCTTCTCTCCTGTGTGGGTGCGGATGTGGGTCTTGAGGTATTCCCTGGCGCTTGATCGGTGAGGACAGTAAGGGCAAGCGAAAGCCTTGGGCTCCATCGTGTCCTCTGCGTAAACACTGTTCATGCTCTGTAGCATCCCTTGAGAAATCTCGTATTCACCGACGCCCTCCTCCGCATCGTCGCAAGCTGGTCTCATCTGTAGGGGATGTGGCCATCTTACTCAAAAGGGTCAGTTAAGATAAACATGTTCATGGAAAATACACAAAGGATAAGACTTGCCTCTTTAAATTTCCAATGTTTAAACCAAGGTGGTGTTATTTTCTTTCTTTGTAAAGAAACAAATGTGAATTATGTCTTCAAAATTAATTTAAACGTTAATATGAAAGCATTTTTGTACTAACCTAGACATGCTTTTGTCCTAAAATTTGAATACCAGTTAGGGATGCCTAAAACACCTGAACCAGACTTCCCTGATTTGTATAGACTTTCAAATATTTTAGGTCGTTACCTAGCAGCTAAACCTACTAAACGAATTAGAAATACTCAAGGAGAGAGGTTAACAGCCCCGTACATAAAGTTTTGGAAGGAAAATCTCTTCTTATGTCACCCCTTATGAGGAAATAACATATAGATAATTGATACAAAATATGAATTATTATCATGGTAAATTTCAGTGGATAGAAATATCAAATAAATTTCACAGTAAATGTACCTTGAATGGAAGAATTTTAGAAATTTATTATTTTTTTTTTTCGAAATTTATCTTTGATAAATCAAGGACAATCAGAATGTCTGATAGTTGATAGAGAAAGACACAGAGAGAAGCCATACAGCCTGTATTGATTAATACAGTATATCGATTTACTGCCACCAAACACAAAATATAGCATAGTTTTTTCTTATTACTGGGTTGTTTCAGCTGGTGTGCTTCTTTATTGCTTCATCACAAATAAAAAAAGATAGATTTTTCTGGTAATTTTTGCAAAATATTAAAAATAAAAACTTCTATGTAGGGTTGTGTTGGCCGATGTGGTAACGTCCCTGACTGGTGAACGCCAGACTGGGGTTCGTTAGTTTCTTTAGTCGCTGCAACCTCGCCATCCTTGTGACCTAAGGATAGGAGGTTTGGGGGTGCCTATTGGTCTATCTGCTGGGTCATCAGTAGCCATTGCCTGGCCCTCCTTGGTCCTAGCTTGGGGGGAGAGGGGGCTTGGGCACTGATCATATGTATATATGGTCAGTCTCTAGGGCATTGACCTGCTTGATAGGGCAATGTCACTGTGCCTTGCCCCTGCCATTCATGAGTGGCCTGTAAACCTTTAAAGACCTTGAAATCACCATTCAGGCAAGAAAGTTAAATGTCTGAATGGTTTTATTTAGAAAGTATGACTGACTAACGATGGAGGATTTCTGGAAATGTTCATGGTTTTCTCCTCGAACAAAATATCCCCATAACTACTGATGAAAATGGGCTGAACTTTTACAGCAACCATTAAAAGATCTAAAGTAGTCAAATCAAAGTTTCAATGCCCCACTAAAAAATAATAAAAAAGAAGATTTCATATCTAAATTTTGGCTCCATATACCTCCTCAACACTGCATTGAATTTTGTTTCACTTCTCTGAACATGTCAGTCAGCGACGCTGGCGTGATTTGAAATGCCCATGGATGGAGGAATGGTGCCATGTCAAGTTCGACTTTTTCATTGCCCTATAGGCGCACAGGTTGCAAGCGTAAGGCTTCTCTCTGTCTTAATATCTTAATTGGTTTTACTTTATATGAGTGATGCAATGGACCCAAACCTGGGGTCTATGGTTGCAACTCTATACTCCACTAGCCTTGTATCTGAGGGCTCTTTAAGATGTTCACCGTTTCCTTGATGGCAGCAATCTGCACCTCATTTATGCTTGGCCAACTTGGTATCTCTCCTGTGTGAGTCCTGATGTGAGTCTTCATATTGCCCAACTGAGATGCCCTCATGGGACAGTATGGACAGATGAAGGGCTTATCCCCTGTTTGAGTCCGCATGTGGCGAGCGAGCACGCTCTTCTTGGAGGCAATGTAGAGGCAGTCATGGGACTTCAGGGTGATTTTCTTCCTGTTGGCATTGTCATCGGAGGAAGGATGGTCCTCTAGGGGGGAAGCTTCGTCCATCCTGTACTTTTCTTCTGGATGTTTTTGATATTGCCCCTCTCTGATGTGCCACACGTCCTCAATCGGTGTCACCTGTTGAAGAAAAGGTGAGGTCTGACGTTATCCCTCTCTGGGGTGCCACACGTCCACAGTCGGCGCCGCTTGTTGAATAAAAGTGGAGGTCTCTTATTCACTGATGAACGTAAAAGTAACTAAGGTAATCAACAAAAAGAGACAAAGCTCGCCAATTTCACAGCAGTGATATAAAATTGCAGATACAGGGCCTTTTACAAATATATACTTTCATGTCTATATTTTCTTCATTCGTTCATTCTTTGTTTTACTTATTGATATATGTTCAAAAACATTTTTTTTATTATACAGTAATTCATTTTATGACAATTTTACCATCCTTTCATTTTCTCTTGTCTATACTTTTAGTCTTGAGAGCAAACGTATAAAGACAAGCTCTAGAGACTAGAGTCTAGACAGTCATGAACGAACGAACAATCCTTTCGTTGTATAGCAAGTAGCGTGAGAAATAAAGAAGGCAAGTCCCATAATGTGTGACCTTTAGTTTTTCTTCAGAGAAAATAGACACCAAAATAACGAAATAATGTCATGAGCCAGTAAGTACAGAGGAAAGAAGAGAATTCCAAAACTGGAATCTGTATTTCAAATCATTATGTCCTACGCCTGTTAACGCAAAGGACCTCGCTTAGATTTCGCCAGTCGTCTCTAACTTAAGCTTTTAATTCGATACTTCTCCATTCATCATCTCCTACAGTACTTCGCACTTCATAGTCCTCAACCATGTAAGCCTGGGTCTTCCAATTCATCTAGTGCCTTGTGGAGCCCAGCTGAACGTTTGGTGAACTAATCTCTCTTGGAGAGTGCGAAGAGCATGCCCAAACCATCGCCATCTACCCCTGATCATGATTTCATACGCGTATGGCGCTCGAGTAATCTCTCTTATAGATTTCAAATAATTCAATTTTGGGATAAAGATACAAAAGTTAATCTTGATTTCAATTTCTACTTTTTATTAACAGAAAATAATGAAATTTATTTTACCAAAAAAAAACAACTTTCAGAAATTTAAAATAAAAAAAGTTTGAAGAAACCTCAGTTTTGTACACTAACATCACTCTTGAGTTTAATATTTTTTCTACAAAAATTATCATTTGAAAGTCACATTAATTGAAATAACAATAAAAGGAGACAACTTTACAACATCTTTCAGATGTCTTTTGAAAGTTCTTCAAGATTCTGCTCTTAGCAAATGCCAAACTAATTCACTTGGGTTAACTCAAGTATTTGTTTCTTTCATTGCCAAAATACAATAGCTTCCATAGAGATTGTGTATATACACACAGCATGGCACGAGCCTAGTTTTAATTTTGAATACAACTTCTTTGAAAGAGCCATGTTGATAAAAGAAACGACTACTTGTTAACCCCAAATGTTTCGTGAGTAAGCATATGAGTGGTCAAGTTCGACTTTTGAGAGCACTGGTATGGACAGAGCGTGCAAGCGTAAGGTTTCTCTCCCGTGTGCGTCCGTATGTGCGACTTGATGTTGCTTTCTTGCGTGGCTCTAAAGGGGCAGTAAGGACAAGGGAAGGGCTTTTCCCCTGTGTGGGTTCGCATGTGCCTGATGAGCTTGCTTCTGAAAGGAGCTCGGAAGGAGCACCAGGGGCACGTCAAGTTGCCGTCCTTTTTAGCACCTCCGATTGAACCGTCGTCGTCTGCACTGGCGGATACGGCCGCGTTGAAGATGCCGCGATGTTGCACTTTCCTGCCATATCCACTGCATTGCATGCTCTGCACGGGCGCAGGAAGGCCTCCGGGTTGTGAGTCTTCGTGTAACGTCCCGACCTGCAGAAGAACATCAGCTTAACTCAAAATGGATGCGAGATTTGAGGCTCATTACATTATATGTACAGCATTAAATTCTTTAATACTACCCAGACAAACTGATATTAACTGAAAATAAAGATGTTTTTTGTCAACCACAACAAGACACCTATCAAAGCTGAAGAGATCTACTGATGAAATAAACAAAATCTGTGTATATTTAGCAAAATTTCCATCACAGGTCATTATCGCCCATTTTTTATTTCTGGCGTGAAAGGTTTTGCATCAGAATTCATGAAGAATATTTTTTTTTTTTTTTCATTACAGCAGCCTCTTTCATTCTTATTGCTATATTAGTTATATATATTTAAGTAAATACATATAACCATTTCCAAATATTCTCTTGCAAACTTTATAAGATGTGTTATCTAGTATTGCAAGAAGTGTGCTTTAGAAGAATTTGTACAATTTCTTCAATTGTTTACTGTTAACCTTTTATTATTGTCATTATTATCATTACAAAAGCTTTCCCATCATTTAATTTCTACCCATTGTGTAAACATCTCCACAAAAACAGGCATAACCTGCACAACAAATAAAACACAAGTACGCATGATACCGTAAGCGGATAAGAAACCCGAATTCGCAAGAGGTCGTTATTCCTCACCTCTTCAAGGCTAGACATAGCCAGTGAAAACACTTGGGGCAGAAAATTAACCCTCAGGAAGTTACTCTTCATTTCTTAATTTGATCAATCGAATTCTACTTTCTTTTATAGCTACCAAGGTTTATTCGTTGTGAATGAGTACTGTACCGCTTCCATGATAAAAAATAAAGCTAATATTGATAATATTAATTATGCTAGTAATAATAATAATCAGCTCTATTACGATGATTATAAGAAATATCATATTCTGACACCACTGAAATAATTAGATAGTAAATGAGAAACTCATAAAAACAAATGCCTTCTAATAATGACAGTTCAGTGTGGAGCACACCGTTAAAACAACACACTGGCCACACAGTGTCAACAAAAGATGCTGGGAAAGAGTGACTTTCTACGAAGTATAGCGGCTACTTTTTAATCTTGTGTTTGTTCGACTTTCACTGATCTTTTATCGGCATTAATTTTCAATTGTCGTCTCTTCTCGGTAACATTGCTTTTATGTATAAAGTTGAGTGCCCTGATGTCTTTCTTAAAAAAGTAATGTCTATCTGACGATTGTCTTACTCTTGCGTTCTCACGCTGAAATAGAATTAACTCTTTCAGTTCTACCCCCCACATAAAAGGATTTGTCATTTTAGCGGCAGGCCCTCTGGGGGGCATACAAAATCACTTAATTTCTTTAGATCAAAACTTATTTGAGTTAGGAATTTACATTTTTCTTTTTGTAGAGCTGTGTAAATTTTTTTTCATGTTATATAGTTTTTAAATATTTCATAATTTATACATGCATGTACAGTATAATAAAAGAAAAATATAGGAAATTACTTGATATGAAATGCATCTGACACTGAGCGATTAGGAATCCCCAGATGTAGAATACATCCAATGGCGTTCAAAGGGTTAATAATAATAATAATGATAAAAGAGTATTTCTCAGTTTAGATTTCATACCATCACTCAAAATAAGATGCATTTGACTTGCCTGGCGTCAACGGACGAGGAAGAACATCAGCCTAATGAGAAGTATTTTGACCAATGAGAATTGGTTTTCTTGTGTGGCCAAGCAGAACAGTGGATTGGACTGCCTTGTTCTTTTTATTTGAACATAGTTTATTTACAAGGATTTTCACATGCAGCTCTACTCATATTTTCTTTAGGTAATATTGTGTATACCTTCGGGTCTGTTTACATAATCTATGATAACAAAAGGCTATGTAAACATGGAACCAATGCTTTTCAGACCTCCAGTTCAATTAAACATAGAAACACTTATTCTCACAGATGCATATTTATACAATTGAACATCAAATCCTTCCTCGAAACTAATGGTCAGGATGTTCAAGAAGCATGTGTTTCGTCAAATAGTGCCTATGTGAGCCCCAAAAGGGACACAGCTGACACTTGTACGGTTTTTCCCCCGTGTGCGTCCGCACGTGCGTCTTGATGTGTATCTCCTGGTTTGCTCTGAAGGAACAGTAAGGACACTTGAAGGGCTTCTCCCCCGTGTGGGTTCGCATATGCCTGACCAGCTTGCTCCTGAACTGGGCCTGGTACGGACACCAGGGACAGGACAGTCCGGCATCCTGCTCAGAAGATCCGTGGCTCTGCTCGACCACGATGTCCGTTCTGCAGGCTGGAATTTCCGGGTTGTACGAGGGCATACGGCGTCTTCCATACGGAGCGTGTTCGTGAGGCATCGCAGCTGTTGCCTGTAAGATAGGTATCGTCTCACTCAACAGACTTTCAAGGTCAAAGATAGTTGTCTTGATGCATGGCATCCTATTTTTGAGATTAGTAACTAATAAATGATCCAGTTAAATAATTACAATCTCATATTCTCATTTCACCAGATACAGTATGCTGTTTTTTTCAAATTTCTGTCCACCCAAGTACCCCAAAATTACAAATAGCCTGACAATTTGATTTTAATTAGTTGCTTAGAAAACTGCAAATAGTAAAAACAAAAATGATTAATGTCTAAGGGTAAATATATCAAGCTTTGGGAAATTTAAAGTTGCCATTGATTGCTTCGATCAAACTATGTTACTGTCGGAAAACTGTTAATTCCCTGCTGCAGTATAACCTTGTCTCTAAAAGAAAGGTAGCTTATGTTCTTCAGAAAACCTACTGGAAGGTATAAAGTTCCCAAGCCATCCTAAATGAAGCAACAAACAGGAAGTTCAGGGGAGGCAATTCAGGCAAAAAAAAAAAAATTGCTGACTCGGCTTTCAAACGGGAAGTTCAGGTGAGGGAACTCCAGCCAAAAAAGTGCTAACTCAGCTTTCAAACAGGAAGTTCAGGCAAGGGAACTTCAGCCAAAAAATTGCTGACTCTGCTTTCAAACGGGAAGTTTAGGCGAGGGAACTCCAGCCAAAAAAATTGCTGACTCGACTTTCAAACGGGAAGTTTAGGCGAGGGAACTCCAGCCAAAAAAATTGCTGACTCGGCTTTCAAACAGGAAGTTCAGGAGAGGGAACTCCAGCCAAAAAAAATGCTAACTCAGCTTTCAAACACCCAGGAATAAATACGGTGAATTACATTAGATTTAAAGACTATTCTATCCAGTGTAACTAAATAGCCATAGCATCACTCCGTAATCTGTCAAGGTTTATCTTACTGCAAAGGGAGACCGTTGCACCTTGAGGTAGATCCATTAGCCCTGGGTAAAGATTGCTAAAAACTTCAGTGTCATGATTGCTGGATAATAACTTCAGTTTTCCAGAAAGGATGATATTTTTGGGGCCTTACAGCACATTGTGATGCAATATTTGGTGGAACCTCTCACATGGGATCCAGGTATCCACATGAAACTACTTCATTCAATGTAAATGATTGATTGGCTATGAACTTCATCGATACACAAAAATACCAGCAAATAAATCCAATAGTTTTAATGAGTTACTCTAAACACAAAATTTATGCTTTATGTTTAAATGGAATTATCAACAGTACACAATTTGACTTCATTTAAGGAGCCAACAATGAAGAAGAGGGAAGGTAAAGTCCTCGTAGTGCACTGTGGATATTTGCGGCATCCCTTTGACCCAAACTGCACCTGGTTTTTAGCTTTCTACTTTACACTGATGGGTCTCCTCCCCATTTCATCTCTGTGCTAATTGGCATCCCCAGACCACGTGCTGGGCTCCATGACCTGTATCAGCTCCAATCGGAGGCAAAAGTTGGCATAAATGGTGCAATACCATACATTAGAAAGCGAGACTTGATTTTTCATACCCATTAGAGCCAAAATCTAGTAAGCTCTACTTAATGGTCATGATTATGTGGTAGCAGAGTGTTTCATCTCAACTACTGTCCCTAAACTAGAGGGTTGATTACCCAGATGCATAGTCTTCAACTATTTCAATCTAAAACATCATCCTTCTCCAAACTACTTTTTGAGAAATCCTCCTTTACTTTCTCATGTCTAATTCTATGCCTCCCTCTTGGCTTTCTACCCCTGACAGGTTCCACCCTAGCCATCTTCATCCCTTTGCATTCTCCCATCCTTACTACAGGTCCATACCACCTGAATCTTGACACTATTACCATATCGGTAATCTATACCAACTCAGGACTTCTAATTTCGTCAATTGTCAGCCTCTCGTGCAGTGAGCTTCCCAAAGTTATAGCACAATGTCCTAATTTGTGGTCCTCCCTTTATTACTCCTTTTGTCCAAAAAAGGACTTTAATAGGAGACCATTTAAAATCATAAAAGAAGGGGTGTATACAAGCTTGTTCTAAGTATAGCACTAGAGTTAATTTTTAACAATTTTTTTCAACATAAACCAAGAAGGATATTTTAATAACTAAAACACTTTGATTAATCATTTCCACCAAGCATAGTAGATAATTTAAATGACTTTTATTTACAATTTACCTATACAATCATGTAACTTTATAGAGTTCTCAATGCAGGTACCATCCATATTCTCACAGTCCCAAGTACGTATGTACTGTACGTCTGTACCTGACTTAGACAACTCATGACAATGAATGGTTTTTAAACCTTAACAGAATTTGAGAATATTAGTTTTCAGACCTTTAAGTGTATATATATGTATGTATATATATAATTATACAGATCATAGGGACTATGTAACATCAATGTTAATCATTCTAACTGGAGTGATATTTGAAACACACACTTAAAACCAAATGACTGCCAAGAAGTGGTCCTTTTCTATCAAGAGTAGCTGTTAGGACATCATAAAAGCCAGCTAAACGAAGAGACATGAATATATGATTTGAAAAAATATAAGAGGACATGTAATCTTTCTATTAGAATGATTTAAAACATTTAACTTAGACGAAGAAGGCGGCATTTATTTCCATTTCTAAGATGACATTCTTAGGGGAATTTCTTGACTTATGTTAATTTATTTCTCAAGTCATATTCTTCTTTTCAAGGTGCACAATTTTCACGAGTTTCAAGTGTCAAAATCTCTCATTTTTCCTGCTAGGGTTGTAGCTGAGGGTATGATAATAATAATAATAATAATAATAATAATAATAATAATAATAATAATAATAATAATAATAATAATAAACACATCAGCATTTTGACTAAAAAATATTGTTTTCAGTAACAAAAAAAAAGTATGCATTATTTTTAAGCAATTGAAGGTGTGTCTCTCTTCCAACAAAAACAATAATAAAAGATATAGAGCAAAATCTGAAATGAAAAAAGGTATGGCAGAGATTAGACCATCTACCCTCTTCCGCAGAATGTGCTCAGATCAAATTCTCCAAGAAACTACTAATCTTTACTTCAAAATTATTCCACTAAATTGACCACTGCTCTTCCTAGTTTTTGCATTTGTCATAGAAAGATACGATAAATAATTAATTAATTTAATTACTTTTTACTCTTTTCTTAAAAGTGTTTGTGCACACTGCTAACGATGATAAAAATTACAACTGTGAGTTCTGTCTTGGCTGATGCGTCTGAAGATGGCTGTTCAGATTCGACTTCTGCGAGCACCTGTACGGGCAGTGCGCGCATGCGTAGGGCTTCTCTCCCGTATGCGTACGAATGTGCGACTTGATGTTAATCTCCTGCGTGGCTCTGAAGGGGCAGTAAGGACACGCGAAGGGCCTCTCGCCTGTGTGCGTATGGACGTGCCTCATCAAGTTGGTGGTCTTGTTCGTGACGTAGTCGCAGTAGGAGCACTTGTGCACCTTCCCTCCTTGAGAGGCGGTCTTCCTTATCTCTGTGGCTCCCGTCGTCCATCTCGGCTTCATCACCTGTTGGGGAGGGCTGGCTTAATATAAGGCTGATTCACAGGGCTTCTACAATTTACGCTTATAAAGGTTAGGGTCTGTGATATTCTTGTACGGAGGTCAAACTCGGCCCTATAGATAAAGTTCATTACTTTTCATGATGTCTTATATTGATTCATATGACATTATTGTTGATAAAAGTGAGCAATATTATACACAGTCGTCTGATTAAGTCATGACGATACTCGCCTTGCTTCAACGAAAACATATGGACGACTTTTCGACACATGTAATGTATCATAAACAATGTGTTTTTTCGATTATATTTTTAGCCAGGATTACCTAAAGTCATTTAAGCTTTGGTTCAATGTCTTCCCCAATTTACTTTTGCTTATTATTTTAGGAGGTTTGTTTCCATTCCTAATATATGGTATTGAAAGTATTTAAAATAATTCATTGAGAAATTATAACACCTTGGTGATGTAAAGGGCCAACACTGGCTTGAGTCTTCCTAGCCACTCTGGGTTTTATTCTTACTTCAAGAGGAGAATGTCTTCCTTTATGGCTATCATGCAAATCATAGATGCAAGAAATAAAGTACAGCATATTATTTACCAACCATAACTAAAAATTGTTTAAAAAAAGAGAAAAATACACAATGCAATATGTACTTCAAATTTTTTATTTTCCATTACAAATCATTTCAACATAAAGATTTATTATTTTCTTTTACTTCAAAGAATAAAACAGAAATAGATGATAAGAAATCTAGGGTGTTCACAGATTCTAAGTTACTTTTGTCAAAAGCCAGAAAAGAATATTACATAATAGCTTTCTTTGTATCAAGAAAGACTTCGAAATCCAGTTGTGTTTCAGACGAGACATCTTTCTATCGTTTCAAAGCAGTCATTCACTATCGAGAATTATTCATGAGTTGAAGAGAAAGGTAAATCATTCATTCTATATCAACAAATATCCATAAGAATATTAGACATGGAATTAAGTTTAATATCTTAAACATTGTATCAAGTTTTCTTTTGAAACATAGTGTCAAATCTACAGTATTATATTGCCAAGTACAAGAGACTGTTCTCATAGGTTCCATCACCAAAATTTAATATATATATATATATATATACAGGGTATATATATTAGTTCTAAAATATCCACCTTTTATATGTTACTAAAAATAACTAATAGGAGAAAACTTCCAAAATCTAAGACTTGGGACCCTGCTGATGACTGAGCATGTGGTGATGTAAACTGGACTTGTGTGATGACCTGTAGGAGCACTGCGTGCAGGCATAAGGCTTTTCCCCCGTGTGAGTGCGTATGTGCGACTTGATGTTGTTCTCCTGGGCAGCCCTGAAGGGGCAGAAGGGGCAGGCGTAGGGCTTCTCCCCCGTGTGGGTGTGTATATGCCGCAGGAGGTTCGTCGTCTTGTTGGTCACGTAGTCGCAGTAGTTGCAACTGTGGGTCTTGCCCGTGTAACTGCCCTTCCTCTTCTTGTTGCCTTCCGTGGGCCAGCCCAACGACGACTTGGTCACCTGTTGAAGAGGGGGCGCTTCTTAAGTACTGGGTTTATTCATTGGGGGCATTTAAGTCGTGAATAATGAGTGAAATGGGTTGGGTTCTTAAAGCAATGTTTGTTAAAGACAAATTTTTTTTTTTTAGTTCATACAATAATTTGATATATTTTTTGTTTAGAATGTACTGATATTGGTTTGCTTCTTAAAAAGTATTAATAGTCTACATTTTGCGGCTCCATTGCAAAATTATTATATTTACCTCAAAGAAGTCTTCATCTTCCCAAAATCATGAAAACATCACCAATAAAACAATGGTAAAAGCAGACAATGGCGTCTTCTAAAAATATTGGAGATAAGCTCTTAGATTCCACTAATCTAACACAAAGCTAATTATTTGCTCATTCTGTGAATTGGAAACCATTATGCTAAATGCCAAGAGTGCACAAATTCCTCAGAATAGTTTATAGGAGAACCCTGTGAATGCAGGGTTGGTGGTGGCCGATGTGGTAACGTTCCTGACTGGTGAAAGCCAGACTGGGCAGTCCGAGTCCCGCTCAAACTCGTTAGTTTCTTTGGTCGCTGCAACCTCACCATCCTTGTGAGATAAGGATGGGGGGGTTTGGGGGAGCCTATAGGTCTCTGCTGAGCCATCAGCAGCCATTGCCTGGTCCTCCTTGTCCTAGCTTGGGTGGAGAGGGGGATTGGGCGCTGATCATATGTATATATATGGTCAGTCTCTAAGGCATTTTCCTGCTTGATAGGGCAATGTCATTATCTCTTGCCTCTGCCATTCATGAGTGGCCTTTAAACCTTAGGATGTTTACTTTCTAAGGAGCTATTACAATTGTGGGATGTTGGTAATGGAAGAAAATCTTCTGTACTTTGGCATTCAATCGACCTAGAGAAATAAAGATGAACGGTTATAGCGTACAGGTCCTACTGTTTCTTAAAACCACATCCTATGCAGTTTATAGAAGTTAACGATCATGTAATTCAACTACGACACCAGTTCGCGAGGTCAAATCATAGATAAGAAAGCTAACACGCCCAATTGACCCGTTCCCGGCAAAGAAAATATATTATTAATAAAATTTCAAGATTTTTATTTTCAGATGTAAATTACACTATATTCCTTTCAAAATAGGAGGCAGTCGAGTAATGTTAGATTTCATCCTCATCTCCTATGCCTATTGACGCAAAGGGCCTCGGTTAGATTGATGGTTAAACTTTGATAAACTCAAGCAAACTAGGATTACCAAGATATTAATGGATTCTATATATCAAAAAGTTTTTCTGTCTGCAATTTCTCTTCTTGACTCCAAGCTTTATTTGTACCTCCTGGGACGGAAAGCCTTACTTCCTCAGGAAGAAACCCTTATTACCGTAACTTCCAAAGCCAAAATGTTTGGATGGAAAGGAAATGTTGGGGGGAGAATGAAATCAAGAGATATGTGAAGTTACAACCAGCCTTTATTTGCAAACACAGATGCTAACTCAAACAGCAGATATCAATTTGGAACAACCGAAAAGTAGACAGATAAGAGATACTGCATTTTTCTCTCTCGGTTAGAATTATGCAATGAAATTTTATCTTTTTTAGTTGAATAATAATAATAGTAGTACAGTACCTGTATTGACTAATTCAATAATAGAAAACAAAAATAAATTATAAATTTCTGGTGAACTATCTATTAACAAAACTTTTTTACAACTATTTATTAAATTCATGAGGGGCACAAAATCAAAAGAAATAATTATTGGACATTGATCCCATAATTCTGTAACAAACTGAACTCATAAACTTGATTTCACAAAGAAAAAAATAGATTGTCATTAGATCGAAGTTTAATCTCATTTTTTTATCTATCAGTTCATGCTTCAAAGAAATTATCAACAAATATATGCAAAATGGAAATGTCACAATGGCGAAAAGTTCTCAAACACACCTTGACGCATTGCTATACCACTGAGCCAACGAAAAGCAAATGATCTTGACGCATTTCTGATACCACTGAGCCAATGAAAAGCAAATGATCTTGACACATTTCTGATACCACCGAGCTAATGAAAAGCAAATGATCTTGACACATTTCTGATACCACCGAGCTAATGAAAAGCAAATGATCTTGACACATTTCTGATACCACTGAGCCAATGAAAACCAAATGATCTTGACACATTTCTGATACCACTGAGCCAACGAAAACCTAATGATCTTGACACGTTTCTGATACCACTGAGCCAATGAAAACCAAATGATCTTGACACATTTCTGATACCACTGAGCCAACGAAAAGCAAATGATCTTGACACATTTCTGATACCACTGAGCCAACGAAAAGCAAATGATCTTGACACATTTCTGATACCACTGAGCCAACGAAAAGAAAATGATCTTGACACATTTCTGATACCACTGAGCCAACGAAAAGCAAATGATCTTGACACATTTCTGATACCACTGAGCCAACGAAAAGCAAATGATCTTGACACATTTCTGATACCACTGAGCCAACGAAAAGCAAATGATCTTGACACATTTCTGATACCACTGAGCCAACGAAAAGCAAATGATCTTGACACATTTCTGATACCACTGAGCCAATGAAAAGCAAATGATCTTGACACATTTCTGATACCACTGAGCCAACAAAACTCAAATGATCTTGACACGTTTCTGATACCACTGAGCCAACGAAAACCTAATGATCTTGACACGTTTCTGATACCACTGAGCCAATGAAAAGCCAAATGATCTTTACATATTTCTGATACCACTGAGCTAACAAAACAAATGATCTTGACACATTACTGATACTACTGAGCCAACGAAAGGCAAATGATCTTGACACATTTCTGATACTACTGAGCCAACAAAAGGCAAATGATCTTGACACATTTCTGATACCACTGAGTCAATGAAAAGCAAATGATCTCGACACATTTCTGATAACACTGAGCCAACAAAAAGCAAATGATCTTGACACATTTTTGATACCACTGAGCCAACGAAAAGGCAAATGATCTTGACACATTTCTGATACCACTGAGCAATGAAAAGCAAATGATCGACACATTTCTGATAACACTGAGCCAACAAAAAGCAAATGATCTTGACACATTTTTGATACCACTGAGCCAACGAGGAAATGATCTTGACACATTTCTGATACCACTGAGCCAACGAAAAGGAAATGATGAGAATAAGAGGAAGAATGAGAGGGGAAAATTATAAAACTATTAAGTAAATTATTTTGGACCAGGACCCACGCCACCGCCAGACTCGGTCGTCCTCCGGTGCATCTTCTGTATGTGGGTGTTCAAATTCGACCTCTGGGCTGATCGGAAGCTGCAGTGTGGGCAGGCGTACGGTCTCTCCCCCGTGTGCTTCCGGATGTGGTCCTTGAGGTTATTCCTGTGGGAGGCAGTGTAGGGGCAGTAGCTGCAGGCGAAAGGCTTCTCTCCCGTATGCTTCCTCAGGTGCTGCCTCAACATGCTCGGTGTCACAGCGCAGTAAGAGCAGTAGAGGCACTGGTAGGGCGTCTTCCCGGAGTGTCCGAAGACGTGTCTCCGGTAGTCGCTGAGGTCTGTTGTGGAGAAGGTGCAAGTGGGGCAGTGGTGGACTTTGCTGCTGCTGCTGCCACTGCCGCCGGCGCCAGAGGAAGAAGAAGAAGGGGCTGTGCGGTGGACGGCGCTTGCTTCTCCAGGGGCGTTTCTGGAGGCCTTCTTCTGCATCCAGCTGGTGATGCTTCCCACCATCTGTTGAGGAAGGCTGATCTTATTCACTTGTATCACATAGGGATAGAGGGAGCAAGTGGACGAGGATAGACATTTTGAAAATAATGTTATTTCTTTTAGTCAATCTCAAAATCGAATTAAAATGAGAACCAAGCCTAAAGAAGTTTCAAGTCTAAATCCAAGATCTCTTGAACATAAATGAGGCAAATTCTATGAAAATGATTACTCATTATCTTAGTGTCTCAAAGATCTTCATATGAGCACAGGTGGATACATTTATGAGCAGATTCTATGAATATAGTAATACTGTATGTATAAAGTATATGTATACTGTATATCAATGTATCCTTACGTGAAAACACGGGGTATTAGAGAGAGAGAAATTTATGTGGTGTAGAATAGGATTTTCAGTTTCTTTACATCTGGCAATGCAGTAAAACCAAGATTATTTGTTTGCCCGTTTAATAAAAAAAAAGCAAAATAAATGCTTTAATAGTTAATTCCCCTTATGAATCTCACCAGATAAGAGAAAGTCAATTAAACGTAAGAAATAGAAAAATTTAATGTTCTTGTGTTGAGAAATTTAATTTTTTAGCCCGAGTAAATATGGAATGAAATATTCACCGTTATTTTCCAACCATGGTTAATGTCACATTTCCTGTTATAATTGCAAAAACAGAGAGAGAGAGAGAGAGAGAGAGAGAGAGAGAGAGAGAGAGAGAGAGAGAGAGAGATTAAACTTGTAGAGATCTAAGTCCTTCACTAAGTCCTTCATGTGTTCCGATATCCGATGTAGCATCAATTAACCAGTATACCCAAAATACATCTCTAACGTCAATAGCATTTTTTTTTTTAAAAAGCTAAACAATAATTAAAATTATAAGAATAAACTAGCTTTGCCATAATTTGAATTATGTACTTATTTGGTATAAAAATTTTATGCCCTTATCAATTTTTACTTTTGCTATTATAAAAGATAAAAGTCGCTCATGAGCGACAGGTTTTAAACCCCTCTAATGAATGGCAGAGGCAAGGGACAGGACAATGTCTTAGAGACTGACCATGTAGTATACATATGATTAGCATCCAAGCCTCCTCTCCACCCAAGCTAGGACCATGGAGTGCCAGGCAGTGGATACTGAAGAGTCAACAGGTAAACCTTACAGGTGAACCCTATCACTAGTTTATAGGGATGGTGAGGTTGCAAACACCAACAAAGACTTTTGGGCTGTGAGCCGGGCTCCAATTCCTAATCCACGAATAGCGAGTCATGAAATAGAACTGATGTCTGAGGCCTTCGTTCTGCAGTGGACTAGTAAAGTCTGATGATGAAGATGATAATGATGAGATATATATATATATATATATATATATATATATATATATATATATATATATATATATATATATCTATATCTATCTATCTATCTATCTATCTATCTATCTATCTATCTAGACCTTGTCCACAAGGCTACCACAAAGGAGTTCCTTCACCGGTTAGAAACGACAGCAAAAATTATATCCATTTTCTGTTATTTTTATTCTTTATATATTTTATACTATTAAAAATGATAGTAAAGTAAGATGAAGAAGTAACTTGTCAAGATTTAATAGCATACTTTTGTTGATAAGAAAAAGTCCCATTAACTTACAATTGGATTTTATTTTCTCTAACAATTCCATTTTTCAAAATTTCTAACCATTTTGACAAACAGAACCAAGTTCTTATTTTGATTATAATATGGAATTTAAACATCACTCTGGCTATTAAAAAAAACCTAAAATCTCCTAAATAGAAAAAAAAATAGTTATATTTGCTACATTATTTGCAAACAAAATATTGAAGTCATGAAAAAACTATAAACAGACATTATTTTCTTGCAATATTCAACTAAATATTTTCTTGCAATATTTAACTAAAATAAATTCTTTCAATTGGTTAAAAATATAAAAGGTCTACCTAGTTTCAACATTCGTTGTTCAAATACCATATCCAGGGTATATTCAATCAAATACCGAATGGTAACCTTCACATGAACTGAAGTTTCCTTTTAAACTGACAAGAAATCAGAAAACCAGTGAAAAGCACGAAACTACATGTTACATAGCAGCATTATCTTATTGAAGCAAGTTACTGCTTGAATAATACAAGAAGAGACACTACCAATAAAGAAAAACAAAACAAACCTTATAATTGCAATTAATATATTGCCTTGAACACTGCTTTATACATATTAGTTTACTGTAAGATGTTTTTCTCAAGAATTGCAGCCAATACAGAACCTAAGATTCAGTTTACTATAAGAATGTGGCACTATACCATTGGAACTCCAGGTCCCCACTGGGCTGTCTAGATGCCGGAGTGCCAAAACCTCGTTGAGATGTTAGTGGGTTTGATAGAGTGACAATAACATAACCACCTCTTGATAAACGTTAGGTAATTATGTTGACACATACCATAACTAATTTTCAGGGAAGCCAGACATAACTTGATCAACTTTGTACATGACTCTTGATATTTGCTATGCAGAATTATCTTTGATATTTGCTATGCAGAATTATCTTTGGCCCAGTGTGTAATCATGTGGGAGTTGAGATTACTCTTGGTCTTTGTCCGATGATCGCAGTAAGGGCAGGCAAATGGCTTCTCGCCCGAGTGCGTGCGGAGGTGAGCCCTCAGAACAGTCTTGTGAGAGGCACTGTACGAGCAATAGGAACAGGAGAAGGGCTTCACTCCCGTGTGAATGTTGACGTGTTCCTCCAGGCTGGCCTTCCTCGACGTCCTGAAGGAACAGTAACTGCAAGAGAATCGCTTCTCTTTTGAAAGGGACTTTGAGGCCTCTTGGTGATCCCTGGTGTCTTCTGGCATAAAATCGCTACAAGTAGGCTGATGTCTGCCCTGAGCCTGTTTGACTGGCCAGTCACTTCCTGAAGGTATGCCTCCGCCAGACCACTGATAACTGTCGTCTTCAACCTGCCGAAGATGTTAGATTTTAGATAAATCTCCCTGAGTCTCACCTTTTGTCTAATATCTTCTCTTTTGTAACTTCCAAACTTACCATAATCTACTATAAAATACCATGAATTATTTATCCAGAATTTGTAACGGTGATTGTTTAGTTAGTCTGCATCCATTTATTAAAATGAAGAAACTGTGCTGTGATATCAGGAGTTGATGAAATTTAGAAGAATCAAACAGGACACCTGTGGTGCTAAAGAATTTCTCAATTTATGGAATTCATCATTTTTGTAAATTTTTTTGTCCATATAGCCTTTTGACATACTCTCTTCATTTGTTTACTGCAAATTGTCTTTTCATCAGTCTTGCAATATGTTATGTCTATATATGTTGATACTGTACTGTAAATATATAAGAAAATAATATACTACAGATCTATACTGAGTTACTCAACACCTGAAAAAAGGATTTTAGTCATATCTATGATCTGGTTCACCACAACAGTATCCGATCTACTGTTCCTTAACTTTAGCATTGGAAGCTACACGATTGATCACAGCGTGCAAGTGAGTTGCAAGAAAAGTTGTTTTTGAGTCTGTACTTATCTTCTGCAACTTTTTTTTCAATATAGCCATAAGTAGGTGCACCAAAGGAGCCAGTAGGAGTTATTTACTTTGCAGAGCATCAGTATCCACATGATGTCGAGATATCATGGTGTCACACGATCCAGATGTTGAGATACCACAATGTCACATGATCCAGATGTCGAGATACCACGTTGTCACACGATATAGATGTCGAGATATCATGGTGTCACACGATCCAGATGTTGAGATACCACAATGTCACATGATCCAGATGTCGAGATACCACGTTGTCACACGATATAGATGTAGAGATAACACGTTGTCACATGATCCAGATGTAGAGATACCACAATGTCACACAATCCAGATGTAGAGATACCACGTTGTCACATGATATAGATGTAGAGATAACACGTTGTCACATGATCCAGATGTAGAGATACCACAATGTCACACAATCCAGATGTCGAGATACCACAATGTCACACGATCCAGATGTAGAGATAACACGTTACACGATCCAGATGTCAAGATACCACGATGTCACACGATCCAGATGTCCAGATACCCCATTGTTACACAATCCAGATGTCGTGATACCATGTCATCACACGATCTCGTAACAACACCATTCCCTTTGCTCTACACCCCCATGAATGATCCCCCTTAAAAGTTTCATTGCCTCAGCTCCTCTGACTTGAAATATTGTTCTTGTTCATAGAATTTGATCATTTCAAACTATATATAGACTGGCATGAGAAGACCATAAACAGATGCTAGTAAGGACATGGTTCAGGCCTTTGTCCTGCAGTATATTAGTTATGATTGAAGATGATGATGATGATAATTAATAATTCTTTTCTGTAGAAGTTTATTTTTGTTTCATTTGAATAATAAAAATAATACTAACAATAATAATGATAAGAATGATAATAATAATAATGATAATAACCTCTTGGTAGAAAACAAGTATACACTAGAAGTCCTGTTTGCATGTTTACCCCTAAAAAAAATCATTTTTATGGTCTTTATTTTAATTTTGTTAGTGATGTTTTTGTTACACTCCTGTTATTTTTTGTGTGTGTGTGTGGGGGGGGGGGGGTTGACATTATGTAGGGGAAGGACATCTTCTCCGCATAATCTCAGTAAGACTCGAAAGTCTTCAAACACTCAAACTCACAAGCCAGGAAATTATTTTTGCAAAATGGTAGAACATTTACGACTGAAGGGTAAAAGTGATGCATATATTTTTCAGCCATTGAAGCAAATATGGAATATTCACTCATAGAATTACAATCAGCGGACCATTTTAAATTGGAAAAAGGAAAATGTCAACAATTTATTCATTGTAAAAACAAAAAGCTGGCCTACTCAACCAAAGGAATGTCTTAAACATCAATAATAAACATAATATAGAGTGCAAAGGTAATTTTCAACTTACCGAAAACACATTTAATAAAAATCTACTGTTCCTTCTTGTGAATCTTCGCGTGCAATTTAAGGGCGACCTCATCGGGAGCACGGAAAGCACATTTGGCGCAGGGAAAGGGCAATGCAACATGTCTCCTGATGTGCCTCCTCAACAGGTTTTTGCTGGTGGTAGCAAAAGAACAGAAGGGGCACTTGTATCTCTCGTCAGATTTCCTGCCTGTACCCCCAGATTTGACGTCTCGCAAGACCGAATGTCTCTTGTCTCGAACCTCCGAGTGACGTTCGAGGGACGGCTCGCATCCCCGCTCTTCATCTTTGCTGAGATCATTCTGGAAGTGTTTGGGACGGGCAGTTGAACTGGGCGTCTTTCCGTTGTCTCTCTCTGATACAATGGTGGTGCTCTTTTGTCCCCAGGGGTCCACTACTTCAACCTGCCAAAGAAAGTAGTTTATTTTTATAAACTTTTTAACTCGATGGCATTCTAAAGGGATTATGTACTGTAAGAGGGGCAAGGTTGAAGGCGCTTAGACTTATGAAGGGAAATTTTTACATTTCCTTTTAAATAAATTAGAATTCTTTTTGACAATTTCCCATCATTCTACGGAAAAAAATGAACGTCTTAAGAGATTTCATTTGAACGAATAGCATTATAGACAAGGTCTTGAGAAGGAGAATAAATTCATGAAATCAAAATTATACAGTATACAGAGTTCTCTTGCTTGAGGGTACACTTTGGCACATTATTGTATCTTATTTCTCTTCCTCTTGTTTTTATTTTAAGTCTTTAGAAGATCTATTTTAATGTTACTGTTCATTCAATATTTTATAGTTCTGTAACTGATCATTATTTCTCTTGTAGTTTATTTATTCCTTTATTTCCTTTCCTCACTGGGCTATTTTTCCTTGTGGGAGCCCTTGGGCTTATGGCAACCTACTTTTCCAATTAGGGTTGTAGTTTAGCTAATAATAACAGGTATCTTTTTACAAATTTTTAAAATAAAAAGAGCTAGAGGATTTGAACAAACCGGAGCAACGGAAAATAACTACGTAAAAAAAAAAAAGTTATGAAAAATATGTATCCAAAACTAGAGTAAAAACAACAATACACAATAAGCTACATAAATGCTTACATTTTGATCATTCTATTGAGGTCTCTCTCTTGTTGACATTTGACCCAAAAGGCGATTGTATGCTTAAGCAGTACCTGAATGAAAAGTCCACGCAATATACCTTCCTCTACATTTGTTTTTTATTTTTAAAAAAACACACAGATCAGCAACACTGATTACTTAATGAAAAATAAATCATATCAGATATATGACCAAAATATGTACAGTATTGAAATAAAATCAAGTCATTAGAACGATAATGACTTACCTCTGAGGTCTTGAGTCGGCCTTCCAATATTCTATACACTTCATTTCCCTTCAAATGGCAATGATCAGAGAAGACAAGGAATAGAGAGGCATCAGGTGTATAAACAACAATCATTTTATTTATTCTTTACATTTACAGTTTCACTATTCAATTCTCTAACATTGAGGGACTCAACTAAAAAAAGAGGATGTTTATGTTACAAAAGTATTTGCATTATGTGGCCTATTAGTTGAATGAAAAATATTCCAGTTTTTTTTTTCTTAAGCACAGCATAACTCAGTTTAATATGTATCTACACAACATTTTGCCTCATTGAGCATCTGTATTTGGTTTGTGTATCAAGATGTGACCATTCAAAACGGCCTTGTTTTCAGCCCGGTAGGAACAGTACGAGCAAGCGTACGGTTTCTCTCCCGTGTGAATACGGATGTGCCTCTCTAGTATGTACTGGTGAGAAGAACGAAAAGAGCAATATGGACAGGTGAACAGCATGTCAACACTGTGGGTGGTGATGTGCTCCTTCAGGAGGTCCTTGCGGGAAGTGCTGTACGAACAGTGGGGACAGGCGAAGGGCTTCTCTCCCGTGTGCCGTAGTATGTGCCGCTTCAGGTTGTGGATCAGGGGAGTGGAATAATCGCAGTGGGGGCACTGGTGCGCTTTCCCGAAGGCGGATGCCTCGCTGGTTGCTCTCCTTCCGCCCGCCCAGCGACTGTTCGTCCGCTGCTTGCCCTGCAGAGGAGGTGCATAGCTTACATTCATTGAATAAAACAGAAGGGATGGTAATTTAAGAATGAATCTATGCATCTTTAAAGCTGGGAGCAAACTGTTTCAATTGAATCTTTTGAATCTGAACCCAGGGCTTTCAACCATATGACTTACCATGCCATTTACCAGTTTAGTTTTCGTTCCTCTAAAGACGAAGCCAAGATTTCAAGACCAAGAACAAACTAGACCCTTAGAAAATCCTCCAACAACAAATAGAGGACAAAAATATCCACACACATACATACATTTGTAAAATTTATAAATTTTCATCAAGTTGAGCTTACTTCCATGATAAATTATGGACCTTACATAATACATTTTCACAAGCAACTAAATTTGCAGATTAAAAAAAAAAAATCTGAAGAAATTCAAACTCACCCCAGTGGAAATCTACTTGAAAACAATAAATACATTTTAATACAGTAATGCCTGCAAGAAACTGCTATGTCTAAAAACTAATAATTTTCTATGTTGTATTTTTTTACTGTGTTCACAAACATGTACACAAAAGAGCAAAAGACATATCATCTGCCCTATAAGAAAGGTCAAGAATATAGCAGAGAATTCCAGGCTTTTATTTTGAAATTACAAAGGCACATTTAGCAATAAATGGAACTGGTTTACTTCACACCATTCAAAAAATCTATCAAGTAGAGATAAGAGACTTGATCAAAATCACAAAATATACAATGAAGATTACCCATTGTAAAGTTTGCAATGCAAGTACTTCTTGCAACAAAGCCTTTAGGGTTAAGGAAACAAAAACTGAGTGCCTGCATGAAAGACTGGATTAAAAAAAAACTTCATGATGCCGCACAGTTGTCTTCCAAAGACCAAATCATCTTTCTGAGAAGCATTACTATTTTTCTTCTTCAAATCAAACCATTGTTCTCTTGTCTTGGGTAGTACCACAGCCTTTGTACCATGGTCTTCCACTGCCTTGGATTAGAGTTCTCTTGCTTGAGTGTATACTTGGGCACACTATTCTATCTAATTTCTCTTCCTCTTATATTGATCAAGTTTTTATAGTTTATATAGAAATATTTATTTTGTTGTAATTGTTAATTACTTCTCTTATTTCCTTGTTTCCTTTCCTCACTAGGCTATTCTTCCCTGTTGGACCCCTTGGGCTTATAGCATCGTGCTTTTCCAACTAGGGTTATAGCTTAGCAAGTAATAATAATAATAATAATAATAATAATTATTATTATCATTATTATTTAAACTTATGTTTTAAGTCAATTATTTCATTTGAAATGGTATTTAGAAATATATAAGGTCCTTAACATATAAACATTTGGAGTTACAAACACAATTCCAACTGAAACCATAAAGTTCAGATATTGTATCAAAAATTCACAATGAAATACTGTCCTATAATAAAAGAAGGAATAATTCAATGCAGTAACCAAGACAACAATTGCAATATGAAACAGTTCTATTTGTAGACTTTTGCAGCTAAAAAACATAGGCATGCGAGTTAGGCGAAGCCTACCCTAGGCCAGAATGTAACAAAATTCGACTTGCAAACGGCTTGAAACCTATTAAGTTTGTAAGTTGAAGACTTCCCTGATTTTAAGTGTTTGGATATGTGATAAGAAGGAATAAGGATCATTTATTCATAAATGCAGCATGAAGAGGAGGAATTTCAGAAACAGGAACGGTGACAGGAGTAGGAACAGCAACAGTGGCAGGAACACTCAAAATCAAAAGACAATTTTCCACTTTTCATAAAACTTTGGGGGTGGTTTCTGGTCACTAAAACTTTAGGCTCCCCGATAGAAATTCAGGCAGAGCATGGATGAGACAAAAGTCAGTGGCAAGAATGTATTTCATACATAACCCTATAAAGAAAATTAAAACTCACATATAAAAACTTTAAGCTAGGAGTCATAACGAAGCAACTCCTCTACAGTAGATAGTAAAATGTAAATCCTTCTTTACACCCCGTCTGCTTAGTGCCCATGTAGGTATTCCATCCAGACAATGGACCACATACTTCGTGAGGGTGAACAGGGGGCCAATCTGTACAGATTTGGAACTGTACGAATGTAATCAGGCCGCTATGCAGTGGATACAATTTTGGCGCGATAAGACATCATGATTATGATGACCACGTGAACTCTAATTGCAAGTTTGATTTTGGGATTATCGAGACTGTTCCATTCCCTTAAAAGATCTGAGAATGATGAATATGAACCCCTTTCAAAGAAAATTGGGAAATTCTTTATAAAATTTTGGACCTAAATTTTGCTACAACGAGATTCTAGACAAGAAGCGATGTGAACATGAGGGGAGGCTCATAGAAATAAAACCTAACGCATTACAGTACGTCTTAATCAGGACTTTCAGCTTTCACTATGTCACTTTACTCTGATGGGTGATCATGTGAGAATTGAGATTGGTCTTGCAAGCGGCACGATACGGACAGAACGAGCATTGGTACGGCTTCTCTCCGGTGTGTGTCTTCACGTGCCTCTTCAGCACGTTCTTGTGGGAAGCCTTGTATGTGCAAAAAGGGCAGGAAAAAGGTCTTTCTCCAGTATGTCTGTTGATGTGCTCCTTCAGAATATCCTTTCTAGTTGTCGTGTACGAGCAGTAACGACAAAAATGGCGCCTTCCGTTGTTATGGCCGGAGAAGTGTTCTTCAAAGTCATCGGCGTCTTTTCCGGTATAAGGACAGTGGTGGCACTTGAACGAGCCTGATGAGGAGGAGGAGGCAGGAGGACATTGGTATAGGTGGGACCAGTCGTCTGAGGAAGCATTCGTGTCGGTCCACGCAGGATTTCTGGCATCCGTCATCACCTGCCGATGAGAAGGTTATGTTCTTACTCGATATAGTTTTACTTGATATACAGAACTCCTAGTGAAATGACCACTGTTGCTTACCATTCAATAATCTCAAAGATATAAAAAGAATTAGAGCTATACTCAGTTCAGGTGTGAAAGAAATTGGAACAAATTTATGGAATCTTAGATATTCTTCTCTATTAACTACAATGCTAGTTGAGGACTCTTTGTCCTTCAATGATGATTTTTTCATATGATAATGAATGCTGCATATCAAGGACTAGGATATTTGAGTGATGATATCAGGAACCTAAAGCATATACTGTACTCAAATAAGTGAACCAAGCAGAGATTGGAAAAACCACATTGGATACATAATAACAACAGTACTTGATAGTAAGGGAGAACATAATTATATCCCAACAGATGTATGAAGAAAAAGTATCTAAGCATATACAGTAAAATGAAATTGGGACCAGTTTATGTACTAGGAAGACAATTGATTGATTATTGGAAGGTCAAAGGGCATGAGGAATTATTTATATATGGAGCAACAGTCAAATCTTTTCAAGATGTCTTCTCTGGATTTGTTAGCAATCGCTGCTCTGTTGTGCATGAGAATTGCTTTTGGATGATCATGATCCTCTTGGAGGATTAGACTGGGTAAGGTCTGTTTGGGGTGCAGATATCTATGGTTATCTTAGGATACGTCCCTGATTATACACGATATCTTCGGATAGTCGTTCCGGGGGTCGGAACCCTTTGATACCTGACGGTAATTCTCTTGTAATATCAATCGCAGAAATATTTTATAGTAGAAAGTTGCCAGAAGGAACTTCCATCAGGACGACATGGCGATCTCACCCAAAACTAGATTTTTCATATGTCAAAATCCCTTTTGTGTCTCATGCCTAGGGACAATTGTTTAATGTACAGGTTCTAGCAAGTGCTTACTGTAATCTTACTGTTCCTTTCTGGGTAATATATTTAAGGATCAAATTATAAACTTTAAAAGCATAGAAGAAGCTTACTCTTCATTCAGGGGGTAATCTGGAGAAAGCTAGACTACTTGCTTACAGGGGGAATAATGATGATGATAATGCCACTCAAGCCTTTGGTTTAGCAATAACCTAACATGTTAATTTTAATAGTCATGAGCTTATTAAGAGTTCAACTGTCAATGGCTTCTTTAGTGGAATCTAAGATGGACATTAAGTTTTAGATACAGGGTTACACTTCAAGTCTAACCTACCCTTTTTCAAACACAAGCTTAAGTCCTCAAGTGTTGGCTACTGGTTCTAGTGCACCATTCAGTAAGGGTACTGACGGTACATGGTAAGTCCCAGATTTGAGATCTTCTCGTAGAGATTTGAATTCTTTAATAATTTTAGACCCTTCTGCTGCATAACCCTCGCGTAGCAGAAGACCGAGATAGTAACCTGCATCCTTCAATGCCTCCTCTCGCTAAAATAAGTACCTCTAGGCAATATCTTATCCTATATTTGCCGAGATGGTAGTGTTCATATATCACCCCTCTTGATGATATGAGCCTCGTGTGGTCGGCGGGGCAAATAGTAGAATTCCCTTCGACAAAAGGCCGACAAAAGGCTTTATTTTTCAAATAATCTGTTAAATATTTGCTAAAATATTTTGATTGCTCTTTGTATGCTTGGATTTGTGTGCCGTTTGCTTAAGAGCTCCTCCGCCAGCTCATCATAGTTTGCTCTTACGGGGTAAATGTAGGGATTAAGACTCCATTTGTATGTGCGAGTCTCGTAAGCAAATATTCTTCAAGTTCCGTACAGAGTGTAGACAATCAAAAAAGTTTAGTAATGTCTTAAAATAAATCATTAAAAGAGGAAAATTAAGATTAGTCTTTAATTTCTGGTATCATTCTAATAACGTTTGTCTAAATGTTTAATTTGAAAATGACAAGTAGCCCTTGTAATGTCTTTATGCTGAAAATGACAAGTAGCAGTTGTAATGTCTAATTATGCTTAAAATGACAAGTGGCAATTGTTATGTCTTTATGCTGAAAATAACAAGTGGCAGTTATAATGTCTAATTATGCTGAAAATGACAAGTGGCAGTTGTATGACAAGAAGCAGTTGTAATGTCTTTATGCTGAAAATGACAAGTAGCAGTTGTAATGTCTTTATGCTGAAAATGACAAGTGACAGTTGTAATGTCTAATTATGCTGAAAATGACAAGAAGTAGTTGTAATGTCTGTATGCTGAAAATGACAAGAAGCAGTTGTAATGTCTTTATGCTGAAAATGACAAGAGGCAGTTGTAATGTCTTTTTTGCTGAAAATAACAAGTGACAGTTGTAATGGCTTTAAAACAAGGTTGAGAAAGCAAAGATTTATTGATTTGAGACAACCATTACAGTCACATGTGATCTTTCTAACAATATGAAACTATACTTACATTTCTAAAGCTCATTAAGTAATGCTAAAGTGTTTCCTACGAGTAAACATTACAACATAAAGAAAACATTAAAATTATGTCCGATGTTTCAGCATGTGAGTATTCAAGTTAGATTTCTGCGGTGAACGGTAAGGGCAGAAAGGGCAGGCATACGGCTTTTCTCCCGAATGCATCCGTTGGTGAACGGTTAGAACCGCTTTACGAGCAGTTGTGAACGAACACTGAGGACAGCTGAATGGCCTTTCTCCCGTATGGCGGGAGCGAATGTGCTCCAGCAAAACGTCCTTCCTGTTTGCCCCGTAGTTGCAGTACTGACAAGTGAAAGGTTTCTCTTGTTTACAGACATGACTCTTGATGGCAGTACTGTGGGATGCAGAGAAAGTACAGTAAGGGCATCGGTATAACTTGATGGTGCCGTCCAATCCCATTCTTTGCTCTCTGGCGATTCCTCTCGCATCAGCCCATTCTGTGTTAGACTCCACCTGTGGAGGAGGCCTTATTTTATTTACTGCAATATAAACCAAAGGAACTAAACTAGTTTACGCACATGAAAATCCCCAGCCCGACCACTGTTTGTATTCATGCAATAATAGAAATATAAAGAAGTACCCTACAAATACCCACACCCCAGGATAATCAAGGCATGCGCTGGCTGTGAATCTCAGTCGATGTCAGCAGTAACTCTCATAATCCCCTTGAAAAACATTCTGAATTTACATCAAACAATATGACAAATGCATGAAAGAAATGTATTAGGATTTCACTATGAGTCTAGCCATCACAAGAAGAATAGATGTCACAGAATGTACAAAAGATTATACACTGTATTACAAACACTTTTCTCCGTATCTCTTATACGAATATGACAACCATATCATTGTTTACAAAATTAATTATTCTTGAATCAATATGTTAATACTGTTGGGTGAAAGCTAGTAAATTGATGCTCCAAGAGATTTAGAATTTTGAATAGAGAAAAATATTATCTCTCACCGGCACTTGCAACAATATTGTATTTGAAATAGTAACGAGGATTAAATGAAAGAAAAAAGGTCCAAATAAGGTGTATTTTTACAAACCGGTATCTTTCATAATAACTTGCACAAAAAATAGACATTATTTTGCAGCATTAAAATGCAAAGTTCTTCAAATGCTTTTTTATGGTAAATACATTTCAAAGATATTCTTTCAAATTATATTTATTCAAACTCTAGTCAAAATTTAAATTCCTAATAATTAAAAATCATAACTATTGTAGTTACATGCAACTATTTCTATCTTTTCATTATTTTTTTAGCATAATACTGATCCACGCTTTGTTTCGTCATAATTGGAAAGAAAAATATTGGGACACAAGTTTTATAAGTGATAGAATTGGAAATATTTTTACAAATTAAAGATATTTTCAAAATTTCAGTGTACATTTCATTTTGGCAAGTATCTACATATCCATAGAAAAAGGCAGTTATAAGTTCGATATCACTTATCTCTTTGGTCCAGGGTAATCCTTAATTTGTATTCCACTTTGTGTTACTATCTAGTCGAAGAATATAATTAAACGCTTGTCAACTAAACATAAGAACGCTGTTATAATAGTTCAGTACTGTACTGTATGCACTTTATTTTTCTTTTCATACAAATGGTGAGAATCATCTAGAGTTCTAGACACTTTACAAAGTGCTAAAATAGTGGGACAAAAGGCTGAAATTTAGATTGTCGTTTCGGGTTAATCAACATCTCTTCCTACGCCTACTAACGCAAAGGGCCTCAGTTAGATTTCACCAGTCATCTCTATCTTGAGCTTTTAGATTGATATTTCTCCATTCATCATCTCCCACTACACGCTTCATAGTCCTCAGCCATGTAGGCCTGGGTTTTCCAACTCTTCTAGTGCCTTGTGGAGCCCAGTTGAAACTTTGGTGAGCCAATGTCTCTTGGGGAGTGCGAAGATCATGCCCAAACCATCTCCATCTACCCCTGACCATGATCTCATCCACATATGGCACTCGAGTAATACTTGGGTGGTTTTTTATCAGTTCCCCCTTGTATAAAGTTTCTCTCTCAAGTCACTTTGGGAGGGATAAACTATACAAACAATAAGCAAAGGTAAAATGTCTTTAGTCAGTGCGCGAGCAATGATTCTAGAACTGTAGGTACTGATGTCCTCTTTATAAAATAGAACATTTTACTCCATCATTCCTTATCTATCCATAAATTCAGTTATCCTGAATAATAGAAAATCATGCACGTCCAGAGAACAAAGATAAAAACTCACAATAGAGTAATGTGCAATACGTTCATGCCGTCTGATGTGGAAATATACCTAAAAAAATCTGAGTGGTGTAAAGTCTTTGGTTGAGCCTTGTGAGACTCCAGAAATGTGATTTACTTTTTTCTCTTTTAATGAAATAACTCTGAACTTAATGGTACTGTGCATTCTATAATCTATCGAATTTGGCGACTACCTGACAAATCTACATTACTTTAACATCAGTTCCATCGTTCCATTTGAAAATTGGTCAAAGAACAAGCGATGATAAACTCATTATTTTATATTTAGTTAAAAATATATTTTAGAATATTTTGATTAGATTGGAATCTACTTCTAATCAACTATTATGTTTTCTTTTCCCACATTATCATATCTGGTCCTTATTCACCGCCAGTTAATACTAAACACTTTATCTGATGAATAACAATTTCCTAGACTCAAAACACAACCATCTGGATGCATTCACTCCTACCTAACTGAAAACAATACTAGGCGGTGGCCAAACTTATATATGTAGAAAAAACTAATCACTGCTGGTTACTCTTTTTATGCGTCAACATGTGATTATTCAGAGTCGACCTCTGAGCTGCCTGGTAAGGGCAAAGATGACAGGCATAAGGCTTTTCTCCAGTGTGGGTTCGAATATGCGCCTGCAAGGAGGATTTCTGGGAGGTGCTGTGGGGGCAGTAGGGACACTGAAACGGCCGCTCTCCCGTGTGTTTGAGCATGTGGCGCTTAAAGTTATACGATTCTGGGGTGGAGTAAGAGCAATGGGAGCAATGGTGGAGCTTGATCGAAGTAGCTTGGTTCTGCCAATCCCGCGCGGACCTACCTCTTGTCCACCGAGTCTGCTGCTGCCCCACCTGTAGGAAAGTGGTTGGATCTTACTAGCTTGTCTGGTTCTAGCTCATGTTCTTTTAGGAAATATACACATAAACATTTCATTCAAAGGGGGATTTGAAAGTCTGTTTTGGCAAACGGTTACATAAACATTTTATTATATATTTGTGACATACAAGTTTAATTTAGTAAAACATGATTGAACAATTAGCTACAATTTATCAGTTGGAGGGGCAATAATAGGGTGCCAATCGAGAGAAATAAAAACAATTGAATTGTTTATGGGACCGACTATTAGCCGATGCTGTTTACTTCAAGCCCTGGCTTAATCTTTCCTAAATTAATGGCCTAAACTGTTATAATACTAAGTTGAATGAGAGACAATTCAAGAAATTAGGTAAACAATGAAGATAATGTAACATACTTATAGTTTTATGTTCAATAACTATTAAAGGTAATCATCCTAAATCTTGGTTCAATCTTATAAAGACACAGAATATTCTGTGCAAACTCTAAAATCAATAAAGACATAAGCTTTATACATTGCTGTAGATTATCATAAAAAACGAGTGAAATCAAACTAACCTTTTTCATCGATATATTTCAATTAAGAAATGTGAAAGTATCAATATGATGAATTCCCAATTCAGGGCATTTGCTACATGAGATAGCCATGTCGTCCTGATGGAAGGTCCCTACGGCAGCTTCCATCAGGACAACATGGCTTGAGCACCCCAAAATATGGATTTTGATCAAAGTGAAAAATCTATTTTTGAGTGAGAGGGCCATGTCGTCCTGATGGAAGGGTTCCTATAGGTAGCCTTCAAAGGGATTTTTGCTACTAGATGGATACTCAAATATGGTGTACTGTACTGTACAAATTTCAACCGTTAATGTAGACAATACTTAGTCATTTACAATACACAGAAGACTAAGTACTTTTGATTAATTAGGGAACCATAGTATTGTACATATAATGTTCATGCCAGATAAGAGGGTTCTGGTAAAGTTTACAAAATAAGGCCGAGATGTTACTTATCATTCCATACATATCCTGTGTGTGTGGACCCATAGAATATCCTTGACGCTGACAATGTCATAAAGCAGATATGGACAATTTTTTTTTTTTTTTTTCAACTTAAGGATGCCTTTTACTATATCCAAGCAAGTGATGGGCTGCATGATAATACAAAGATGCAAGAAATATTACTTAACCAAAGTATACTCATTTTTTTTTGCTTCTTACTATGACAGTTTACATGAAACTGACATCTTTCATGATTTCCTAAGGATAATAATGATAATTACTGACATAAACATAGTTTCAATAACCTAAAAAGGCACAGGGCCGCACAAGATGTCGCAGGCCGCAGTTTTCTTGTACCTGCCGTAAAGCATAGCGCTGGCAAGGTCATGCTTAAAAAAAAGAAGGGTGAAGGCCATGGGTCCACATTTGTTAAAACGTGCAGAATCTCACCTTATTCCTTGTGAAAAAAAAATGAGTAGTCTTTTAAAGCAAAGGTAATGGCCACATAAACTGCAGTAGAACTAGGAGGACCTGGTGCCAAGAAGATAGGCCCTTGTCATTAGCAAGAGCAGAGCTGATAAGATGAGCTTGATGTCGATATGACATCTCTACGCCTCACTTTGTAATCTGAGAAATATTTTAGCTCATCAGTGTGAAAACCTCAACTCCCAACACACTGTGTCGGCAGATTGATCCAGACTGTACAATGGTACATTCCTGCCAAGCACAGTAAATAGTACATTCGGTTATTGCTTTGAGTAACATAAATGACCTGGTTTATGTTCCCCGTTCAATACAAGTTACTTAACTGTTCTTTAAGATAAATACTTTTAGACTTGGAAAAGGATCCCCAGTATACTATGTTTGGAGAGTGGGTGTCAGAAAGAATAGCAGATAGGCTTCTATATTTAAGGTTTGGAAAATTTCCTTTGTAAATACAGCAATGTATTCTCTACCAATTTGAATAAATCAGTGATTTAGTCGAAACAATGAAGCAATATGAACTTCAAGCTTTAATGTAATCATAGCTTAACTTTCAAACTAAAACAAATTGAAAAGATATGGTAATTCATATGCATAAACTTTCAGATGGTGTTCGCAACGTACATTTGTCATTCTTTTTTCCTTTTAATAACTCGCTCAACCATTTTCATTTGTTTATTCATGCTAATGTCGTTCTAATAGTAGATAAATGGTCACTGAACACATGCACCGATTTGTAAACTTTCAAGATAAGATAATGTTTCGCACTCAAACATCACAAGTGAAGTAACTCGCCAAGAAAGATTTTCACTTAGAAAAAGATGAATTACAACTGATCGTTCCTTTTATGTATCAACAAGTGCTTATTCAGATTGGACCAATGAGCAGCTTGGTAGGGGCACAGGTGACAGGCGTAAGGCTTTTCCCCCGTGTGGGTTCGAATATGCGCCTGCAAGGAGGATTTCTGGGAGGTGCTGTGGGGGCAGTACGGACACTGAAATGGCCGCTCTCCCGTGTGTTTGAGCATGTGGCGTTTAAAGTTGGAGGACTCTGGGGTGGAGTAAGAGCAATGAGAGCAATGGTGGAGCTTAATCGAAGTAGCTTGGTTCTGCCAATCTTGCATAGGCCTACCTCGTGTCCCCTGAGTCAGCTGCTGCCCAACCTGTTGGAGAGTGGTTGGATCTTACTAGCTTGTCTGGTTCTAACTCATTTTCTCTTAGCAAATACACAAATAAACATTTCATTCACAAGGGTTGTAAAAGTCTTTCTGGGCAATCAATATAATAAATATTTCAATAGTCGAATACAATTGGTATCACACTTGTAAGTGAATGCAATACGGCATCGTGAAGTATTGAATATTATATAAACAAGACCAATGTAAGTTCAAGGTGAACAGTTCATGTAAACACTTAATATTATATACTTTTACTATTGGTATTTACCTTAAATCATGGTCTAATATTGTCAGTAAGCTTTGAATATTCTTCACAATGATTAATTTACAATATTGCCCCTGGCACAAGACAAGGAAAACGAGTCTCAAGATGTACCCTGAAATAACTCTTCAGAAAACCTAGCAAAGAAATTGCTAACAAATCCAGAAGTCGATATCCCTTATTATTGCTAATAACCTAATTTCCACAATCACCACATTCTGGAGGGGATCTACAAAGACAATTACTGTACCGAGGAGAGAACCAAGACGACGAAGTATCTGTAGTGTACTCAAGCAGAGGTTATTACGATTAACTGCCATATTTTATCAGTGCTATACTATAGCCCAAAGCCTATTGAGGGGAAAAAAATTAAAAATTTTAAAGTCTTAGGGTAATAATCAGTATAAAACCAGGTTTCAAGAGAGAAGCATTATGAATGTCGGGGGAGTATAAAAATCACAAATCTTATCGCTTAATCTTTTTCCATCTCATTTATTCATTAATGTAAACTTGGTTCTAGATATGATGAAAAGGTCACTTATAGTTTCTGATATACAAATCATCTGCTGTGTAATACATAGGCAAAGTCAAAATGAATGTGAACTTGGTTCTAGATGTAATGAAAGGTCACTTAAGGTTTCTGATATACAAATCATCTGCTGTGTAATACATAAGCAAAGTTGAAATGAATCAGGTTTCATCCACACACAATTTGATGATTTTGTCTTTCTATTGAAACGAATTAAAGCCGATAATTCCTTTGATGCATCTTCAAGTGCCTATTCAGATTGGACTTATCAGCAGCTCGGTAGGGGCAATAATCGCAGGCATATGGCTTTTCTCCGGTGTGAATTCGAATGTGTCCCTGCAACGCGGTTTTGTGGGTGGTGGAGTGGGAACAGTAGGGACACTGGAAAGGACGCTCTCCCGTGTGTCTGAGCATGTGGCGCTTTAAGCGACTGGATTCTTCCGTCGAGTAAGGGCAAGAAGAGCAACTGTAAAGCTTGATCGGTGTGCCTTGGTTCACCAGATCCCTTTCAACTCTACTGTCTGTCCATTGATCCTGCAGCTCCACCTGTAGGAAAGTGGTTGGATCTTACTAACTTGTCAAGTTCGGCCTAAAAGTCTTAAATCGAATGCACATACAATTTATTCCCCAAGACTTTCTCAACTTCTTATTTTTATTATTATTATTATTATTATTACTATTTTTATTAAATTATTATTATTATTTTTATTAAATCATTATTATCATTACTTGCTAAGCTACAACCCTAGTTGCAAAAGCAGGATGCTAAAAGCCCAGGGGCTCCAACAGGGAAAATAGCCCAGTGAAGAAATGAAACAAGTAAAAATAAAATATTTTAAGAACAGTAACATTAAAATATCTCCTATATAAACAATAACAAACTTGAACAAAACAATAAGAAGAGAAAAAAGATAGAATAGTTTGCCTGAGTGTACCCTCAAGCAAGAGAACTCTAACCCAAGAAAGTGGAAGACCATGGTACAAAGGCTATGGCACTACCCAAGACTAGAGAACAATGGTTTGATTTTGGAGTGTACTCCTAGAAGAGCTGCTTACCATAGCTAAAGAGTCTCTTCTACCCTTACCTAGAGGAAAGTGGCCACTGAACAGTGATAGTTCTTCTCAAAAATAACTAATAATAAGTTGTAATATGCATTAAGATATAAAACCAAAAGGTAGCTTAAATTTTCAAGAAGGAAATAAGGTAAAAAAATAAAATAACTATAACATACCTTACAGCAAGTGTAAAAATATTTTTATTAAATTCTTGACTTATTAGAATATCTATTGTCAATTAGGTTTAAATCTACAAGATTCCTTAAAATAATTGATGGCAAAGAAACTCGTTACGAGTATGTTATTTCCTCAAAGTTGGCAGTATACCGCAACTCGTGTAAAGTATGGCTTTTTTGTTATGAAATGCTCAGATCAGTTTTAATCTGTAGTACTATCCCGCCTCCACATTGTTGATTTTTTCAAAGAAACCTGGCATAAGCCGATTTTCCACAGAGGTTGGATTTTATCTACATAAAGTGGGTAATATATTCCCTATGTATATGTAAAAAAAAAAAAACAATAAAAGTACAGTACATAAAACCTATCATTTTATAATAATCACAAACCTACATATATGAGCTTCCATTTGAAGTACTGTACACATACTGTACAGTAATATACGTATATCATTTAAAGGTTTCAAGGTCGCTCATGAATGGCAGAGGCAAGGAACAGTGACATTGCCTTATCAAGCAGGACAATGCCCTAGAGACTGATCATATATACATATGATTAGCGCCCAAGCACCCACTCCATCCAAGCTAGGACCAAGGAGGGCCTGGCAATGGCTGCTGATGACTCAGCAGGTAAACCTATAAGCTCCTACAAAACCCCATCCTTAGCTCACAAGGAGAATGAAGTTGCACCGAGAGAGAGAGAGAGAGAGAGAGAGAGAGAGAGAGAGAGAGAGAGAGAGAGAGAGAGAGAGAGAGATGATATAGTACAGTACATGTAAACAGTACAGTAATATTAACAATATCGCCACATCAATAATGGTCACTTTACCCTGAAGTTGGCGCATCGTCTGCTAAATGGACATGAAAGAAAGTAGAGTTAGAAGTGAGGATTTAGATGTTGGAGGAGGAGGATGACAAGGTTGACGGTGAATATGAAACTCTTAATTGTTGTCGCTGCTACATGAACGTTCTTTTTTCGAAACCTGACGTTGAGGTCAGTGGTTCTTTGGCATCAAGGTCAGGCGATGACTTTGGTCGGGATAAAGGTACACTCTAGATCAAGGGTTCTCAACCCTGGGTACATGTACCCCCAGTGGTACATTTTTACTCTTCTTGGGTACATTGCATTTGAGAGAATATCCAGTATTGTAATATACATGTAATCTGTATTGTTTCTCTTTTTCCTTCTCAATTTTAGGAGTACTCAGGAAGCTATAAAAATGATGAAGGGGTACAGAAGAACAAATACACCTACAAGAGAATCAAATTTATCAGTAGTAGTGCATATTTTCCTTCATACTTATAGGATAATTATGATATTTTCTGTACATGCTATGTACTTTATACACCTCATATTTTCATAATTAATGCATGTATTTAATTATTTCATAAATAGAGTAAAATATTTTTATTTTCTATTGAAATGGTTTGACGTTGAGACCAGCGTAAAGTTGCGTAAAATGGTCTAAAGCAGATTTTGTTTTCGTATCTATTTGAAAATGTCCGACGTAAAGTTTGAACCTACATACCTCAAACCTAAACAGTAAGTACTGCAGTGGGATTTATTATTATTGTTTTTAACCAACCGAATGTAAAAACATCACCAAATTACTGTGACAGTCACGATCTGTATGCAACAAATGAACCTGGTTGAGGTTCATTAAACAGAATGTACTCGTAGCTTTTTATGTTCTTCAGATTGTTTCCTTTCAATAAAGCTTTTAAAAGTTATGACCTCAATAAATCATCTTACAAAACTTGGCAGTATTTCATTATCGCCTAAGTGGTTCTCCCTTCTTTCTTTTGTAACATAACCCAGAAATAATTAAAGGGAATTAACAGCAACAAGATTATACAATATCCTTTATTCTCAATAAAATAAACAGCAAATCATCACTAAAACAATACCGTACAATCGCACAAAAAAAAAAAAAAAAATTACAAATAGTATAGATTTCAAAGGTGCTACCGGATCTTCAGTTGTGCTTCCGTATATGAAAATTTAAGGCGCTCCTCTGTGATGCCGTATAAGGACAGCGAGGACACGAATAAGGTTTTTCTCCCGTGTGCAAATGAATGTGTTCTTTCAGTACTTCCTTACGGCTGGTGCAATAGTTGCAATAGGGACAAGAGAAGGGCTTCTCTCCGGTATGTTTCAACATGTGCCGTTTGACTTTCCCCGAGTTGCGATTAGAGTAACTGCAGTAGGGGCACTGGTGCAGCGATTTCTTTACAGCAGTGCCTGACCACTCTCTTCTCTCATCTTCGCCTCTTATTCCAAGAGTCCATGAGGATGTACTACTCATATCCATCTGTGGGTAAATTGGACTTCAGTTAAAAGAAAAGAATACAAAACTTCTTGATTTAATAGATCATTTTTTTCTCAGCCTACCTATACACAGTACCTTTACTAAATATACTATGAATGAAAATACAGTATAGGGATATAAAAATTTAAAATTTCATATTTCAATAACTACAAAGGCCACGATGAAAATAAATACATATTCAGGAAGCAAAAAAAAATTGCCAAGGATAACAGATTACAATGGATGTCAGAACAGTCTTTCACGACCTATCTAAAATCATTCTGACAGCAGGGAAAAATCTGCAAATTAGCAAACTGAATCTTGCCTTAAACGAGTTCCCCCTCTCAAACACATTTTTAAGAAATTATTGCACGGCTACAAACCATGTTCCCACCTCTTACAGAGACCACCATTGATGGTCATAACTGCCGATATACCACTTGTCAGAAAATAAATCGATAAATGAAAGTTAGGAGAAACTTTCATGTAGTTGAACATTTCCATTTTTTTTATAAACAGTTTTACTGTTATGTGTTTCAGCAGAATTTTCTTCATGCACCTATAAGGACAATAAGGAAAAGCATTAGGCAATTCTCCTGTATGAGACTTGAAGTGATTGCTGAGAGTTTTCTGGATGTTCTGTAAAGGCAGACGCTTGCTTGACCCCAGTCTCCGTGAATATGTGCCTCTAAACCGTAGAAGAATAGGTCATATAATTAAAGAACTAATGTTGGTGGGCCCTTGTAGGCTTACCGACAACCTATCTTGTGGTAGCCTATTGGAAATGTCTCTGTAAGGCAACCTGTTGGACAGGGATTTGATAACTGCTAAACCTTGATAGTGTCTAGTATTGTCTGCAACCTCACCATCTTAGTGAGCTAAGGATAGGGGGTTTGGGGGAGCCTACAAGTCTATCTGCTGAGTCCTCAGCCGTCATTACCTGGACCCCTTGGTCCTAGCTTGATGGACAGGGGACTTGGCTACTGATAATATCTATATATGATCAGTCTCCAAGTCATTTTACTGACCCTCGCCTCTGCCATAAATGAGAAACCTTTACTGTAATGATGGTCTGGTGAGAAAGCTTGGTATTAATCCTAATAAAAAAAAAGGGAGCGAATAAAGTACTATAAACTATGGTACAGGTAAGTATGTATGATATTTATGGAATAGAAAAGAGCTTAAATCTATGAAATTTAAAAGATACTGGGGTAATTAAGAAGATGAAGGGCAATCCAAGGAACCAGAGGGCCACTTACGAAGCACCATGATATTCTGGAGAAAGGCCCGATTACTGGTACGATTAATGTCATCAAATACCATCGTGATAGTCTTGAGCAAGATAATTTGAAATGAGGGAATACTGTAATAAAAGAATGATTAATGGCTGTAATTCGATAGAATTCAAAATGGGGATCTTGTGCATTCCTCTATTCCCGTGAACTAAAAGGGAGAATTTGTTTGCAAAGAATTGATACAAGCCTTTGGGTGCTTTTAAGAGCCACAAAGAAATAATTTGGCCCAAGAATATCAATAAAATCAGCGGCCGTCCTTGTCCCAATATCAACTAGTGAGGGGGACATGGCATACTTAATATTGATCGTCTATCAACAAATGTTGGTAGGTTATTGGAATGTTTTTAATTCAATGTTTACTTCCTTTACTTTAAGGGCTGCTTTTCCAGGCCTGTACAGCCAGGGAACCCTACTCTCTACAGGACCTCCAGTCATTTTATCATGTTCTTTTGGGAGCATTCAACATTTCACACTGTATACATACATACATATACCAAGGCACTTCCCCCAATTTTGGGGGGTAGCCGACATCAACAAATGAAACAAAACAAAAAAGGGGACCTCTACTCTCTACATTCCTCCCAGCCTGACAAGGGACTCAACCGAGTTCAGCTGGTACTGCTAGGGTGCCACAGCCCACCCTCCCCCGTTATCCACCACAGATGAAGCTTCATAACGCTGAATCCCCTACTGCTGCTACCTCTGTATAATGCTACTTTATTGTCTAATCCTTACTATCAAAGCTCTCACATAATGAAGTCTTCAGTTTCCTCTTGAAAGTCTTAATATCTTCAATCATTGGGATGTCTCATGGGAGCTTATTGTATAGTCTCGGGGCCGCATATTTAAAGGCTCTAGAGTCTGCAGTAGACATATAATTAGGCTCCAATAGTTTGGGTTTAAAATAAGAATTCACAGTCATTTGGTATGGCTATTCACTCATATTTCATTAAATTTGAGCAAAACCCTGTTATTCTCGAATCAGTTTAACTTACACTCACTTCTTTTCTTAAGTAATTTTAGGTAAATTGTTGCTTTAAAACGACAACATGAAATTAAAATTTAGATAATTCAACTAAATAAAAAAAGGACAAGAACTGATTTTATTACAAACTGCAGCGAGTTCTGGATAAAAATCGCATATCAAAATACTTTGTTGCTATACTATGTTGATTTGATGTTGACTCAAGCTATAAAATTTCTGTTCAGCATTCTATAAGTTTCATTTCCATTGTGGCCAGGTTGTGGAATGGTCTTCCTTATCTGGCAGTGGTATACCACAGGTGGAACTTCAGAATTTAAATTTTATTGTAAATTCTATTTTAGTTGAACAGATGTCATAAATCTCATTCTATATTTACATGAGTGAACAATATAACTGATCTTGAAATACTTAATACTTTTATTCATTGAATATATATATTTGCTATTTCCTTTCCTCACTGGGCTACTTTCCCCGTTAGATTCCTTGGCCTTGTGGCATTGTGCTTCTCCAACCAGGGTTATAATAATAATGATAATAATAATAATATTTTCATGAATGGATACTACTTTGTTATAATAATTATCTTCAGTCTGTTCTGTTTCAACTGCTACTGACTATTTTTCTGATAAAAGATCTTTATAATTAGTTACAGCTGCTTCACACCAATAAGATGATAAGTAGTAAGGGGATCTATATAAAGAACTTAAGCAGACAAAGAGATTTATTACCATATTTCTACATTGTTTGTGTTACAGCTTAAACATAAATACTATAATAAACATGTGCTTCGTGAGAAGATACATCATCACCTTGAGTATAAAGTAAAAGTTTAAGAATCTGTTTGATTACTCTGTAAATAATACTCAAAGAAATACCTTAATAAAACTAAATCTAAATGAAACATCTGTATAATTATTGTGAAGACGGTTCGCGATTAGGGTGTTTGCGTAAGTGCAACTTCAGTGAAACTTTGTGCGAACACCTATAGGAGCAAAAGGGACACGAGTACGGCTTCTCCCCCGTGTGGACTTTCATGTGAGCCTTCAGGCAGTCCTTCCGAGCAGTCCTGTAAGGGCAGAGAGGGCAGGACAAGGGCTTCTCTCCTGTATGTCTAAACATGTGGCGCTTGAATACGCTCGGGTCGAGCGTCCTGTAGTCGCAGTGAGGACATTCGTGCGTCCGAGGGACCGACGAGGAAATGCTCCCGCCTCTCTCAAGCCACTGGTAATGGCGAACGTTTGACTCCATCTGCAGAAAAGGTCGAGTTTTAAACACTATCCCTTTTGCTTATTCAGCAGAAATAAAAGAACATATACTTCTCTATGTGAAAGTCTTTCATAAAATGTGCGTTTGTGGATTCAAGAGAAACATGCAATACCCTTTCACTGGATAATCAAAAGTAAATCGTATCGCAAGTAAAATAATAGTTCACACGAATTCTATACAGTAATTATAGTACATAAATTTAAATAGGAAAGCATAAAATGAGTTCAGTTTGGTACTTCTCTCATCTATGTGGTTGATCAACAGAAAAATACAAAGATAACTAGGGATAAATAAATCATTACTACATGATCATTGGAAATAAATCTAGGCATTATCAGCTAAGCTGAATGCTGTTCTAAAACTATGAATAATCTATATCTAGAGTATAAAAACCTATTCTCTATCCTAACATCCTTCACGATCGAGTTGTTAAAAACAACTTGGAATTTTATTGCAACTGTCTGTTTGAAACACATCAATATATTTTTTTCTTTCTGTTGTGCAGATGTAAGATGGGATACTGCGAAGTATAATAGTCAATCTTTCTCTCTTTCGCACTATAGGCTCAATACAATCTCTTAAAGCTGAGATAGAACAGGAAAGAATCGAGAGTAGGTGACAGAAAAGTTATTGAACATGATGTTCCCCATGTAAACCACCAAGAGAATATATGATGGAAAAATATACACCCAAAGGTAACGAGATACCAATTTTTATTCACCTACTTTACTACTATACAGCACTGTCTATCACTTTCAGGACTGGTTATTTTGCAAGAACATATCAACGACAATTCAAAATTTGGATTTGAAAAACGTACTCTCACTGAGGCCTTTAATTCATGTGCTTAAGCATGTGACCCTTCAAGGAATTTCGGAAGGCAGCCGTGTATGAACAGAGGTGACAAGCGTATGGCTTTTCTCCGGTATGGAGCTTCAGGTGTTCTTTAAGACAGTCTTTCCTCTTGGTCTTGTAAGGGCAGAGGGAGCACTTGAAAGGTTTTTCACCCGTGTGCCTCATCATGTGCCTCTTAAGGTTCCCGACAGTTCTCGTGCGATAGTCACAGTGCGGGCATTGGCCGTCCTTCCCCGTTGCCGTGTTCTGATCCCCTTCCGAAGGTCTCGGCCAGTCACCCCACAGGTAACTGGAGTCCCGCTGCTCCACCTGCAGAGGAGGTCTGAGTTTTATAGGTTATCAAAATGAAGAAAAATGACGATTTCTAAGAAAATTGTATTTTTCCTAACATACATACCATGGACCAATGTATAGAGACCTCTTGAGCGCCAGCTCCCAGACCAGAGTCCCCCCCCCCCCCTCCAACAGGTCTAAACCCTTCCAAACCCCCCCCCCCCCCTTCCCCTTCACGTATGTGACTCTGACCTCTCTTGTTAAACACAATTACGGATTCTTTATGGCAACAAACAGGATCAGTGAAATCTAAGCCATTATAATTGACAGGTGACTGATAATTCTATGTACTTGGTTTACTAACAAAACAGCAAGACTTTAAAATATATCTATAAAATTTTTACTGGGATAGAACTTGAAATAACTATGTCTGTCATTTAACATAGTTAAAAAGCAATATATAATCTCATAAAGTTATATGTATAAGCTTTTCCACCATAGGACTGAATCTAGTTTTTCTTTGAGTAAAACAAGCTAATTGTGAAATATTAATGAACTGCAATTTACTACTGCAGTTAAGAGAATATACTGTGCAAGTCGAGTTGTACATGAGAACCTAGTTGCATCATATACACATTTGCTGTGCTTATTTGCAACAATACCCTTAATGCAATTTTAATGCAGTGTATGCGATTAGGGGTATTTAGCACTATTTACATAGCTAACTTTCAAATACAAACTGTAAATAATGTACCATGCCTGGTGACGTCAATGATCTTAGATGTCAGGATGCCAGATAACTCCTAATCAATCAATCAGTTAATTGTACCATGCCTGGAATTCTATGTTATCTACTGTTGACTTTCTTAAATTAATTTAGATTTTTCTTCTCCCTTCTGTCCAAGACCAAGACAGTCAACTGTTAGTTGTGACCATCAACTTCTTAAGACATGAGACACTATGCACTGACTGGTGAACGCCAGACTAGGGTTCGAGTCCCGCTCAAACTTGTTAGTTTCTTATTGGAAGCTATGACTGATTGTTAAAGAGGCCCCCGTCCAGAGATAATGTCCGGGCAATCTGTGTGTGTGTGTGTGTGTGTTTTTGTGAGCTCTTGAGTAGGTAAGTTGAGGCCTACTTTAAATAGGGGGGGGGGGGGAGGCTATGACTGATTGTTAAAGAGCCCCCATTCGGAGATAATGTCCGGGCAATCTGTGTGTGTGTATGTTTGTGTGTGCTCTTGAGTAGGTAAGTTGAAGCCTACTTTAAATAGGCACCTTTAGACCTATTTCTTAGGCTTATAGATGTCTCAGCTGTCTAAGAAGAAGCAGAATTTTCCTTTTATCTTGCCTTGATTCAGTCTTACTGCACATGCTCTTAACTGGGTAATGAGAGAGAGAGAGAGAGAGAGAGAGAGAGAGAGAGAGAGAGAGAGAGAGAGAGAGAGAGAGAGAGAGAGAGAGAGAGAAATTTCTTTTCATCTTCTTGACTTGATTCAGTCTTACTCCACATACTCTAAACTGGGTGAGAGAGAGAGAGAGAGAGAGAGAGAGAGAGAGAGAGAGAGAGAGAGAGAGAGAGAGAGAGAGAGATTTCTTTTCATCTTCTTGACTTGATTCAGTCTTACTCCACATACTCTAAACTGGGTAATTGAGAGAGAGAGAGAGAGAGAGAGAGAGAGAGAGAGAGAGAGAGAGAGAGAGAGAGAGATTGGAAGGTTAGGCAGCAAGGTGGAAGAAAGGAAGCAGAAAGCTAAAAAGTGGGTGAACAACTTTCTATCCACAGTATTATTCACAAGTGTTGACGTGAATAATTGTCAAGGTACTGCGTTATTATTATCACTAGCTAAGCTGCAACCCTATTCGAAAAAGTAGGACACTATAAGCCCAAGGCTCCAACAGGTAAAGTAGCCAAGTGAGGAAAGGAAATAAGGAAACACATAAACTAGGATGTCCGAGCGTACCCTCAAGCAAGAGCCCCCCTACCCCAAGACAGTGTAAGACCATTGTATAGAGGCTATGATACTACCCAAGACTAGAGAACAATGGTTGGATTTTGGAGTGTCCTCCTAGAAGAGCGGGTTGCCGGACATAAAACTTGAGATTTGTTATAACTTCTGACTATACTCACGAAAAAAAAATGAATGACTGTTTGCCAAAGATTCTCAGAAGCTGTGGAACTACGAATGGCATTTACAAGCAAAATATCAACTTTATACAAGGAAATTACATAGAAAAACAAAGGGCCGAAGGTATAAAATGACAATCATGACTACAGTAATTGATTTAACCTTGAAAATTGTAACAATTTAATATAAACAAAAATCAAAATCCTAAACATGTATAAGAACAGAAATGGAGGGTACTGAACATTTGGTATGCCCCATACAGTATATGATTCCGAAACATGAGATTATTCACATGAATGTCAGAAATGTATGAATCTTGAAGTTGAAAAACTTTCACACAGTTTATACAACCATGATTATCAATCAGTAATTACCATCAATAAATCTTGCAACACAACCCTAAACGAACAAAACTATCACACGTTTATCCCTGCTACGTTCCGGTCGAATGTTTAGTAAGCAAGTGACTCTTCAGGCAGATTCGCTGTTTAGTCGCGTACGGACAGAGATGACAGGCGAACGGTTTCTCTCCGGTGTGGACTTGCAGATGTACTTTGAGGTTGTCTCTCCTCTTGGTTTTATAAGAGCAGAAGGAGCAGGCAAAGGGCTTCTCTCCTGTGTGCCTCATCAGGTGACGTTTCAAGTTACCCACAGTTCTTGTACTATAGTCACAGTGGGGGCATTGATGCTCCCTCCCTGAGATGGCATCTTGAGCCCCTTCGAAGGGTCCTGGTCCTCGCCAGCCACTGCTAAGGAAACTGGAATCGCGCTCTACCTGTAGAGGAGGTCTTGTCTTACTGGTTATGATAAAAAGAAAAACTAGTTCTTGCCTTACTGGTTATGATAAAAGGAAAAACTAGGTCTTGTTTTAATGGTTATGATAAGAAGAAAAACTAGGACTTGCCTTACTGGTTATGATAAAAGGAAAAACTAGGTCTTGTTTTAATGGTTATAAGAAGAAAAACTAGGTCTGTCTTGCTGGTTATTATAACAGAAAAATAGGTCTGTCTTCCTGGTAATGATAACAGGAAAAGAATGTCTTAGGTCTTTGTCTTACTGATTATGATAACAGAAAAAATTAGGTCTTTGTCTTACTAGTTATAAGAAAAATTAGGTCTTTATCTTACTGGTTATGAAAGGAAAAATATGTCTTTGTCTTATTGGTTATGACGAAAGGAAAAATAGGTCTTTGTCTTACTGGTTATGATAACAGAAAAAATTAGGTCTTTGTCTTATTGGTTATAACAGGAAAGTGCCACAGATGTGACTTCTCGGGGCAATAAGACTTGATCTGTATAATGAATCAAGTGCTAAAAATAAGACTTATAAGTAAATCAAAAGTTCATATCTAATTAAAAAGATATTTGGGTAGATCAATTTTGTAACACTTCAAATAACTGTTAAGCATAACACAAAGGCTACTGTATATACGGCCTTATGCACAACGGTTGGTGCATTTAACTGAAATCAAATTTCACAGGTCTTTGACACCAAAAGTAGTGTTTGATGAAAAAATCCCTAAAGACATGATATTTACAGATATTTTTCCAAACATGTTCCTACCACTATACTGAAAAAGGGATTTTGACGAAGGAAAAATCTATTTCTGGGAAGAGACCTGTGACGCCCGGTGAAAGAAGTCCTTCTTTACACTTTTCTAATATAAATCTTCCAAATATACTAGAGAAAGATAAAAGCATGGAATGCAGAGGTTACTACCCTCGCGCGATCACCTTGTGGGTGTCGTGTATACAACAGGGGCATGTGAAAACCACTATTCACAGGCTGTCTTCCATTTAGATAATCCCTTCATCCAAGGGAAGGTCTGTGATAGGCCCTAGAGAACACAGTTGGATCACGCCATCGACACCTACCACGCGCGCCCTCTAGGTCATCCTTCTGTTTTGGACTTGCCCGAATAGTCGTATTTTTTTGTGCTATCGGTGTTTTCAAGTGTTTGTCGTTAATTCATCATGACTGACGCTGCTACTTCACCTTTACCAATGTTAAGTACCATAGTTTGTTTTGACAGTTATTTCAGTACCGGGCATTTGTTCTCTTTCCAGTAATGTGGATTTTAATTTTGGAAGCGACTTGGCCTTCCTAGGTGACGGCAGCCATTTTGGCTTTGTTCGCTCCGATAGTTTTTCAAGTTAATATTGCCCATCTGGTACCCTGTCATCTAGGTTATATCACTTACGTTTTATGACCATTATTATTATCATTATTTTATTATTGTTTTTACTATGGTATTTTTTTGCTAGCAAGTCCAATTTGGACGAAAGAAGAATAACGTTCTTGCCTTTGTTATAGTTTACGTACACGCCTCGGGAAGGTGCTCGTTTTAGACTACTGTATATCTTTATATTTATTTGTTACGTTGTCGTTATTCTTCGTTCTTGGTTATTACAATTTTATCATTATTCTTATCATATTGTGTGATTTTGGTTCTTTATAATGTAACCATGAGAGCGTGAGCATGGAGTTCTCGTTTTCTGTTACTACAGTTACGAGTTACCCTTTCTCTCGTTTTCTTTCTTAAGCTCGAGTAAGGAGAGGTGGATTTCCTGTTTTCCGTTTTATACGATCACGAGTTATTCCTGCCTCCTCTTCTTCTCCGGGTTTATGATATTACGTTTGATGGAAAAGTCTATTTTTGGGTGAGATAGCCATGTCGTCCTAATGGAAGTTCCTTCTGGCAACTTTCTACTGTATAATATTTCTGCGATTGATATTACAAGAGAATTATACCGTCGGGTATCATGGGGTTCCAACCCCCGGAAACGACTATCCGAAGATATCGTGTATAATCAGGGACGTATCCTAAGATAACCATAGATATCTGCATCCCGAACAGACCTTACCCAGTCTAATCCTCTAAGGGGTAGGGTAAGTAGGGACCCAATACTGTGATTAATGAATAAAAAAGTACCACCTTACTTTCCCAAAACCTGTGTTTTATACAGCAAAGTACAAAAACGTGATATTCGACGCTGGATGATATGCAATAGTTACAGCTATCTGACACTGGTTTTAACACACTTAGTTCTTGAAAGCTGCGCATAAACCATTTCTGGTAAATTGTTGATAAATGTCCTACCAGAGTAGAACTTTCATACAGGTTTTGTTACAATTCCATAATGCCATGCCAGCCATTCACAAGCTTTTGGACTTTGATAGTAATGAGCTTCATAAGCTCTGATGTAGGCATAGAAGCTCGGCAAACTTCAGACGCGAGCAGTCGACAGGGTCATAAGGTTCCAGGAATCCTTTTCCCACAATCATTACAAACTTTATGCTATGAAGCTACAGGAGTAGAGACCCTTCTGTGGATAGAGTAAGTCTCCATTTCTTGGATGTGGATCTGATTACACATCCTGTTGGCCACAGTAAAATACAAAACAGCTATTTAAATGGAAAAGCAGGATGCTATAAGCCCAAGGACTCCGACAGGGAAAATAGCCCAGTGAGAAAGCAAGCATCTAGTTGTTGCATTACTTACAAACCTCATATTAGCCTATTGGGAAGAAAAGACAATTTTATATGCAGCAAATTATTGCTAAAATTGCTTTTTGCTATATAATAGGGATTTTGACCAAGGAAAAATCTATTTTTGGGTGAGATAGCCATGTCGTCCTGATGGAAGTTCCTTTTGGGAACTTTCTACAGTATAATATTTCTGCGATTGATATTACAAGAGAATTACCGTCAGGTATCACGGGGTTCCAACCTCCGGAAACAACTATCCAAAGATATCTTGTATAATCAGGGACGTATCCTAAGATAACCATAGATAACTGCACCCCAAACAGACCTTTCCCAGTCTAGTCCCCTAAGGGATAGGATAAGTAAAGAGCCGTTAAACATCCCATCACCTTCCAGTGCTCCTATACGGTTCCGCTTCTCATTCCTTTGATCACAGCTGGTGGCTACAGTGCGGTTGATTTTTGTGGGCACCTTTTTTCGCAGTTTTTGAAGAATTATCGTGTAAAATGGCTTACTCTTCTTCGTCAAAGTTGAGTATTTACCTCTCTTTGCCTTTAATTATGCTAATTTTGGTTTAGCTCCCTTCAGAGACTTATATTTTGGCTTTTGGTTAGAGGAAGCCAGGGCGCTTCGAGTCCTGCTAGCATGGCGTCGGGCTTAGTCCCCGATGGCCTCTTATTCATCGTCATTACTTTATTTTTATGGGAAAGAAAAATTTAACTTTGAAGAAAAATATTTTTGTGAGGCAAACAAAATAAATCCCAGACATAACTTGAAAATAAAACGCTGTTAAGGAAAAATGATGCAAAATTTGACTGAAAAAAATTTAATGTGTAATATACAGTTCCATATGCCATCTAATAGGATACTGTATACAATATACAGTATTCAAATTCATCATCTATTGTGTATCTTCATGTGTGTGTTCAGAGAACCCTTTTGGGTAGCCCGATAATTGCAGTACTGACATGCGTACGGCTTCTCCCCCGTGTGTACCCGGATGTGGTTCCTCAGCACCAATCGATGAGATGCACTATAAGGGCAGTAGGGGCAGGAGTACGGCTTCGAACCCGTGTGGGTATTTAGGTGTTCTCTGAATGTATCTTTCCTGGCAGATTTGTAAGGACAATAAAAGCAGTGTAAGACTTTCTCTCCCGGATGGTTCGTGATGTGGAACTTGAGCGCTTCGAAATTCGCGTCCTCGTAGTCGCAATGCGGACAACGGTGGACGCTGCAGGACGGCGGGTGAGAGGTGCTTTGTTGGTCATTCCTTCTGGTTGTCCACATCTGGTGAGAGGTCTGGCCCACCTGTGGACAAGTACTTCTTTTTTAACCAAGCACAGAGAGATTTCAAGTTGGTTGTTAGGAGGTAATTAAATTGAATAGCAAGGCAAGAAAAGTTCAATTTAAACTCATCTTGCCATAGACATTTACAAAGAAATTAGATGACAAGTAACCATTACTGATATAATTTTTTAAAATTGCCTCTTATTCTTTTGAAACATTGCTCACTCAATACAATATCCACAGCATAGTATTTCTTGGCATTAATCATGGAACATATAATCACTGGATTGTAAAACAAAAATGCGCAGCTAACTGGGTGACTGCAAAGCATTTCAACATTTAATATCAATTGTTAAATTCATTATTATCATTATCTTGAATCATTTAAGGCTGACACTTATGAAGTTACTTGAATTTAAATCCATGTACTGTATTGGACAATTAATTACCAGAACTGAGAGAGATGAAATCCAAGTTGGTTATGTATACTCTGCTTCATGAAACATGACAAACTACTTGACATTGACTGGCTGATGGATTTATAGAATTGGCTGAATATTGGCCATTAGTAAGGATAAAAATCCTTATACAGTACAGTACACCGACAAGATTAATTACTGTACTCTCCTGAAGTTCATATTGATCTCTTCTTGGTATTAATAACTCAACAGTGTTAATGAACTACAGGTACTGATTGTGAACCGGTTAATATTAATGTTATTTATGTTATTTGTGATTATAGGGGATGTCTTCTTGATTTTTTAGTAGTTACTGTGTAGATTGTTCAAGGGAGTTATATCAGGCGATTGTGATCCTCATTCTCCATCTCTCATGCCATATGGCAGTAATTTTAGCCTTCTGGAAGCACTGTAAACATTATAGATGCTGTCTGAGCATAGATCTGGCAGTAGTTTTAGACTTCTGGAAGCGTTTTAAACATAATAGATGCTGTCTGAGCAAAGATCTGGCAGGAATTTTAGGCTTCTGGAAGTTTTGTAAACGTTATAAATCTGTCTGAGCATAGATCTGGCAGTAATTTTAGCCTTCTGTTTCCTAACTGCGTCATTGACTCACGTTTTGTGATTAGGCTAAATGTAAGGAACAAATGTGTTCTATGGTTGGGACTGTTTGCAAGCCAAAATTTTTTTTTATATTAATAGAATTGATAAGGTGACCTTATAAGTGGATGCCAATAGGTCTATTTTGTTTATTTAAAGAATACCCGTCTCCTTATAAACTAGTACTGACTATGTCCCTTGAAATTTCCAAGGAGTTAGTTTCATAGCAGCGGCAGACCACCAGGATTACGCTTTAGTAGATGTTTTGACTGAAATACTAGGAGAATAATATGACGAACTTCCCCACTTTCATTCGGTTTGGGAAAGCCTCCAGTACAAACCATGATCAAAGCGCGCTTTCGAATACCTCTGTCCTCCAATCCTCCCTTGTCCAAGGAACCAATACCATTTCCAAACCAGCAACAGCCCAGGTTTTGAAAACAGAGCCTGACAAATTCCAATGCTATGGAAGAGATTTTGAGCCAATCTCCAGGGTTTTACAACAGATTATACTTAGTTTGCAGTGTGTTAGGAGTATGGAGACCGGTGCTTGATGTATCAAGTTTAAGGCTCACTACAGTGCTGAGGGCAGTTATGAAAAGAGATTGCATGTTTTAGATAGATCTAACAGATGTTTACTTTACCAATTCGTATAAATTTGAGGAGATTCCTCCTTCAGTTTATAAGCCGTTTGAAAGTTTACCAATTCAGGTGCCTGTGTTTCGGTCTCAGGACAGCTTCAAAACTCTTCACCATGATGATGTTCCTGTCTCCAAATGAATAAGGTTTCTAGGCATCAGGATGCTTTTGTACCTTGACGACTGGCTGTTTTTGGACGCTTTGTTAGAAGGGACTCAGGTTTGACAAGTATGATTAATCAGGTTACAGGAAAGGTTGGGAATCCTGGTCAGTTTGGAGAAGCAGCTTCTTGCACTGGCTCGGAGATTCTATATTTGGGAATAATAGGAACCATACCAATGCAAGTTTTTCATTAGAAAAGAGGATTTAATCTTTTCTTCTGTTGTGACAGAAAAGTTCAAGATGAGGAACTCAAATGTCAGTTAAGATGTGGCAGCTGTTCTATATTTTTCACAATTTTTATCCATAGATTGTGAAATTAAAGGACTGGCGATAGAAATACTTTTATGTCATTTTGTAAATTTTTATTGCATAATGCATAGTAAAGTATTATACTCTTACATAACTTTTCCTAACAATTTAAGTTAGTTACCCTATGTAATAAAAGGCACTTTATTTTGAACTGTGAAAGATTTTCTCACAAAAAATTTCATAGTACGACAATTAAGAGCATAATATCACAAGCAATGCAAATCAGAAATATAACATGAGGGCAAATAAAACTATGATCACTTAAGTTAAACTGTTTTCCATCCAAGCAAAAGATCATCAAGATTAATTATTTTAGATAAAAATAATGAGGAAGTAGAATAAGTATTAAATCGTTTAGAATTCTTTAAGATATGTAATAATTTAATCTCTAGTACACCTTCATATGATGAATTTTCGTTGGCTATCCTCAACATTGATGGTTTTACTTGAACTTACAGAAAAGCATACTTCACTATAGTTGGAGTCCATTCAGTTCAAAGGTTTCCGTACCATACCCTGATAACCAGTGATTAGAAAGGTCCCTATGCAGTGTTCCTTCAGCCCCTACATGTAGCTGTATGATGGGGATCAGTGGCTATACAATATTACATGTACAATACGTGTACTGTAAAATGTTACAAAATCTAGTTTTAAGATTAATTTTGATATTAAGGAAGCAACAGTACAATAAACGAATTACAAAGAATGTATTGCAAATAGAGGGAGAAATTGGACTTTTAAGAACTCAAAAACAAATGCTCATATTGTTTAATGATAAAATGCAAGCGATTGTTTACAAATTGGGACATAATCCTGGCACTTTCATGAAGGTTGAGGAAGTTGACATCGTACATCAAGAAGAAATTATCTATAGAATTTTCAATTTGTTGTTTTTAAGCTTTCCCTCTAGAAGGAATCAAATAATGAACTCAAGAGGAAACTTAATTGAAATTAATCAAGATTCAAGCAACAGTATTTATTCTTTGAAGCTAAATATCAACTACTTCTAGTGTGCTGCATCTTAAAAACCTGAAATTAGATGCATTCTCGACAGCTAAGGTGCAATAATGAAAACTTTAGACTTGATGGACTCCACATTAAACCTATAAGAAATGCTAAATAATTATAGTTTGAAATCCAACAATGATTAACATTTAAGTAGACTAACATACTTAGAATTTATGTATTGTTAAACCATAACACAAGCGTGGGAAAATGAGTCTTAGCTAACCTAAGTCTTAAGACTGTAATATAATGCATTGTCAGCACAAAGACTGACATAAAAGCAAATTTTTTTTTCACTTACATTACCTACAATTAAAAGTAACATGAGTAATATGATTATGTTTACAGTCAGCCAGTCATTACCTCATATACCAATTTCTTAGCAGAGAACGAGAAAAAATAGAAGTAAATCTCGTTCTATTATACATACCGAATGATAAGAAACTATTACAGTACTTTATGTGCCGGTAAATTATTCTGAGTCATGAATGGGACTTTAAAATCTGAAATTGGTTATTTTTCTCAATTTGTAAGTAACTATAAATTATGTAAATAGCATTAGATGGTAATAAGGCTTGTCAAATACCAAACATTAAACATCACACCATGCCAATACAACACACAGAGTATAGCTATCTTGTTTGCCAGTGGAACAGCACTACCAATTCTTCATTACCAAAGTTCTTTAGAATAGAAGTGTTACCAAGAAACATAATGCATAAGAAACTTGACTTCGTTGCTCCCGAAGAAACACAAATTAATCAGATTTTGAATAGGTAATAACTTACACAACTAATGAAAGTCATACCTGTTCCTAGTGGTCATATTACTTTCACAAAGGCATAAGATACTTTATTTTTACATCTAGCCATCCTTGGTCATTATGAAATGGGTGCGCCTGTCGCTAACAATGGTGAGAAGAAACAAAGAATGCTGACTGTTCACATAATTTCATATTAAAGGTTATCGACTATTCTTAGATTAAAACGAAACGTAGGGAGCAGGAAGATTTTGAAGCCTTCCTATCTCTAACAATATCCGCATAAAGTAATTTCCTTCTTTGTGAATACAGTAATACTGCAGGATACGAGGTTAATTCGTTTCGGAGTGGTTTCGTAACACGATTTTTTCGTATAATGAAATATAATGAAATAGAACCAAATACATTTGAATCATTCAATATACCTAAACTAACCGCGTGAATTTCGTTTCATACCGGAGTATTTTTTCGTAAAATGAGGCTAAATATTCTTAGTATGTCATTTCCTATAATTTTTTTCGTATACAGAAACTTTAATATCCTGAGATATTACTGTACCTAAGAAAAATAAGAAAAAGGGTTCTTAAGTGTAACTAGAAAAATTCTTCGTATTTCTTTCTTTTGAGGAGTTTTTCGTATGTAGAAACTTTTGTATCCTGAGATATTACTGTACCTAAGAAAAAGGATTTTTAAGTATAACTACATGACTATTCTAAACAACTTATCTTTATACCGTACAGTACAAGAATTGCACAGAAAACACAAAGTCCCCAAATACAAATATCTAAGATTTTCGATAGTTTGGAGACGAGTAATATTGTTTTCCTTCCCCTAAAAGGAAATTTTAGGCCCCAAGGGTCATGAAAAAAAGACAGTCCAGTGTAAAATCCACAATAATATCCATATGACATACATAAATATTCTCTTTATTTCTCCATTTTGTAGAATGAGCATATTTTGAATAACTACTATTTCAAGGCACAAGTGTAAATGTAAACCTTCATAATTAGGGAGTTTTGACTTCTGAATAAACATGAAATTCACAATTCCAGCATTTTATGCCTTCTTCTATTTCCAAAACTCAGGAAATCAGAATATTCCTACTTTTCAGACATTAAAATTTTAACTGATTATGAAGAATTTATATTGCATCAACAATTATAAATTTACTTTTATCTATGTACAATAAACGTTTGATAGTGATCATCTTTACATAGAAATCTAGATTCTAATCTAATCTAGTAAATGTAAAACACTATACCTAGCATTCTTAATCTAAGTGCTATCGTAAATGTATTCATTTAATGATGTAATACATCGTAGAGTCAGCAGAATCTTAACCAATAAATATACGCAGGAATGGCTTTGACTGATAATATAAAATCCTTGATAAATAACTGTCTGTCTCGGAAGTTGGGAGGACACGGCCCGTCCACAGATACATGAACTTTTCTTCATCAGTATCGTCTACAAAGATGACGGTATGTATGCCACATGCTTTACGTCTTTTGTCCTATTGTCTGGATGCTCAAAGTGAGCGAGGGTCCCTTCCCCAAAACGACTGCCATAGTATCACCTTTGCTGCTGATCATAAAATTTAGTTCTACGTAGACCTTCTTCACTCGCTCCACAGTGTTTTGGGTGTTGATGCTTAACATCTTGTTTCATGAGTGCAGTTCATTATCTAAATTCTAATTTTTTTCTCTTTTCACTCTAGCATTCTATGTGGCAAAAGCTTGTCTAGCCAGTTAAAGATGGTTTACTTACATTATGGTGTGTATGCCATATGCCCACTTCCCTTAGAGAAGGGTGGCTCCAGAGTGCATTATAGTTTTCCAGTTTTCAGCAGTCTTTTGTAAAGAGACAGATAACAAAATCCCAAGGTCCAAATGAACAATCATCTTAAAATTTCCAAACTAAAAAGAGATAACAGAGACTGTGACTTCTCATAGTCATCTGGAGGAATACATATTCATTGTCAAACTCAAGCAGTAACTCTGCAGAAATGAAACTTTAAAATTTTTGACATCATAATAGAGTCAACAATCGTTGGTAAGCAAATAAATTTAAGCAAAATCAGTATTGTAGTTAATTCAGTAATTAAGGTCACTACTTTAAAGAAACTAGATTAAACGCATGTTAACTTTTCAAACATTTCGAATTAGTGATTCACTGGATGGAGATGAGAAGCATGATAAACAGTGAGGGGGACAAAATTAACTCAAATCTAATGAATAATCAACAGCCTTAAGGTAATCACTGAAAAATATCTGAGGGACAACAAAAGTCACACGAATATTCAGGCCTAAATGAATAGCTTATAAGTTGATCTTGATAGATGAGTAGTGTTTAAACATTTAGCAAACAAGAAAAACCATCATTGACCTGTAAATATGAATGCCACCTGGCAAAATTGAAACCTGACGGTACCGTCTCTTCATGATATATTACAACAATCGATGGACGTTGCCACTTGTCTTGGTAATTATTGTCATTGATATGGCTAATGGCTCTCAGTTAACTACTCTATAGCCTCCTTGATCCCATCACCTGACCCTATGATCTAATGAACTATATCAATTATATAATAGTTCATATAATGAACTACCATTGATGTAAAAAATACAGTACCTTTATTGAGACAAATGTCTTACAGAGGGACGGTTTAAGAGTATCATCGTTATCAAGATTTTGATTAATTGGGTGATGTTAGGTAAGGTTAAGTTAGGTTAGGGTAGATTAGATTACCCTTCATTGGTTGCATTACATAACAAAGATAAATATCTCCCTTACAATTTCAGAGTATCATCCCTATCAGTTATGAATGTAGACAGTGAAAGGTTTCACCAAACTGAATTGAATCAAAATCATGAAAATTCTTTCCTTTCTTGAACATTGGTGAGTTATGGGGGGGTTAAAACACCCAGCATCTTTATAATTTTCTGCCTAATACCTAAATAAATAAATTGGCTTTATTCCACAACTGAAGATTGTTTTGTAACTTTTACAAGACACAACACATCAAAGAACACAAAACCTGAATGTAATAGTTATTTTGAGTAAAGTACAATGCCACTTAATATTACAGTACAGTATATGCAATTCCAAGTAACATTATTAAGCATAGTGAAAGCTATAAAACATAATTACTATAATATTAGCAAATTATTAACAAAACATTCCAAGCAAACAATTAGTTACTACATACCTTCTTGTGGAACACTTTAGTCATACAACTGATTGTACGACTGAGCGAGCAATGTGTAGTTAATATTCGAGGGAAATATCTTTTGAAAAAAAGGAAGCAAAAAATATCCTCAGGTAAAAAATCAAAATGTGAAATAGTTTTTTTTAGTAATATGTGAATAAATGGTTTAAGCAGCAAATATCTAGAGCACTGACTAAACGAAAAACAAAATATTTACAGCTCAAATAAACAAACAAAATTATTTTAATTCAGTAACTATCATTTTTTAAAGTAAAAGCTAGCCACAAAATTTTTAATTTCATATCTATAATTTTGTACTCGGTCTTGACTTCCGCAGTTGCAACTAATCACTGACGTATTCTATCGAGCTGTGAATCTGTAAGTGTATATCTAGAAGTGATTTCTGCGAGGCACGAAAGGGGCACTCCGAACATGCAAAGGGCTTTTCCTTCACATGTGTGGAAAGGTGGTCTTGCAAGTCGCTTTGCTCGTTAGATTTATGGGAACAGTAAGGGCAGTAATACGGTTGCACCCCGGTGTGGATGTGTACATGCTCTTCCAAAAGGTCTATGTAAGGAGCCTGGTATGAACAGTAGGGGCAGAAAAAGGGGTTCTCTCCTGTGTGGGTTAAAACATGAAGCTTTAAGAGGTCTTTCCTCATTCCGCTGTATGAGCAGTGGGGACAAGAGAAGGGCATGGGCGTCCCCATCCGACTTTCATAC